>NC_137917.1:9329258-9334258 GCF_963457725.1 Sprattus sprattus | reverse complement strand
CATGGAAGTAGTATTTAGTCAAAATTAAGAACCTTTCATAACCTTTCTACAATTGCAGTGAATAACTATCTGTTCACTGTAGTTGAAAAGAGTTTATGAGCTGCTGTCTATATCTCTGTCAATCAGACTGCTATTTATCTCTGCCAATCAGACTGTACTATTTATCTCTGCCAATCAGACTGTACTATTTATCTCTGCCAATCAGACTGTACTATTTATCTCTGCCAATGAGACTGTACTATTTATCTCTGCCAATCAGACTGTACTATTTATCATTTTATTGTCTCGCCCTGTCGGCCCTCTCACCCCATTTCTGTCCTCTTTTTCAGGAGAGCTGATCAACCTGGCCATGTACTGTGAGCGGATGAGGAGGCGGTTCTGGCCCGAGTGGTTTGTGGACCTGGAGGACTGGTACTACACAGGGGACGAGAGTGAAAGTGACCGGTCCTCCCCGGCCTGCCTGCTGGACCTTGGGCTTTTCTCAAGGACAGACACGCTGGAGGACAGCGACGCCAGCAGCCGCTCCGACCCTCACCCTCTAGCGCACACACCCGCAGACTCACACAAACACTCGCCGGACTCTGACCGCTCAGGCCGCTCGCTCTTCGACTCCGACATTGAATCGGACGGTGGGTCGGATGCAGAGCAGAAAAAGGAAGTGTTAAACCCTGACCTTTGAACTTTGGGGGAAATGTCAGGACGCAGGATACAGTTCTCCACCGTGTTTCTCACCTGGGGAGTCTTCACTTCAAATCCTCACTGCAGTCCAAACAAGGAACTTTCCAGAAAGCCATTCTGAAACGAAGGACTTGAACAGAGCTTATGTTGTGAGCACTCACAATCAGTCTTTTAAACCTTGAGCCCAGCCTGGAGGTCAGTAATATGGTGGTAATATACCAGTGCAAACTATTTGCTATTCCTCTGCTTATATCCTAGGTTAAAGTTTCAAGTGGACCATCAGCTAACTAACCTACACACGCTCATCTAATTGCAGCCATTTCTGTGAACCTGGAAATAAACACATGCAAATGTGAACATGGTCCACTATACTTTGAAGGATATTTGGATTCACATGGATGGTGTTGGCATGGTAACTCCATGCTATTGCCCTAGCCCCTGAGCCCTTGGTATTCCTCTGGCTGTGGAAGATGCTGAAAGGACCAGAGATGTTGCTGTAGGGTTGCATGACCACTGTTTGGATTGGTTTATCGATCATGCTGCACACTCACACATAGGGTTCTACTCTTAGCTTTTAGAAGTTTGGGCACACAGATGGTAGCGACATTTCACTGTTCTGTTTTTGGCTCCCGATTTCTCTTCTGTCACCAGGAAAGTAGCCTTAAGGCATCTGACACCTCTCCACTGACTGGTGCTCCATGTGTGCGTGCTCTGCTAGCGGCTGTCTCCATAGCTTTGGAAAAAGTAGAAAAGATGTAAGCTACATTCTTTCACTGAGCTACGGCTAGTTGTACTTGATGATGCTTATACTATGGATACTACAGTAATAAGCGCATGCCTTATGCCTGTGGTTTATTTAGCGGGTTTGGAACGATGATGTTGAACAAAAAATATAATTTACCTCTGATTCCAGGTTAGCCATGATCTTTGTCTCAGTTTTTCCTGATTAAGTAGGTTTCGCATTAATCGGCACTGACACAATCATTCTCACGCATGCAATAGAAAAGAATGTGTAAAAATAAACAACTCATGATGGCGGCAAACAAACAGCCTTTGGTCATTAGCCGATAAACGATGCCCACTGCATCCCTATCATGCTGTGGCTATGCAGGCATATGCAGCATCTGTCCTGAAGGCCTCTGTGGTGGAGCCCTCTCCATCCTCATGCACATCGCTCCTCCATCAGGTGGTGTCTTCTTGGCTGTGCCTTTCCGCCTGCCTGCCTGCCTGCCCATCTGTACAGTGTTCTCTTCAGTTTCAGCCCTGTCTGTATGAGTGTGCCATGCTCAGAGCCCATCTAGTTGTGTATAGGGAGGGGAGTCATTGCCACTCTGGTACCAGAAGAGGGCGCCATACTCCTTTGCGTGTTTTCAGGAGAGGAGTTTTGTGGAGCCTTGATGTGCAGTCCTGCCAGTTTCTGCCTTAAGTGAAGATACAGCTCCACACTCATTATCACTTTAGTCTTAATAAAAAGCCCACAGTGGTCAGGATGTTGTCACAAGGACCATACAATGGTGGTCTCACTGAAGGTTGACCCTGTAAATGTATGAGAGAGAGAGAGTGAGTTTGTGTGTGCACATGTGTGTGAGAGAGAGAGGGAGAAAGTGTGTGTGTGTGTGTGTGTGTGTGAGTGAGGGAGAGAGAGTGAGTATGTGTGTGTACGTGTGTGTGTGTGTGTGTGTGTGAGAGGTGTGAGAGAGAGAGAGAGAGAGAGTGTTTTCGTCTGTAAGTGTGTTTGTGTGTGTGCGAGGGCAAAACAGGAAGAGGGTCGAGCATAGAGATATAAATAACACTTCTTGCCTGGGGGCCATGTGACAGTATGCAAAAGTCACACTGAAGAGAGTTTGCCTTAGTCCTGGAGGAGATCATTTGATTGACAGCTTGTTTTGACATTTGTGTCCTTCTTTTCGGTGAGCTTACTTGAAACCATTCCAGAGCCATTACTTTCTTTTATTTATTGACATGTGTCTCTTTGTTTTTCGTTTATACTGTGAAGGTTTTTTTTATTACCAATGTACATAAGATTATTATTTTGAACATGGATACATTCTCTTATTTTAGTGCATAAAGCAGATATCAGTGACTGTGTATGGTATGAGTGACCAAATGCAGAGAGATCTCTTCCACCAGTGCATAAAGGGTTTGGTTTGTGTTAAGACTGTCAGTAGTACACAGCATTGGACCTGTTTGTATGAGGGGTTTTGTGATGGCTTTAACCTTACAGCTCAGAGTACTGATGAACCCAATGAGACATTTGCGATTCTAATGCTACTCCCTTAATGCTAATGCCACTCAGAAGTTTTAACGATGAACTCGCTCAAAGCAGGGTGCCATATATGCGTATCCCCATGACGAAGTCCTGTCAAAATCATTATAGCTATGAATTTGATATAGCAAGCTATTTGTAATACAAAGTTTTATTCTGAAGAGACATGGACTTGATCTTGAGTGTTATGAAATGAAAGAGATTTACACAATCACCTGAAGGCTTGGAACCCAAAGTCGGACGTACTGGGAGATCTCTCAGAAGTTGTGTCTTAGAAAGTAAATACAAGTTAATACAAAGAGACTCTCTATAGTTGACAAGGCAATGTTACCCAGAGTTAATGAATAAAAGCCCACAAATCATCTGTCATGTGAATCTTCTGCGGAGTGTTAGGTCCAGAAGTACTGTAAAACATTCCAAAGGTCTGTCACAGACGATCCTCTGTGATGTTCCATGCATCCCATCTTCTTATGATCACATGACTTTCAATCTTTCAAAAGCCATAATGGATATATACAGTGGAAATACCTTTTTCAGTGGCAAAAAGGTATCTATGGTACATATGTACATATGTGTGTGTGTGTGTGTTTCCTCTGTACAATACTGTGTACTAATAACCCTTGAATGTACAGTGGTAACATAGAGAAGACTAGGTGTATGGCAATGAATACTCCAAATGATCCCATTAAAAATAGCTGTGACAATTTTAAAAACGGACACTTGATTTGTTATCTGATAATGATGGATGCATTTGTCAATCAATGATGGTTTGCATTTGTCAAGACTCTTTAATTCTTGAAGGGTGACTTCCTTCTGTTCAGTTTGTTTCCCAATGGCCAATCTCCCTCTCAACCTCCCTCTCTCTCTCTCTCTCTTTCTCTCCCCCGCTCTCGCTCTCTCTCTCTCTCTCTAAGACACTCTCTGGGTTTAACTGGGTAGATGTGCACATAGCTGTTTGACTCATGTGTAGGTGTTTGTGTGGTGTGCTAGTGGGTGTGTTTATTACTGCAAAATGTCTATGTGCGTGTGTGCATGAGTGTGTGCTTGTAAATCCTTTGTGTGTGTGTGTGTTTGTGTGTGTTTTAGAAGCTGTGTGTGTATGTGTCTGTTCTGTGTGCGTGTGAACCTGTGTGTGTGTGTGTGTACTCTGTGTGTACTCTGTGTGTACTCTGTGTATGTGTGTATGTGTGTGTGTGTGTGTGTGTGTGTGTGTGTGTTCTGTGTGTGTGTGTGTGTGTGTGTGTGTGTGTGTGTGTGTGTGTGTGTGTGTGGTTGTGTATTTTCAATCTGCCTAACAAGTGGCAGGCATCCAGCCGTAGAGGCAGGCTGATTAAAGAGAAGCCATGTGGTGCAGCAGAGATGGAGAGAGGGAGGTAGAGAGAGGGGTAGAGAGAGAGGTAGAGAGAGATGGAGAGAGAAAGGTAGAGAGAGATGGAGAGAGAAAGGTAGAGAGAGATGGAGAGAGGGAAGGGTGGGGAAGAGAGAAGTGGAAGAGAAATGAGTGATGAATTGGAGAATTGTGGGATGAAATTAAAGGGATGAGAGAGGGAAGAGAAGATGCAAAGAGGAGGAGAGAGGAATTTAAGTACAACACAGTGGAAGTGAGTTAAGAGGAGAGGCAGAGGAGAGTAAGACAGAGAGAAAGAAAGAAAGAAAGAGAGAAAGAAAGGAAGAAGGAAAGAAATGCAGAGTGAGCGAGGGATACAGGGATAGGAAGCTCTATTCAGCTTATCCAGAGGAGCACTCTCATGTGGAGAAGCAGGAGAGTTACAGAAAGAGAAAGAGAATATAGAGAGAAAGTGTGATGGAGGAGAGAAGTGTGTGTGTGGGTGTGGGTGTGTGAGTGTGTGTGTGTGTGTGTGTGGGTGGGTGTGGGTGTGTGAGTGTGTGTGTGTGTGTGTGTGTGTGTGTGTGTGTGTGTGTGTGTGTGTGTTTGTGAGTGTGTGTGTGTGTGTGAGGGGTCTCGGATCAGGAAGTTGGCCCCTAGGGACGGAGCAGGTGCCGTGTGTGAAGAAAGGCCCCGGGGCCTGAAGCGACCGCCAGAGCTCAACACAAT
>NC_137917.1:9274258-9324258 GCF_963457725.1 Sprattus sprattus | reverse complement strand
GAGACGGGCTTAATGTGACCTCGTTGAAATGTGCGCCATATCAGCCTCTGCGCAGTCAATCACGGGCTTTGTCACATTAAACAAGTGGCGGGCACCGATGCCGCTTTGATTCTATGCTGATGAGCACACGATAGAGCTTTTGAAGGCACACTAATGCGCCATCAATGAAGCTTTGATACAGCTGTGATGTTACACAGATTCTACACAATCCCCTTCCTGCTTTGGAAGTGCAGATGTAAAAAAAATAAGAGAGAGAGAGCAAAGGGGTCTCTTTTTTTTACCTCTTTCTTTCTGAAGGCGAACACCTTCATCACGTGTTGTTGTTATTTACTGTTCGACTTTGGTGCAGCTTGGAAACTTATTCGTAAAATACGAATTCGCCGGTGTTTCTATGTGGGTTTTGCGAGGGAGGGCCTTTAACATGACCAGGCCCAGCGGCCCCTGGTTTCTTAATCCGTCCATGGTGTTCATGTGTGCCATTCTTGAGGCCTCCATTTGTTTTTTGGCTTGTGACAGCTCTTGAAGACAGAGTCTTCCAAATTATAGCGTCATTAAAATATCTGTAAACCACGGGTGATAGCTCCTCTGATACATACACCTCAGTGGTTTGAATGAATACCCTTTTTTTGTACAGGCTGCCAGGATTGAGCAACGCAGTTCAGTTCAGACACCCTTACACAAGCCCAGAGAACAACACGCGTTTGTTCTTGCAGATGCAAAACTTGGCTGAGAGACAAACTCTGACGAACTCTTAAACCTAAAGTGAATTCATTGCTGAAACTCACAAAACTTTTGTTTTTCAGATGTTTATTCACGAAACAAATGTTGGGATATTTATTTGCATTTCACCCGTCTTTAATTTGATCCAACGGCGCACACACAGGTTGCACCGTGCTTGTCAAACCTCTCACCTCTGTCCTGTGAGAGCGCACAGGTTTGCCTGGAGCTCATCACGCCGCCCCTTTAATATATCAACCGCTGCCATGCTGTCACTGCGAAGAGCGAAACCAGCCCCTTCGAGAGCCCGTAAAAAAAAAATCATTAATCTAATTAAATATGTGGTATGGCGCGAACGAGACACTGGGGCGGCTTAGCTGTAGGATAAGCGCAAAGCAAAGCGCTGTCCCAGCAGAGATGCAGTCAAGGAGCGCTAACGGTGGCGCACTTCATTACTCTCTTAATAACCTATTGTTTCCCTCTAGTTTGAGCTGTTTTAATGATTATCTACAGGCAGTTGAATGTAATCTAAATTTTCTAATCTACTGGACCATTAAGAGGGAGTCAAAATGTTATTGGTTTATTAGCTAATCATACTTTTAAATGGCGGCTCTGTCGCTTCCCCAGGGCCGCGAGCTTGGTTCGTAAGGAGTGAGTAATTGAATTCGGGGCTTTTGGAGACGGAGCGGAGAGAGAGAGAGAGTGTGTGTGTGTGCGTCTGTGTGTTTTGCACTTGAGATGGGTGCACTGCGCACTCAGTCAAAGTGTTGCATCCCCTCAGTTCCGGACTCTCGCCTCAGATCAAACCTGCTCCGCTCCACCTACCCCTCGCGCCGAGGTCTCCATGGCGACCTATTCAATTTGCACCATCGCCATGAAATATGGCAGGCCAGTAAAAAGCCGGGATGTCTCGGGAGGCTGGGAACCAGTGGCAGCAACGAGGGCTTCACTCATTGGCAAAGAGTTTTCTCTGCATTCAGAGGTCTAAATATGTATTTGAAAATCAAATGTCCCTATCGCGTGAGCTCATCTGGATATCACACCTATCATTCTCCTCCGATGTTATCTGGTAATTATTTTAAAGATAGGAGCTATCATGCCTGTTAACTTACCAAGGCTAAGGCCAATAGCACCTGTGCCATGTCTATCTTCAAACTCTCTAGGGTAATATTTCCATATTTATGATAGAGAGCTAGAAAGAGAGCTTCAAAATTATTATATAGGATTCACAAAAATAACTAATACGTATGTGACATTCATTAATTGACATACTGTATGTGGACATCAGATGTGACATCAAATACAGAATATAACGTTTTCATCACCCTTTGTGTTCACAAAATGGTAAATGTGTGTCCACATCCATGTAGTGGTCATACCTTTTTGCTCGCTATTCAATAGCCCTGCGAGGCAAACCTCACACACAACTTGTACTACATGTAGTGCATCGACAGAGCAAGAGAATACAAAGATGGGAGGAACACATTGATACGCTTAAAAAAAGGCTAGAGAGATGGAGAGGAAGGTGAAGAAATAGAGAGTGAGAGATGATTAACAAATGTAGATGATGAGCCCTCTAAACAAAGAAAGCAGCAGCAATGGAGACTACATTCTCACACAACATACATGCTCCTTTGATGATAGCGACCATATATATACTTATAAGTAAATGGTGAATGGACTGCCTTTATATAGGGCTTCTCTACTTATAGAGCACTAAGAGCGCTTTACATACTAATGCCTCAGACTTCTACCCATTCATACACCGCTCCTTGGTCAGCTAGGCGGGAAATAAGGATTGTGTTACGAGATTGCGCCATCTTGTAACAAGAGAAAATTGCTAGAATTCCAATGAGGCGTTTCAGGCAGCTGAGAAAAGGGTTTCAGTGGGAAAAAGTTACTCCCTCTGGTGTGTACTTTGGGCTTTGTTACTCTGCAGACTGTTTACATGCACAAAAAGCTATATAACACACTAAAGGAAAGGGAAAACTACTGTGGCCTGTACACACTAAAATACAGTTTATTAATGTACATTCTCACTTTACATACAGCTGGTAATGTACAAATGTAAGTCTCTACCCCTATCAGAGATGCAGTGTATTTCTACTTTGTGACCTGCCTGCAGTGTGTAAGAGGAATTTATCATCATCTGAATTGCCTTTGAGAGGAGCTTGAAAATGACTGCAATACATTCTCATATGAAAATGCTGTGAGGTTAATGAGTGCCAATTGCACAGTGAGGACTAAATCTATTAGGGTTCTCGGCAAAAGGAATCAATCAGCCGGGCCAGGCCGGCTTGCCACTGATTTGTCATTCTGAGGCATTGCCCGTCTGAGCTCCGCGGCGCAATCCTTCATAAGAACTAATCCACTTTGATTTCATAGCTCCTCCTTCATTAAGGTGACAGTGATTAACTGTGTGTGTGATTTCACACTCACAACACCAACCGCTGCTCTGTGACAGCCGGCGAGTCTTTACATACCTGGAGGAGGCCCCGTGGTACTTACCAGAAAATACTCAGAGAGAAAAGACCTGTGTGTCTTTCCGAAGAGTATGTGCTCACAGTTTATGCACATATGATCTAAGTACCCACAATATCCACTCACTGGGATTGGATAGAAAGTGATTAGATGAAGCATTTATAGCATATTTATTGGAATGCCTCATTGTAAACTATTGAATTATACAGTGGAATGATGGCCATAACTCAATACCATTATGAATCCCATTACTTTTAACATTGTATCCTTGCTTCAGGTGCTCAGGTATATCTCAATAAATCAAAGCTTTATACAGTTAGAAATTGTAATCCCATACACTTTTTGTCAAATTCAGTTAACAGCTCATCACGTTCCCCTAGCTGTCCTTTCAGTGTTTGAACACAATTCTGGTGTTCGTACACAGTCTTGGCTCTGTAAATCAGAAACAAACATAGTGTCTCGACCTGAGCAATCCCAGCCAATCGACACAGAAGGGAGGAGTATAATTTTGTTGTTTTGAGCTCAAATGCGGTGTTAATTTCGTTGACGAAAAATATGGGTTAACGACCATTTTACAATGACTACGACGAGACTAAGACGTAACGAAAACGGATCTTTGAAAATAAAAACTAAGACTAAATCTATCTTCACTTTCATTGACGAGTTTTTCACAATATTTTTTTTTTCTAAACTCCCTGATATACCCAGCCATAGCTGTGCCAACCACCACATATACCTCTAATCTATTATTGTTTAAAGCAGCAGTAAGAAGTTTTTTTGCCTGATGTGCCTTTAATGTAACTTTAGCATTATTAGGTGAAATGCCCAGATATTTTCAGGAGAGCAAACCCAAAGAGTACTTGACTCTCATACGACTCTGTCCCTGATCTAGGATCAGGTCCCGAGAAGGCAGCGGCACCTGTGAAGCTATACCGAGTCAGCTCATGGGAACATCGGATGGTTGTGTTTGCTGACATAGGTGTTGAAGTGGCTCAAACAAATAAGAGGAGGATATAGGATTGGGGGGGTGGGGGGCCAAAGGAGAGACAGAAAAGAGAAAAAGAGAGGGAGGAGAAGGGGACAGAGAAGGAGTAAGAGAGCGGGTGAGAAAGAGAGAGAAAAGAAGAGAGAGAGAGAGAGAGAGAGAGAGAGAGAGAGAGAGAGAGAGAGGGAGATGGTGGAGGAGATTGAGTGGTGATGGAGTGCCCTGAGCTGAGTCCTTGTTGACCAGAAATATCCTGTTATCACGGCCGCTCAGGCTGGCCCGCCCCGTGTTTCTTAGTTACCGTCCGCACCTTTGATTGATGCTCTGCATGTGTGTGTGTGCCATCTCCTATCCTATCAGCTGGGACATGGAAACACAGTGGGGCTCACATACCCACACACACACACACACACTCACACTCACATACAAACATTCAAGTGCAAAAACAAACACACACACACACGCACGCACACACACACACACACACACACACACACACACACACACACACACACACACACACACACACACACACACACACACACACTCACTCACATATAAACACACTCTCTCTTTCTCTCCTTCTTTCTCTCCCTCTCTCGCTCTCTCTCTCACACACACACATATACCTCATTCAAAGAAGCAGCCCAAAGTGCTGCTACCTGCGGTGATGAATGTTGTTTCATATATAGTTTGGTCCCCTCATCTCCCAGTTTTGTCCTGATGGTATATACAGGGACAGGAACACAACCCTGCAGTCTAGTATCAGCAATCAGTGATTGATTAAGTCCTGACTGGTCACGATCCAGAACACTGAAAGAAATAACATGGGCTGCCAAGAGAAAAGGATAGAAAGGGAGAGAGAAAGAGAGAGAGAGGGAGAGAGGGAGGGAGGGAAAGAGGGACGGGGAGAGAGAGAGAGAGAGAGAGAGGGAGAGGCCATGTTTAGACACTGTAAAGGCGGTAGTCTGGGATATGAGCAACTCCTCCGCCCGCTGCTGAGCCCTCCGTTTGCTTGATTGATGGCAACCTTCATGCTGAGGCAACGTGTTTTTCTATCAGCGCGGAGCAAAGTGACCAGGGACAGACGCAGACAGAAAAGCTGCCCCCCTCGTGTTAATGACAAACATTATTCACAGGCCGGCTCCGTTGTCAGGCCACTGTATTCTCTGTCCCGCTCGCCATGGCTGATGTGATTCATGACTGACAATGGCCTCCTTTTAGCATCTCATTTGTTTTCAGTATTTCATCACCCCAAACAGGAAGAGGAAGTCACATTTAAATGTGCTAAATTAAGGTTTATAGTTCAAATCATAACAGGTAATGATCCCTGAATTGTTTGGTGTGTGTTTACTTCACTCAAAAAGAAATGTAGATAAAATGGTGGCACCACTGTTACTGTATTGCTCCACACATAAATGGAAGTGTTCTCTCTTGTTTGGTAGTCATGGGGCACCAAGGCTTAGTCACGAGAACAGAGGATGATTTCACACGAGATTTAGAGCTTCATTTTACATTTATATGTAGCAGACACTTTTAACTCCTTTAAGAAATCAAACCAGTTGATAATGTGGGTTATGATATGTATAACTATTCAGTGTTGGAGGACAACAAGTCTCCTTACGTCTCCCCAGGCCTCTGTGATCCTGACATCTCCTTTAAGTCTCCTGTTTTCATGTGTTCTGTTAGACCTGAACCATGACTGGACCAGACTGACCATAAGGATGTGAGTCTGCTCAGTGGAATTGGAAGACAACGTTTTTTTCTTAAAGCAGGCAGGTGGGCGAGGAGGATGGGAGAAGACAGGAGAGGAGAAGAGAAGAGAGGAAAGGAGAGGAGGGGAGAAGAGAGGAGAGGACAGGAGAGGCAAGGAGAGAAGAGAAAAGGATAGGAGGGGAGAAGAGAGGAGAGGGGAAGTGCCTGTGGTGGTGTTGGAGGAAGCTCGTCAGACAGAGCCCTTCCCCATCTGTCACAAATCATTTCGGCCCAGGAAGAGAGGGGAGGCGAAAATGTCAAAATATTTGAATAAATTCCACAGAAGGCAGTTGAGATGGGAATGGGGAGAGGGAATGGTTCGGGTAGTGTGTGTGGGCGGTATGTGTGTATAGGTGCATAAGTGTGATGGTGTATGTGTGTGCACTCTCTCCTTCTCTTTCTTTCTTTCTTTCTCTCTCTCTGTCTCTCTCTCTCAATCCCTTTCTGTCTCTCTCTGTGTGTATGAATGAATGAGTGTGTGTGTGTGTGTGTGTGTGTGTGTGTGTGTGTGTGTGTGTGTGTGTGTGTGTGTGTGTGTGTAAGCCTCTGTGCGTTAGTGTGTGAATGTGAGTTGGGCGGGGGGTGCTGTCCACAGCAGCGGGGCGGTGAAGCAGAACAGTTTGGTGTGAATTTGAATTAGCTCCCCGAATCATTTGGATCAAACACACAGCAAATGGAAATCAACAGGAATGAGAAGAAAAGTTTCATCCTGCCGCCTGTCCTGAATGGTCACGCGGAATCTTGCTTACAATCGAGTCAATCCAGGGCAATCTGTTATTATACCTTTTAAACCTTTACAGCAAAGAGACATTTCAAAAGAAAATGTGCACCATCATTTCACTCAACCCCTCAATTCGTAGCTTCTGTCAAAGACAGTTACGCTTCTCTGTGCACATGTTAAGATGTGTTAAGTAGCACCTTGGTTCAACACCAAGCTCTTGAAAGGGGAAACCTGCCTGGCAGTTTTGATCACGCACGTTGAGCCTCTGTTGTGAGAGTGCGAGGCGCTTAGAACGATTTCGTAGACCTTGAGGAGAGGAGTAAAAGCCTTGGCACAGAGAGTATTATGATCACCCGAGAGAGCTGGTGTGGAGATAGCAGGAACCCGCAGAACAGGAACAATGCAGAGCGCATGAATGGGAGCCTGCAAGCGTGAAGGGCACAGGGGGTTGACCTTCGTGCCAACAGGGAATCGGCCAGGCGAGATAAACCTTGAGTTGCGGAAGCTGGCACAAACACAAAAGGCCTCGGTGTACCAAAATGAAGGTGGAAAGAGGGAGAAAGGAAGGGAGGGAGGGTGTTGGCAGTTCCAGCTTAAGCTAATATTTTACCTTTTCCCCGCAGGTGATGTGCGGAGCTATTTCAGCCTCAGGGCTTTCAGAAAAGGAATTCAAAATAAGACCAGCTATAAGGGACCTGTGCTTGTCCTGATCAGTGAGAGGGTGATTCCTGCTCAACTTTACCTGCTCACATAATGCTTCGAGGAGGTAGACATTGGGAAATGTAAAGAATCGTGCAACACATGTGCATGACAAATGACTTCACTTCTTCTTCCTCTTGTCTTTAGAAATGCATCTGGTGTGACATTTTTTCTGTCAGGTTTAATAATGTGTGTGTTGGCCTGGGCTGGATCCTTGTCTGCATCTTTCTCTCCCTCTTTCATCAGTGTGTGACTATATTTGCATGTGTGACTATATTTGCATGTGTGTGTGTGTGTGTGTGTGTGTGTGTGTGTGTGTGTGTGTGTGTGTGTGTGTGTGTGTGTGTGTGTGTGTGTGTGTGTGTGTGTATGTGTGTGTGTGTGGTGTGTGTGTGTGTGTGTGTATGTGTGTGTGTGTGTATGTGTGTGTGTGTGTGTGTGTATGTGTGTGTGTGTGTGTGTGTGTGTGTGTGTGTGTGTGTGTGTGTGTGTGTGTGCGTGTGTGCGTGTGTGCTGCTTAAATGTCGCATCTCTGCATTCATTATCACTGCATGAAGTATTAATCCCATTGCTGTGGGCTATGTGTTAATAGTGATAGCGCAGTTATCTAAGGTAATGAACTTGAAGACGTGTTGGCCTATATGGGGCTGTATGCTGTATCTTGTTTGGAGTGGTTATTGGCAGCAATAACAGTACATTGGAAGTTTGATACCCCACTTGTTTAGCACTCATTCCTCAGATCAGAGTAGTTCGAGGAATTTTAATGTATAATGTAACTATGCAAATATTCTGTATTCTATATACATACATCAAATGTAAAGAAGGTAAACAAACATACAAACTAGCCATGCAAGAGAATAAATTAATCTCCTTCAACGTTGCATTCATTGCGTATAAGGATATTTAAATGCAGATGTGCAGTGTGTGTGTATACAAATAGCATCAGTCCACTTACCCTAAAAATACAAGTAAATTATGAGGTCTTTAATGAAGTGAGGACATATTTGTTGGGTTTAAAAGTTTAAGACTGTGGGGTCGATTCCTTCCTTCAAAACATGATGAATTATTTCATTGTAAAAAGAAACAAGCATTGGGAAGGTAACATGCTGTTTGTCTGTTTATTCTTCCTGCCTGGCCAGGAGTTGAATTTGCAGGTTCCTCCAACGGATATGCATCTAACGAAGGAAAAGATCAAGGTTATGACTTCCTTGCCTCCGATTTTTCGAAACCAATTAAACTGTGCGCTGTGAAATTCAGCTGAAGGACAAACGCCGGAAAACAATAGGGAGAGGAGGACGATAGCTCCGCCGCTATCTCACTGCCTTTCTGGTCATGCTAATTATATTTGCAGATTCTGTCATTTAGACAAAAGGCACGAGAACTTTGGTAATCAACATGAAATATTTAAATTACTCTTTGGATGGCGAGCCTCATCAACCTTTAGGAAATGAACTCGCTAGCGAGATATGTGAAGTAATCAAATATCATCCTGATGGAAGAAATTCAGACATGAATTATGAATAGTTAAAAAAAAAAAAAAAGTGTAGTCAATAGGAGGTGATTGTACTTTAAGATGGGGTGGGTCTTGATAATATCAGACAATTAAAGCTTTGTTTGGTTCTTGGTGTTGAAGGAAATCCAATGGCTTTTAGTTGTCTAGTCACCCTGATATCTTTGGTAGCAGAGAGGTTTCAGCAAACACAAGTGAAGAGTCAGAAAAAGGTCAAAATAATCATAGTTCAGACATAAGTGCTTTATGACGTTTGGGCAGTGGGATTGCTGGTATCAAATATAGTCAACAAGAAAAGAACATACTTATTGTACCATGCTTATTGTGTATGCCAAACCAGGCTAGAGTTTGTTATGGATGTTTCTCACAATAGATCTCTTGACTGTCTTAGATTACAATCTCATGAGTCACAAATGGAACACATTACAAGTGTAATTATTGCAAAGATATTGACATTCCAACAGTCATTGCATCCAACAGTAGTGGTTTACATACTGAAATGTTAGAGGAGCACTTTATTTGCACAGACCATTGTAGATTGAACTGTCAGTTAATCATCTATGAACTATTAATTGCATGTCAATTGGACCTATCCAGAGGTGGGTAGCAACACTTTATATTTACTCTATTACATGTTACATGTTAGTCTTTTTTCTTCGTCAAATAAAGTAGTTTTATGCAGAATACCTTTCACTCTTACTTGAGTACATTTATGATTAAAAAATACTCTTCACAGGTTTTGAGTTTTACATTGAATTTATTTTATTCAAACACATATAGCTTCTAGCCTACAAAGTTGACTCCTTCGGCTACATAGACATATAAGTGTAGACACTGTGTTGACTGTGGGTGCATGAGTTAACAGCCCACTTGGCTTCTAAAGTGTAGCTGGGGATACAAGTAACCATGATGGCTTTTAAAGCACACTTTTTAATCATTCTGAGATAAAAATGACCATAGAAATGCACTGTTTACTGTTGCTAGCTACACACCATATGTATTGCATTCCTTATTGCAAACCATATTTCTTTCATACCATAAAGATGCTGCAAGTTATACAGTAGCCTGCGACAAAACAATATTATTATTAAAGCAATGACACTACGAGAAAAGATAAATCTATAAATAGTTTGTCAACATCAGCAAAACGTAGAAATAGAAACAAATTAAAATATATCAAACAATAGATTCTATTAATTGTGACAGAGGATGCAGAAAAGGCTTTGAACGGCAAAGCTAAGACTTAAACCTCACAGAGAATGAAATTCGATTGGATACAAAAAATATTCTCCCCACGCTGTCTACTGGGAGTAAGTGGTTGGATTTTAGTCAGTGAAATAAGCTATGCAGAAAGATATTCTTCCGTTATCGATATTTTTGGTTTTGGTAAAAACGCAAACATCCTGATTAAGGAATGCATTTTATGCTTTGTATGGGCATTTTATACGGATAGGTTGCAATTGACAGGCAATACTGGTGGCTGGGTATCTGTGGAATTACTATTGTATTGATGTGTACTGTGTGTGTGTAAAGGGGAAGGGGTGGTATGTGTATGCATGTCATGTACACTTTTTGTCTTTTTTGTATGTAATGTGTGAGTGTCCTTCCCTTATGGCCAAGGGCTCCTGTCTGTTTGTGTGTTTGCGGGTGTTTGTGTTTGTTGGTGTGTTTACAGGTGTGTGTTTGTGTGTGTGAGTGTTTGTGTGTGTGTGTGTGTGTGTGGCTGTGTGTGTGTGTCTATGTGTTTGTGTGTGTGTGTGTTTTACCGAACCTTTTTATAACTGCATCTCAGTTTGAGTCTGTGCTGTAGAATGCCTTTGTGTGGTGTATGTGAAGAGGAGTATTACTTCTGTTCATAAATGGTTCCTGCTAAAAATACATGTGCACAACAAATCCTAGGCTTTGTAATGACTCCAAGGACAATTTGGATCTTCACCATCATTTTATTTTAATTGACAACTGAAATGAACCATCTGAAATATTTAACTCTGCACATGATACTATCTGCAATCCTGAGTGAATCGGAAACTCTCTCTCTCTCTTTCTCTCTTTCTCTCTCTGTGTGTGTCTGCATGTGTGTTTCTCTCTCTCTCTCTCCGTGTGTGTGTGTGTATGTTTCTGTCTGTGTCTGTGTCTGTGCATATGTGTGGGCACAGTGAAGTGGAATAGAGGACAGCCATAGACAGGAGCCTCGGTAGCAATGCCTGGAGGAGTTGACAGACGCTGGAGCTGTCAATCATAGAGCTGGCCATGCTCGCATCCAACTGGCCTCGCACCATCAGTCTCTCTCGTTATCTCTCCGTCTCATTGATCTACGGTTTCGCCTCTGCTGCCCTCCTAGCCAAATGTCCTCCAAGAACACAATCTAAGCTTCTTCAGCTACAGACAAGGCATTGCATCTGCATAGTATTTGAGTCTTTCCAGTGGGTGACCAACCTTTTCACTGCGATATTCGCTGCTTTTTATTGTTTAATTTGTTCTGTGTTATCAAATGCTTAAGTGAGCTAATAAGACTGTGCACAAAATATGGCATCCTCGTTGTTTTGGTTCATTTTATTCTCATAAGACCAAACATTAAGTCATTGGAGCTTTTCAGTTCTGAAATACACCTCTATTCACAGACACAACAACAGAAAACCTCATTGGTTGTCTACAAATATTAGTCATTCATTCTGTGGAGAAAAGAGATGTGTATGTCAATTGTAGTGAAAGAAAGGCATCCAAACAAAGCTCTGTTATGCAGAGGCAATTATCTCATCTGGTCGTATGCACAAGGTAGCCCCTCCTGACAGCTGGGCTTGTGATTGGCTGGGGAAGGGCTCCGTGGAGACCCCGCTGCTCTTTGTGTTGACAATGGAGCCCAGATCCACAGGAGAGACAAAGTGGCTGGACAAGTCATTCACGGATGCAAATGCCAGCCAAGGCGCGGCTCCCGTGCATCTGTTTCCATCTTCATTACGGAGCAGCGGCCACCGAGCCTGACGGACAGCCATCGGTGCGGTATAGCTGGCCACCCCGAGCGGCGCTCCGGGGGCAGGGAGGGCAGGTCGCCCGGGAGTGTGCCCATTTACGCCAGAGTAAATGTCACAATGCTGCATTCTCAGCCTAGCCAGATTGATAAATGTTTTATTCAGCATATCAAACAATACCAACCATGCATGCCGTGACGGGTCTGTGCTCCTCCTGAAAGCCAGAGAGAATGGAAAGGCTCTGATATATTCATGCAGTTTATCACCACTGTATGAATGTTTGTCTTATATCTTCTCTTTCGTTCTATCGCTCTTTCTTTTGGTAGCTACTGATATACAGGCCTGTGTGATAAATGTTTGAATAGGTTGAAATGTTCACTGGTGTATGTCAATATAATACAAAATATTTTTGGATGGAGTATTAAAAAAAAAAGAAATTCCCTAAAAAGTTTCATATTTTCTTTCTAAACAGTACTCTCTGGCAACTAATACAGCTTCTGGACCTTATTATTAGCCTACTATTCCTTCTGTTGAAGTGAGGTCTGCTTTGAAAACAAAAACATGAACAAACAATCCGATTCCACAATTTGTCAGTCCTTTCCAACTATTTTTGCCTGAAAATTGCGTTAACTTAAAGGTGAGTATCGATGAAAAAACGCTCTTAAAAATGGCAACCGACAATGACTACATTACCCAGAGTTCCATTTTACCGTATGTTACCGGATGTTGATACACCAGAGGTAAACAGACTTCTGAAAATGAGGATATCAACATTAGCTAGCTAGCTTGTCTTTGGTCAGGTCCATATGTTGCGTTAAGGTAAAAGTGGAACCATAACGGAATCGCCGTATGATGAAGGGGTATTTTGGTCCAACGTAAGTCCCCGTGCTAGTTGTTTATACCTGTTAAACTAAGTGATTGAGACTGTGTGGCTTGGTCATTGGATCTCGAACGCCCACCCAGACGACCACCACCTTATCAATGTTTTATGTTAGCTGTCCAGTCCAATGCTAGGGTTAACTACTGTGGGCTAGCTTGAAACTACGTTAAAGACGATTACTCTTTTCTTAATTTGTTGACAACAAACTGTGTGTCTGATAAAGATTATTCTTTCATGTACATTTTATTTGAGTTTAGTGGGTCCTGACATTTTCAGGACACACGAACTTCCAGATGTTGTGCAGACTGAAAGTACATTAACGGTTCCCCATCCATGCATCAAGCTAACCTTGCTATCAAGCTAGCAAAACGACAGTTGTCTGCTACCTCGAATCAACGTCAGCGCTTCGATAAGACGACAGTGAAACTGGATTGCCAATCATTAGCCTGTCATTAGTATTTCTAATCTCATTTCGATCTGAATTCTGACATTTGTTCAAGTGAACAGAGGACGAGCTAACGCTACCTTAAACCTCAGCTACCCCAGTCCCATTTCCTGTTTTTAAATGTCTCTTGTATTGTTCTCAAGGCAGCACTGACAGTTCGTAAAGGTCAGTATTAGATATTCAGGAATTAACTGACAAGTAATTATTAAGATTATAAGGGTTTTGTTGTTATGTTCCTAGACTGTTTAAAATATAACATGTGTAATACAATCTTGATATGTCATTTACACTATGTTAATCTGGTATTGATTAAACTAAAGCATCGAATCCATGTCCATCAAGTACTAAAACAGCGCAACTAGTGGTATTTCTCACGTTTCACGTTGAAGTTTTGCATTGGGGCAAACCTTACCAAAACCATTTACCTACTGCTTTTGACTGGTTTAAATGTGCACTTTACTGATGGAGGGAATATCTCTGCATCAGAACACGTTCTGTATTTTTAGCTGATTTTGTCCCAATGCCAATAAACATTGTGGCGTGAGTCAAAAACACAATCGGAGTGAATGATTTTGACCTCACCTAAAATGAGCAGTGACCTGCTTTGTTCCATGTTTTACTGACTACTCTGTGAACCTTATAGATTGTATCAGCTGACTCTCACTCTCTTTGTTTGTGCGTCTGTGTTGGGTATGTGCGTGTGTGTGTGTGCGTGTCTGTGTTTCTCTGTTCCTCTGAAACCCACAGGTTGTGCATGCGGCTCGGTCTGTGAGCTTGCGCTGTGTACAGCACCAGCGAGACCCCCTCACTCTCAGCTGCCTCTGTAACTGCAACATAATCCCTGACACAGTAGCACTACTGGTGGGAGTGGTCAGGGCAGGAGAGAGGAGGTGGAGAGGGAGGGAGTGGGTAGAGGTAGGTGGTGGAGCTGGAACTGGTCAGTCTGTTCCTGACCCTGCCTTGTGACTTGGCCTGTCTGGCCTTTCCCCCCTCTTGGCTCTCTCTCAGTCCATGTTCCCTATGCTAACCCTGCTGAGCATGTTCTACTACATCTGTCTGCGGCGCCGCTGTAGGAGTGGTTCCCGGAGCGAGGCGCTGGGCAGCCGGAGGGCCGTGGAGCTTGCGCAGAGAGCCTCTGGTCCAGCAGGGGGCAGTAGCAGCGGTGGCGGTGAGCTGGAGCAGTACGCCAAAGAGGTGCTGGACTTCAGCTCACACTATGGCAGTGAGAACAGCATGTCGTATACCATGTGGAACCTGGCTGGGGCGCCCAATGTCTACCCAAGCTCGGGTGACTTCACACAGACGGCTGTGTTCAGGACGTATGGGCGCTGGTGGGAGCACTGCCCCAGCGCAGCACCCCCGTACCGGCGCACTCCCAGATCCTTCCACAGCAAGGACTACCTGGAGCTGGCCTTCGAGGAGCCCGTATACCCCACGGCCGTGGAGGTGCTGGAGACCTACCACCCTGGGGCAGTGGTGCAGATCCTGGCCTGCTCGCTCAACCCGTTCTCCCAGAACCCGCCCAGTGAGGTCCGGTATGTGAGATCATGACTGAGGTCCAGGGGTCAGGCCTGTGATGAAAAGTCTGTTAAGGCTCCTGGTTGTTTGTTTATATTGGTGGTTTGTTTAAGAGTGACATTATCTTTTTTGTCAGCCAGTTGAACATAACTTTCTGATTGAATCAAGACTCTTGAGGTTTGCCATTTAATCATTAGTTGTTGTTCAACTCCCAAAGCAGATTGATCAGGAGGATTGACAGTGCTAGTCACATGACTTGACAGTATTCATTATTTTTAATGTTTAGGGTATTCAAAGTTCCAAAGACAAATCACATTATCAGTATGTGACCATTACCAGTATGGGGGAGTAGCCCAACAGTCAAAGAGCAATCGACAGTGTAACCATTATCAGTATGCGCCCCTCATCTTCTACCTCTGAAAGCTGTGTTTGCGTGTCAAAGGGGTATTTGAAGTTATGTCTCTGAAGTTTAAGTAATTTCTTGCCATGTGCTTCATTGTATAACAGTGGACGTTTCTATATTTAGGTTAATATAAGCAGGTAATAGAAAGGAATGAAGTGTTTGTTGCTGTTGGCAGTTCCTCTCTGTAAGAAGCTGCTTTAAGAGTAAACTTTAGCCCAGGGGTCTCAAACTCCTTGTTACCAACTAAACAAAAGTGGGTCAGTACAGCATTTGCTTTTAAATGTGCATGTATGAAGGAAAAATATAGATGTAGTTGTCTATGAAGACATTATCCCACTATGACTGCTGTATATGAAAGTCATGGGCTATCAATGAGACAAAGTGATCCAAAAATGCAACTATAAAATAACACTTTTATCCAAAGAGCATCTTGCATTGCCCATGAATTGAAACCCAGGTCAGCTACTTGTTATTCAGCAACACTAACCATTCTACCACCGATTACACATGGTAAATTTGCCACACTCTACAGTATTGTGATAGGCAAGCGAACAGATAAAAAAAATCTGGCCCCCAACTGACCGGAATGGGCGCTCATCGGCCCCCATGGTAATTTCAGTTTGAGACCCCTGTTTTAGCCTTTCTCATCAGGACCTCCTAGAGAAAAAAGGCAAACTGGGAGCCCTTTGGTTAATACTTTTTACCAGTGGTTAGAATGAGGTTTAGAGTTAGCATTAGTCACCATGTTATAATAGTCTGTTGTAGGGGTGGGAATCCCTTGGCACCTCACGATTCGATTCCGATTCAGAGGGCAACGATTTGATTCTAAATTGATTATCGATATTAAACCGATTATCGATTCTAAACCGATTATCGATTATCAATCCTAAACCGATAAAACGATTGTCGATGCATCTCAATTTTCAAAACATATGAGTTTGCTACTCAGTCTCAAGTCACTTCCTACTCTATTGTTTGTTAATTAAAGAAAATCAACAGATGAATTACATTTTCAATTTTTTTATTAGAGAAAAAGCTTTACCTTGTCACAATTATGACTTTCTATGAACAATGCAATAATCAATGCAGCTTGCATTTCAACACAAAATGAATGTGTAAAAAAAAAAAAAAAAAATCGAATATGAACTTTTCTGAATCGATACAGAATCGATCTAGAGAGAATCGAGAGAAATCCAGAGAAAAAAAACTCCCACCCCTAGTCTGTTGTCACGGTATTAGTGATTACTAAGGAGTAGGGATTGCCTCTGACTTCCTTTCCGATTTCTGCTGTAATGCAAGAGAAGAATGAGGTCTTGTACCATCTTGTGGACCTCAGAAACAATGTTATCAATGTTAACTAGGGATGCAAATTATCGATTAATTCATTAATCATTAGTTGATAATCTTATCGATCGACTTTCGATTAATTGATAAGCGGCGTTTTTCACCTGAGTTTCAGTGCTTCAATAGGGCCTTTAAAAATAGGCCCTATTATTATTATATTACATTACATTATGATAATTCTATTATATTCTATTATACATTCCTCAAGTAATTATGCATTAGGAAAAGAAAGCAGAAAAGTTTTTTTATGGTATAACAAAATCCATTCATTAATTTAAAAAAAAAGAAATAAATTATGGACTGGCCCAGGTCTTGCATTTGAAACAGACATAAAACAAAAAAGAATAGAAGAAATTAAATAGAGCCAAACAGAATATTATTGAGCCTATAGATTATGAAGAAACTGCATCTAGGCTATTACAAGCTAAATAGCCAACACAACTCTCTGAAGTTTAACTCGCGCTCACGGTAGTGAGGGATAGAGTAACTTTACATTCTTAATGACAAGCCATCAGACAAAGGTAAGCTAGCCCGCTAACGAGCTAGGTATCTAATCATTAAGCCTGAGTGAGCTAGTCCGCTATCAAGCTAAATAGCCAACTCAACTCTTACTTACTTACTTACTCTCATGAGCCAAACTCGCGGGCACACGTTAGCGCGGGAGTAGACAGAGATATTCACATTCATAGCAAGGTGAGCTAGCCCGCTAACGAGCTAGGTAGCTAACTCTATGAAGTCTCAGTGAGCTAGCCCGCTAACGAGCTATTAGCTAACCTGAGTTTTAAGACTATAAGCCATAACTCGCGGCAGTAAGCGAGAGAAGGTATAATACAGTGTAGCTGTGATTTTTAGGTTGACCAGGTGAACTGGTGGTGCCATGCAGGACAGAAGCATGCACGGTGTTCAAATGGTAACTGAGTGAGCTAGTGGAACTATTGTATTTCAATACTGCATTACACAGAGAACATTTGTTTTCAACCGGTCTCTCGCGCTAGCGCCCTCTAGCGATTAATCGTGATTAATACATTTTGATCGAGCAACCTCTTAATCGACAATTAATCTAAAGTCAATTAATCATTTGCATCCCTAATGTTAACGTCTACGTATGTAACAAAATGTAATTTAAATGATAATATTAAGTATATAAATATTGAAAAATACTACGATACTACTGTTTTTCCCACCTCTAGTCATTACTAACTACATATTAAAGGACATTTAAGGCAACGTTGTGTAGATTCTTAACGTCTTTAAGGTATTATTGTGTAGATGGCTGGTTTTCATTTTGTTGCTAAATTCTTTTTAGTTATCTATGGTAATGTGAACAAGAGATTAAGACACCTGTTATGCCCATCAGACGCTCAGACCTGGGTTTTGTGCTTCAGGTTGGAAAACCCTTGGTAGTATAACAACTTTAACAGCACGACCAAGCCAAATAAATATCCCGAAATACATCACTTCCTAACCTACCTAGCTTTCATCAGAGACAACTGTGCTGTTTGTTAGTGTATGAAAAATCTGTTGACTTCAAGCTAGTTAGCCGTTGACTGGGTTTAGACCAAACTACTGTAATGCCTCTGAAATATGAAATAGGACCAAAGAACAGTGCATTGACGTTGCTACGTCTGTTCTTCACCATCCATCCATTCATGCAGGTGGGAGATTCTGTGGTCAGGGGAGCCCAGTAAGGCCCCCACCCACCAGTCTCGCCAGTTTTCCCCAACGATCCGTCATCTGAGCTTCCCCACCAACCTGCTGCGGGTGGAGGTGAATAGTAGCTTGATGGACTACTACACGGAGCTGGACGCCGTCATCCTGCGCGGGGTGAGGGAGCGGCCCATGCTGGCCCTGTACAAGATGCCCCTCATCGACATGAACGACCTGAGCGATGGCGAGGACGAGGTGGCCATCAGCAGTCAGCGCCACCCGCTGGCCGGAGATGGCAAGCACAACACAGGAAACGGATACTTCGACAAACTGCCGTACGAGGTGAGGGGTTATAGATGTGCGAACTGCACACACACACACACACACACACACACACACACACACTTATGCAAAAAGCACAACAAAGGCAATGGCTACTTCAACTAGCCAACCAATGGGATGAAGGGTTATAGGGTTACATGCACCACTCACACACACACAAAAAAAATTTGTGTTTCCTGTTTCATCCCTGAAAAAATTAGGGTAGGTAGGTAGGGATTATTTTTTCTTTTCTTTTTGTCTTTAACAATTGTGATGGGCCGAGCCCCCGGTAACCGTCTATCCATGGGTATGGTCACAAGCTCAGAGTCAGAGTAAAGTTTTCCAGTTTCAAGTTCAAGTATCCAAAAGTAATTTCACAAACTAATTTATTTCATTCCATCGCTGAAACTATGTGGCAGATTTCATTTTCATATCCAATTTGAAATCTCTATCTGTCTGCAATACCGCTCGCAGCCACTACTTAACTTCGGCGCTCTCACACTTGCTAGAAAGCACACGCAGCATCTACTGTTTGGGCAAACCTGGATACAGGGTTGTTAACGATGTGTTTTTTGCCTGGAAGTCTTTAGAAATCTGGCACCTTATTCAATTTCAAGTTCAATTTAAGAATCCTCCTGAGAACACTTCAGCTGTGTTCAAAGATATTTTCTGACTATGGTCTTCCGCAGTCCGTAAGAAAACGAAAATAAAAATTAAAATGATTTTCATTTTATTTTTTTAGATCGACAGGGAAATGCGGCCCACCCCCAAAAAAAGGCTAGGGTCGGCAGTTTTTTTTAGGGTCGGTCGGGAAACAGGAAACACAATTTTTTTTCCCCTAGGCCTTATACACTCAACAAGCACAACACGGGCACAATACAGGCAATGGCTACTTTGACAAACTGTCCTCCGAGGTGAGTTATGCTCTAACACACACACGTGGCAGACACAACATGAAACATGGAACAGATATGCACAGACCAATTTGAACCAAATAAATCTGCACAATATTGGTATACACAAACAACAAAGTGCAGACAACACACACACACACACACACACTGCCCCACCCTACACACAAAGAAATAACACAGGCCCAACTCAAACCCTGACCCACAGAATGAGGAATCCAGGGCACCTATTCAGAGGTTTCATGCTCCGACCTGTATGCTAACAATTGGCCTCTTACAGTAATTTTGGAGTCATTAAAGGTGAAACTTTATCATAGTTTGATACCCTGCTTGGCTCAGCTTATGACTCTAATCCTCAGATCTGTTGTCCAAGCGTCTGTCATTGTGTGTGTGTGTGTGTGTGTCTGTGTGGGTGTGTGTGTATGTTCACATGTGGGTGCACGCGTCTCTAAGTGCGCGTGTGTCTGTAATGCAATATGGCCATTATCTGCCAGCTGATATTTAGACAAACACACAGTCTATTGTTTGTTCTTCCCGCAGTCCCACAATAACATACACGAACACACACACATACACACACACATACACACACACACACACACGCACAAGAAAGCAAGAACACTAGCACAGTGGCCACAGGATTTTCTGGAACGCTGATGTGTTCTTCCAAGATGGACCACTCCACACAGCATGTTTTTCTTTTTCCTTCTTCCTCTTTCTTCATGTTCTCCCTCCCTCTTTTTCTCTCTCTCTCTCTCTCTCTCTCACTCTCAATCCCTCCCTCTCTCCCTCCCCCCTCTCTCCCTCTATCTGTCTCCTTCTCTTACTCCCGTCCCCCTCTCTCCCTCTTCCTCGCTCTCGCTCTCACTCCCTCTCCCTCCCTCTCTCTCTCCCGCTCCCTCCCTCTCTATCTGTCCCTCTCTCTCTCCCTCTCTCTCTCTCTCTCTCTCTCTCTCTCTCACCATTGCCATACCATAATAATGGATTCATTTATAGGAGAATCAACAGAAGACAACATGGCACAAACATGGAAGTGTGTTTCTTGCTCTTTGGTTTTCTTCTCTATCCATCTCTGTCCCATGTTCTCTCTCGCTCTCTCTTTCTCTCTCTCTATCTTTGTGTCTGTCTCTCAATCTTTCCTGTCTCTCAATCAATCCTTTTCCTTTCTCTCTCAATTTCAGTTCTACATTGATTTTGAGGCGTTGTCCATAATATACAGTATACAGTATAATAATCGAATAATTGAGAAACGTATAATAATGTAGATAATATAACAGCAGAGATGATGATCTCTCTCTCTCTCTCTCTCTCTCTTTCTCTTCTCTCTCTCTCTCCCCCCTCTGCCTGCAGCTGATCCAGCTGATCGTGAGTCACCTGACTCTGCCGGACCTGTGCCGCCTGGCTCAGAGCTGTAAGCTCCTGCAGCAGCACTGCAGCGACCCGCTCCAGTACCTGCAGCTGAGCCTGCAGCCCTACTGGGCCACGCTCACGGACGCCTCGCTGGTGCACCTGCAGCCCCGCTGCGCCCTGCTGCAGCGCCTCAACATGTCCTGGACCGGCAACCGAGGAGCCATCACCTCCACAGGCTTCTGCAGGTCAGGCACACACACACACACACACACACACACACACACACACACACACACTCTCAGGCACAGGCACAGACTCTCTCACACTGTCTCCACTGGTGCTTTCAAATCTTTCTTTCTTACTGTATCTGTATGGAGTTAGAATAGTTTCAAAATTCACAAACAAATGTCTTGCAATTCACAAATGTCTATTTCCTGATCTACATGGAATGCCTTGCCATTTGTGAACATTTCTGTGTTTATTTGTGTTTTTTTGACACTTTCTTGACGCGGTTTGATTCACAAATGCATTCTCTTCTAAAGGACATTGGCCTCATTCTCGACAGCAGTTGAGAAGACTTTAAGAAGGACTTTCTTCTGAACTCCACTTCGGTGGATTTAGGAAAACATTTGTCTCGATAGTTTTTTCATCTGGAATTTCTTCTGAACTTCAGAAGACTTTCAGAACGCGAAATAGCAGTCGTAACTCTGCCGGAATCTTCTCAAACGGCCATCTTGTGGTTATTTGAGGAATCACATTTTTTAAAACTGGGTTAATGGCTGAAATTGTGAGAAACCGTTGGTGATTTCGTTTACGTCAGCTCTACAGACATCCTCGGATTAAAATAATTATAATAATAATAAATACGAGAATATTTGTATCATTAACAATTACGTTTTACATTTATAGTCATGATTCTACGAGGCATCGTCATGTCATTAAATAAATAAAAGGACTACACCAGAATGCTAATCCAGACTATTCTTTGTAGATCCACGTTGGTGGAATGAAGTGCCTCGTTTTCCTATTTCTTATGTAAAGTAGTATTTATTGTTACACTAGGTCTCTATTGCTCATAGCTTGACTGTTCTCTCCCTTGTACTTCGCTTTGGACAAAGGTGTATGCTAAATGACTGAATGTGAATGTAAATGTACACGAACACTGCAAATGTAAGTGAATAAATAAATACCCACCAAACCCAATCACGTTAAAATAGCCATAGTGGAATATAATGGACACATATACAGCCGCGGAAAAAATTAAGAGACCACTTCAAAATTATCAGTTTCTCTGGTTTTATTATTTATTGGTATGTGTTAAAGTAAAATGTACATTTTTGGTTTATTCTATAACCCACTGGCAACATTCCTACTAAATTTCAAATAAAAATATTGTCATTTAGACCATTTATTTGCAGAAAAATTACAATTGGTCAAAATAGCAAAAAAGATGCAGTGTCTTCAGATCTCGAATAATGCAAAGAAAACAAGCTCATATCAATTTTTAAACTACAAAATACTAATGCTTTAACTTAGGAAGAGTTCAGAAATCAATATTTGGTGGAATAACCTTGATTTAAAATCACAACTTTCATGTGTTTCGGCATGCTCTCCACCAGTCTTTCACATTGCCGTTGGGTGACTTTATGCTACTCCTGGCGCAAACATTCAAGCAGCTCGGCTTCTTTTCATGGCTTGTGACCATCCATCTTCCTGTTGATCACATTTCAGAGGTTTTTTTTTATGGGATTCAGGTCTCGGAATTGGGCTGGCCATGACAGGGTCCTGATCTGGTGGTCCTTCATCCACACCTTTACTGGCCTGGCTGTGTGGCATGGAGCATTGCCCTGCTGGAAAAAACACTCCTCAGAGTTGGGGAACATTGTCAGAGCAAAAGGAAGCAAGTTTTTCTTCCGGGACAACGTTGTACTTTGCCTGGCTGAGGTTTGTAAAAGACCATAAGGACTGAACCAAAGCGGACTGGAGGTTCTTCTAAGTTTGTCTTCTCTGATGAGTCCAATTTTCAGCTTTGCCCAACACATGGTCGTCTGATGGTTAGACGGGGACCTGGAGAGGCCTACACGCCACAGAGTCTTGCACCTAATGTGAAATTTGGTGGAGGATCGGTGCTGATCTGGGGTGCCTCAGCAAGGCTGGAATGGGAAAGATTTGTCTTTGTGAAGGACGCATAAATCAAGCGAGGTACAAAGTTTTCCTGGAAGAAACCTTGCTTCCTTTTGCTCTGACAATGTTCCCCAACTCTGAGGAGTGTTTTTTCCAGCAGGGCAATGCTCCATGCCACACAGCCAGGCCAGTAAAGGTGTGGATGAAGGACCACCAGATCAGGACCCTGTCATGGCCAGCCCAATTCCGAGACCTGAATCCCATAAAAAACCTCTGAAATGTGATCAACAGGAAGATGGATGGTCACAAGCCATGAAAAGAAGCCGAGCTGCTTGAATTTTTACGCCAGGAGTAGCATAAAGTCACCCAACGGCAATGTGCAAGACTGGTGGAGAGCATGCCGAAACACATGAAAGTTGTGATTTTAAATCAAGGTTATTCCACCAAATATTGATTTCTGAACTCTTCCTAAGTTAAAACATTAGTGTTTTGTATTTAAAAAATGAAGATGAGCTTGTTTTCTTTGCATTATTCGAGATCTGAAGACACTGCATCTTTTTTGCTATTTTGACCAATTGTCATTTTTCTGCAAATAAATGGTCTTAATGACAATATTTTTATTTGAAATTTGGTAGGAATGTTGCCAGTAGGTTATAGAATAAAACAAAAATGTACATTTTACTTTAACACATACAAATAAATAGTTAAAACCAGAGAAACTGATAATTTTGAAGTGGTCTCTTATTTTTTTCCGTGGCTGTACATCCTGTAGTACCTCAATGTCGGTACCTCCATGTCATGTTAGGTTAAATCTGCGTTTTTTGCTCGCTTTCCACTTAGACATGACTCGCCTTACGAGGTGCTTTCGTGTGGATTCGGGAGATTCCGACAGCAAACGTTTCTACAGTTGCGTGCCCTAATAAGGAGCAGGCGGGGCGTGTATGTATGCAAATCCACTTTCACGAGAACGTGCATCAATTTAAGAAACTAATCCGGGGGAACACAGCTGAGAAGACTTCGGCTGCATATGAACGCATTTTCGGAATGCGGCGGAAGTGTTTCCCTAACGTTGTTTTTAAGTCGCGTAGGTAACATTTCAGAAGAATTTCAGAAAATTATCGAGAAAGGCTGCAGAGAATCGGCCTCAATCAGGTGTCTCTTACAAATTCAGCAAATCATATAAACCTTCAGTATATCCGAGGGTATGATTGAATGTGACCACACTACACTGCGTTACATATGTGCAGTGTCCAGTTATGCGAACAAACAAGGAGGGGTTAGTTAGTCTGTCAATAAAAAGATCAGTGTGAATCGTGGGACATTTATATGTGAATCAGGAAAAAAAATTGTGAATTGTGTGACATTTATTTCTGAATCACAACATTTATTTGTGAATCGCGTGCCATTTATTTGTGAATTTTGAAACTATTCTAAACCCAGAAATCTTTTTCTTCTCTCATCTCATGAGTTTCCTTCTCTCATCTCATTTTCTCCTCTCCTCTCCTCTCCTCTCCTCTCCTCTCTTCTCCTTTCCTCTAATCTCCTCTCCTTTCCTTCCGTGTCCTCCTCCTGTCTGTAGTTTCCTAAAGGTGTGCGGCTCGAGCCTGGTGAGTCTGGAGCTGTCGTGTTGTCACTTCCTGAACGAGGCGAGCATGGAGGCCATCTCCCAGACCTGCCCGCGCCTCCAGCAGCTCAACCTGGCCTCCTGTGACCGCCTGCAGCCCCAGGCCTTCAGCCACATAGCCAAACTCAGCAGCCTGCGCCGGCTGGTGCTCTACCGCACCAAAATAGAGGTGAAGAGGGGGACAGGGTACACACACACACACACACACACAAACTCAATAGCCTGCTCTGTGTGTGTGGGCACGTGTACGTGTGTTTGTGCATATGTTTGTCCAGGTCCACTGTGCCAGGTTTCCTCATTGCTCTGTCCCCTTGCTGTTGCCTGCACTAGCCACAGACATGATGTGGTGAGTTTGAGTAATTACCCAGCATTCTGCAGGGCCAAAATAAAGACCAGTGCTTGCGCACCTCGTTACTAGGGATGACTCATGACACTCGTTGTGTTTGATTGGCATCTCAGGTTGTTGTCGCCTCTTCCACTTTCTCACCGGCTAAGACGAAGAGGACCTGGGCTTTGCGAGCTCAGGCCTGCAGAAAAAATGTATGTGTGTGTGTGTGTGTGTTGTGTGTGTGTGTGTGTGTGTGTGTGTGTGTGTGTGTGTGTGTGTGTGTGTGTGTGTGTGTGTGTGTATGTGTGTGTGTGTGTGTGTGTGTGTTTGTGTGGTTTGGTTACATTTCTGCGTTTTTGTTTTGATGAGTCAGCATCTGTGTGTGGCTTCGGTCTTGCGGTCATGGATAGCTGTGTGTGTGTGTTTGGTGCCATCACACCTACCTCTCCTGTCATCCAGCTGTCATCATGATCATATTTTTCTGCCTTTGTTATTTTTCTCCCCTTAATTTTCTTGAAAAGTGAAAGGACGTATGGGTAGGATACCTTACACACACACTCTCTCCCTCCCTCTCTGCCTCTGTAAAACAAACACACACACACACACACAAACTCTCCCTCCCTCTCTGCTTCTGTAACACACACACACACACACACACACACACACACATACATGTTTCATAATCTCAGCTGATAGCAGAGAGATGTGACTGAAGCAACCCAGAGCTGACAACATTCACACACTGAACTAGTGTATCTCTGAGATCTCTGTTTCTTCTCTCTCTCTCTCTTCCTCTATCTCTCTCTTCTATCACACACACACACACACACACACACACACACACACACACACACACACACACACACACACACATTCGTTTCTCCTTCCCCATCGCTCTTAATGTGTCTCTCACTCTCCCTTTCCTAGTCTCACTTTTCCCTCCCCCCCCCCCGTTCCATGCGGGTTCTGTGGCAGGAATCGGAGTCCAGGTATTCATGTGTGGTAACATGACCAGGCTCCATCACTGCTGGCTGTGCCAGTGTTGGGTGCCAGAGCGTGGAGTTAGTTAATAGTTCTATTTTGACACGTCCGCTCTTGCAGGCTTACAGCAGGATCAGGTGACGCGGCTTAATCTGTTGATATCTTTGATATGCACCTTTCATTAAAACGAGAGAAACATTCCAGGGTCTAGATTTACTGTAAACAGACCATTGATTTATGACATGTTTTTTTCCTGTGTTTTATGACGTAAGGGTGATATGGCATTATTTTCTAACTCAGTGTACTCAATTTTCCTCTCTCTCTCTCTCTCTCTCTTGCTCTGTATTTCTTTCTCTGTATTCACTTTGTTATGTTCTCTCTCACTTTCTTCCACGCTCTCTCCCACACATACTCTCACGCACAGCACGCACACACATTTCCTCTCCTTATTGGTCTCTGTGTGTCCCTGCAGCAAACAGCCTTGCTGAGCATCCTGACCTTCTGCGCTGAGCTTCAGAACCTCAACCTAGGCAGCTGTGTCCGGGTGAGCTGAGCGTGGCCTTCTGATCGCCTTCCTCATGACCCCACAGAGCTCAGGAGAATACATTACAGAGAAGTAGAACATAGCAGAGAAGAACTGAGTAGAGTAGAGTAGAGTAGAGTAGAGTAGAGTAGAGTAGAGTAGAGTAGAGTAGAGTAGAGTAGAGTAAAGTTTACAGAGATATAGCGAAACTTGTATAGAGATCTAGTATTACAAAGGTATTATATATAGAGATCTAGTTTTATAAAGGTGCTATATATGGTGATCTAGGTTTTATAAAGGTGTTATATAGAGATATCCAGGTGTTATAACGAGATCTAGGTGTTATAAAGGTGTTATATAGAGAGATCTAGGTGTGATAAAGGTGTTATATAGAGATCTTGGTGTGATAAAGGTGTTATATATATAGTGTGTTTTGTGGCCCCACTGCGTGTCGTGTTTTGTTCATGTCGTTAGCCAGCATGCAAGCATAGTACAGGTGTTTATGCGCTGTCAAACTCTTACAGTGTGTGTGTGTGTGTGTGTGTGTGTGTGTGTGTGTCCTTCAGATCCAGGACTATGCTTTGGTGGTGAGCAGGCTGTCTGTGTATAACTTTATCCTCTCTCTGTGTGTGTGTGTGTGTCCTTCAGATCCAGGACTATGACGTGGTGGCGAGCATGCTGTCGGTGCGGTGCCGCCGCCTGCGCTCCCTGGACCTGTGGCGGTGCGGGAGCCTGACGGAGCGGGGCCTGGCGGAGCTAGCGTCGGGCTGCCGCCTCCTGGAGGAGCTGGACCTTGGCTGGTGCTCCACGCTGCAGAGCAGCTCCGGCTGCTTCCAGCACATGGCCCGCTGCCTGCCCCGCCTGCGCAAGCTCTTCCTCACTGCCAACCGCACCGTCTGCGACTCCGACCTCGACGAACTGGCCACCTGCTGCCCCCGACTGCATCATGTCGACATACTGGGTGAGGGAGGGCAAAAGTGTGTGTGTGTGTGTGTGTGTGTGTGTGTGTGTGTTTGGTGCGCATCATGTCGACATACTGGGTGAGGGAGGGCAAAAGTGTGTTTGTGTGTGTGTGTGTGTGTGTGTGTGTGTGTGTGTGTGTGTGTGTGCGCGCTTGTGGGCATCATGTCGACATACTGGGTAAGGGAGGGCAAGAGTGTGTGTGTGTTCGTGCAGCTTGTTGACATACTGGGTGAGAGAAAGCAAGAGTGTGTGTGTTTGCTTTTGTTTTTGTTATCCTGTTTTTGTGTGTAAAACTGTGTGAGCGCAGCTTGAGGACACACTGGAGGTCTCTGTGTGTGTGTGTGTGTCTGAGTTTTTTCAGCATTTTTCTTAACACTGTTATATTTCCTGTTTTCTTCATTCTGTATCAACAGGAAATATCAGATTTAGATTTCCAAACATTCTTTTTTTATTGTAAAATTGATTTAGGTATTTTCGGGTTTGCTGCACTTTGCATGTTGCTAATTGATTAAAAAAAACCTATTAATGTCATTTTGAAAGCATCATCACTTTGCTGAATTGTTTCAGACATGCCTAAAACTTTTGCACAGTACTGTATGTGTGCGGGAATGTGTGTGCATTTTTTAGGAGCACATAGACACACTGGGTTGGTGGTGTGTGTTTGTGTCTGTGTGTGTGTATGTGTAAACACAGATGAAAAGATTTGCCATGTCAACTAAAGACAACAAATGCTATTAGTCAAAGGCTTGTGAGTGAACATCTATTTCATTGACAGGCACACGGATGGTGAGCCCCGCCTCCCTGAGGAAGCTCCTCCAATCATGTCCGGAGTTGAAGCTGGTGGACGTGTCCTTCTGTTCACAAATCGACACTCGAGCCGTCCAGGAGCTCTCTACTCTGTTTCCCAACGTTGCCATCAAGAAGAGCTTTACACAGTAACGCTGTGCCACACACACACACACACACACACACACACACACACACATAGCCAAACATACACACACACACACACATACACGATTTATTAAAACACACACACCCCAGCTCTATTGACCCACATACACACAGAGACATGCTGCACAGGCCAAAGTAAATGGACATCAGAAGCTACTAAGCACATATGTGTGTGTGTGTGCGCGTTAAGTGTCTGGTGGAGGGAATAAGGTGGGTGTTGCTTTAGCTGTTGAGCCGGCTGGGAAGCGCACGTAGAACGTCGCTGGCTACACCGGTTCCAGAAGGTTCTTCTGATGGACTCAAAAGATAGCCGGCTTTGACGCCCGACCACAGATTTCATACATTGGCATCTCACCTGGTCATCTTCCATTGTCCGTGAGATGCCCTTCCTAAGCTGGCGGGGGCGCAATCTCCTCTGCAACGTCTGTGCAGAAACCCGCGGCTCACCTCGGCGGAAATCTAAATCTCAGGGTTTTAGCTCTCTCTCTTTCTCTCTCTCTCTCTGATTTCTGCTGTTGTTTTTAGTTTATTTTCTGACTTCCTCCGCTGTCCCAGTGCTTCTGAAGGAGTGTGTGTGTGGTGAGTAGAGACATCCTGGCAAGCAGGGCACCAGTACCACCCACTGCCACCGGTTTCTCATTTCAAATCGGACAAGTAACGCACACCTGTGTTACGAGAAACTTTTTAGATAATGTGTTTGTGTTAAATGTTTTGGAAAGAAAAGACAAAAGAAAACACAACCACACACACACACAAATGATTGTGCATTTGTTATGCCATGTTTAGTATTCTACAGACTGAACAATTTGTTGACAGTACTGATGTACACAGTGGTGCATATCCAGAAGAGTTTTTGTAAAACTTGAAGTTTTTGTTTGATTTTGACTGATAGGTGACGTTTCCCTGTGCCTTATTTTAATAACTTAATGTGGTATGCCTCTCTATGCCTATGTGTGTGTGTGTGTGTGCATGTGTAGGTGTTTGTGTGTAACTAGATACATAGACAAATAGGTTTTGTTTTCCCTAATTAGACATTGAATAGGAAATCAGGGCACAACATTAGATTGGTGTCCTGTTTTATAAAATAATTTAAACCCAGGCTCTTGGTGGAATATATGCAATGTTTACTTTCCCTCTTAAAGGCATCAGGCCTTCAAAAGATACTGTCTTGGTGCTTGTGGATTGCAAGCACACACACACACTCTCTCTCACACACACACATACAATCCAACCTTAATGTCAAAGATATTCTCTTAAGTTTTAATATATTTATGTGTGGGGGGGAGGGGCAGAAGTCATATTGTTTAATTTATTGATATTTTCTGTTGTTGACGTGGTGGAATTCCCTGTAAGTGTTGGTCACGTGATCGGCACCGAGCCATCTGATTGGCAGGGTTGGGCGGTTAGGAAGATCAGTGCACCTCAGTTGAATAAATTGAGAGTTGATGATCAGTACTGCTTCACTGTGTGATTTCCATCATGACTGTCTGTCTGTTAAATGTGCCTTCAGTGCTAAAGATTGATAGAAAGTATAATTTGATAGTTAGTTAAAGTGTATAATGCTCCAAACTATCTCAGGGTCTGAAAAGATGTTCGTATATCAACAAAATGTGTTAAATATCATGAAACATTATCGAAAGTCAAATTTGAGCTGTTGGTTATGACGGTACCATAGCATTTCCAACAGACTAGCATGTGCTTGATTGCTTTGTTCCCTACCACTGAAATAGTGAACGTGGGAACGGCACCTCATCAACAGTGTGAACACTTCGCCCTGGAAGATGTGAGTCATGCGAATAATCCTTGAAGTTCATGCGGTGTTGTAATTAGACAATAACTTCACAAATGAACACACGCACACATCAGTGTGCTTTCCAGTGCTGGATGTAATTACCTTGACTGTGGTTGGCGCTCAAAAACAACGTCTGGGTTGTCATTGGGTTGAGGGAGAGAGAGAGAAGGAGCAACAGTGTTCTTATAGTGTAAAACTCCTGAGCACAGCTACTACTGAGGTCTTTATGTGTGTTTAAGGAAACATCTAGAAATGTCATCAGCTCTTAGCTAAAGATCATAGTTTTCTCTTCTTCTGCATCCCTTCTGAAGTGCTGAAATCTTGCCATGCCACTCTGAAGACACTAGCACAATCTCTTCCCAGCCCCGTGAGTTTTAATACTTCCAGAGGAAAGTTGTCCAGCATTTCTTTCTCTGGCCAGGGTAAGAGGACAAATCAGATTAATTTCCCAAGTTGATGAAGAGTAGTTTTCTTCTGATACACACACGCACAAACACACAGCCTCGCACACACACACACACATACACACACACACACACACACACACACACACACACACACACACACTTTGCTCTGTTATTGATCTATAGTCTCTCACTAGATGGCGCTGGAGGACTGTGGCGCCTACCTGAGGACATCTCCCAGGCTCACACACCCAGAGACCCCAAGAGAGGAACCTCGGCTCACACGGCATCAAGAGGAGGAGGTTATGGGCATGCAGTGCTGAGCTAGGAACTGGAGCTACACAGACAAACAAGTGAAATATAGAGGAGGTATTTATTTCACTCAGTTTTGCTGTGTGACTAATTTCTATTAAACTGAAGCCAGTGCCTCTGGATCCATGACTTCAAAGGTGGTTTGTACTGCACTCACACACATACGCATACGCATACACACACACTGTATTGATTTCGACAGCAATTAGTGGTGAGAAGCAAGTAGTTGCACCAAAGACCACTGTCCTTAATTTGAAACAGCTATTTTTACAAGGAGAAAATTGTTCTGTACTTGCATATGCCCTATTTATAAAAACACATTTTCAATTTTGTTGTTATAATACCTACCATTTGTTTGAATGGGTTAGTTAATGTATTAAGGTGGTTTAAGAGAGAAATAAATTAACAAGCGCACACATATTAACCTATTCTAAACTGAAAGAAATAAAACCTGCAGCTTTACAGAAGACTAACTCAGAGTGCTACAGTCCACATTTCTGAAAGCAGCTTTATAAAATGATTTCAGGTCAATCATCTCACTTACTCACACACACCAGCTCTCAGATGCACCTTTCCAGACACTCTTTACAGTGACATAGCAACATACGCTCGGTTCGACTGGGAGACGCCACTTTCATGGAGGTCTAAAAATACAGCTGACGTGAGATCAGTAATGTGACACATGTGAGTGATAGCTACACAGGTAAGGAAACTATCAAATGCAACGCTGCTGAGAACACTGAGAGCTGTGCTGGAGCTCCAGCGTGACAGCAGTACCCTGTCTCAGCCCTCCTTCCCCTTCCTGCCAGAGAGGTCTTCGTGTCTGAATGTAAAGTACTGTTTACTTCCATCACCTGCAACCATGTGGAATTCACTTAAGGACTCCATCGAAACATGGCCATTGTTTATCATGGCCGAGTTTTCATTTGAATTTTGTTTAAAACCTACAGCGGTGGTCCTCACAGCTATTCTATACACTACAGTGAATTAAAAACTAGACTAGACTATGACATTGTGCTTTTATCTCGCACAGACAGGGACAGTGCACGCTGGGGTAAGTGGCTCTATGCTGGGAATCTCTTCAGCTGAAATGTAAGGTGACAGTTATATTCCCCCTTGTCCTATCTAACCATCCAGTCCATCCAGCCCCACCCTCCAGCAGTTCCACCTTCTCCCCCAGAAGCGTGTCGGGAAGGCAGGGGGAGTCCCTGGATACCGGGACTGCCCTCAGCTCACAGGGAGTCCAACCATCACAGGTATCAGCGCTGAAACACTGGGCATCTCATTAGGGAGGCTCCATGTCTCAACGCATACACACACACAGACACACATGCACAGGAAATACACACAGACCCACACACACACACACACCCACACACATGCACAGGAAATACATACATACACACTCACACACACGTTTATAGGAAACTCACACAAATGTGCTTATAAATACAACCATCAGCCATGCAAGTTCACACACATTCACCCAAACGCAGTTATACACACAAGCGCACAAACATCCTACTGTTACACACACTTGCTGAATGTGCTTGACTGTTTGTTTACTATACAACTCATTTGAAATTATGAGATTGCGTTTACTTCTTATCTACTGAACTGGGCTCGATTTCGAAGAGAATCAATTGTACTATAAATGTAGTTGGGTAAAGTCCTCTATTGACCTTCGCCATTACCAGTATAGATTTTCTCACTCATTAAGGCTGTTGCTTTGCTTGAAATATGGCTGTCTCATCTTCAGAGATTGGGACAGGTGAGGAGAGAGTGCGGGTCAGTCCAAATGAACTGGAGAAGTCATCGCCCGACATCAATCCTTACGACTCCTGCAGCCAACTGCACTGCCACATCTAAGTGATGGATAAACAGTCCTGTGCAGCAGTTTTAGGCATATATATTTTAAAACAATTATTTCTTGTCTTCTGCATTAGTGTGTCAGTAGGAAGTATAATATTTAGATTTTCAAACATTATTTTTGTAAACAGTGAAGTAGATTTAAGTATTTTCAGTTTGCTGCGCTTCATATGTTGCCAATTGATAAATAAAAATGATTTATGTCATTTTGAAAGCATCATCACTTTGAAGCATTGTTTCAAACGTGCCTCAAACTTTTGCACAGCACTGTATGTATACTTATCAGAGAGAGAGAGAAAGAGAGAATTGGAACTTATGAGGCATATGAGGTGTTTAACCTCACCTCTAATAGGCCCCTAGCCCTAGAGGCATTTATATAACTTCACAGTATTTTAAACTTGTGTCAGTAAAGCATTTTATGTATAATGATGAACTTTTAATTTCAGTCATCACAACCGTAAATGTGAACAATTTCTGTGTTTAAGATGATACCAATAATAACTACATTTGCTTACATAAATATAAACACATTTCTTAAATAGATGAAGTGTTCACAACAGGAAGAGCAGGTTCTATTGTGGACTACCTGTCTTTTTAGTGAGTTATGAGTCAGCAGAGATTTGGACGTTAAAATATTCATATTGCAAAGTTAGTTTTGTTAGAAGGCCTAAAATCTTTAGTAACACATTTCTGTTAGGAGACGATGATAAAAATACTTTTGCCGATTCCACCTAAAAATTAAAAACAGAATCAGATTTGCCTGTGGCTTTATGTGTAAGAAGCGACCTCCTGGGATGAACTATGGGAATATTACATCGATCAATTACAGTAGGCCTATCTTACATGCATCACGCCAGAGTCTTGCTGACTGACAAGTCTGACAAGGTGTTCTTGTCTATCACCTGCTGCGTCAAAACAAACGTGCGCTTCCTAACTGGCAGGTGGCTACAGACATCAGATTGATAACATCTACACTTATAAGTCAATGTTTTCCCCAACAGAAATTCGTCATCTTATAACCATAACAAACCATAGCAGCTCCAGCCTACATTTAACCTCAGAAGGAACCGCAAGGATCACGATGTTGGTGAAAAATTAGAGGCGCGGATGGCCGTTAGAGGGCACTTTTGTCTCGCTTTTGTCCGATCAGCTACATGACTTGATGAGTCCATTTCACCCTCTTCCAGACTTGAGTTCCGTATCAATATTGCAATCCAAATGACCTGTTGAACACGCTTAACATAAGACTCGCGTTAAACAATTACTCTAATGACGCCCATAATGACGGTATTTCGTCAACAAAACGCTCAAACGCACAGTGACAGGATGATATAGCGAGATGAAAGGGGTAGACCTAGGGACGCTGGACACGTAGTTTGGAATCATTTGCCCTAATCTGACCCAAATTTGTGACTCAAATGTGACTGAAACCAAAACAGTGGCAAAGACAGCCCCGATTTAAATGCAAGCTTGATAGCCTTTTGTTGCAGTTCAAAGTAATCACCATCTTGAGATCTGGCATGCCTCTATTGTTATGCTGGGAATCTTTGTCTGATTTTGCAACCTCCAATGATTTAACTATGTGGGTTGTGCACGTAAACTAAAGTTAAAAGAATGCATTAGACGTCTGAAATCAAGAAAAAAGTTATTTAATAATTCAAATATTTTCAAATGTGCAAGTCTTTTGTTCACTTAGTATCCAGTGATGAAATATTACTTGAACATATCTCTATCACACCCTCTGCGCTTTTTATTTTACCCACACAGGTTCATCCAGATCAAACAGAGTTCGATAGACTATGACAAAAAAAGCTAACAAAACAACAAATAAATACATCCCACAATTTGTTTTCAATTCATAATAGGCTTGATTGATTAAAGCTACGGAGAAAATAATCTGCGTTTACGTCCACCTTTTTGTTTTCTTTTAAAGAAAAGAGTAGCACTAGGCAGACCACTGAAAATAAAGATAAAGGCCTAATCAAACAAATCAGGAATAACATAGAAAGAAAACACACGTCCCTGGGTAGCGTCTCTGTTTAAAACATTAAAATAAAATGTAAAATGAGGGGAAATAATATTTCTAAGGTTTTGAAAGACATATTTACATAGGCCTATAGCGGTGACTGCAAGCTATTCAGTCCGTGTGATGAACAGGATGAGCCTTGGCCTTCCCCCATATCAATCAGCGCTTATGCGGAATAGAATGTAGATGTAAATACACCTTATTCTGCATTCATATAGTAGCCTACCTCACCTCCATCATAGCGCTTTCAAAAACGAAAATTAGCCTCAACTTCGCCAAAGCTCTGTTTCTGAAATGATAGACCTACACATGGCTTTGAATGGTGTATGATAATAATAATAATAATAATTATAATAGGTGGTGCCAACATTTCATATAATATGCTTTCTAGTTCAGACGTAAATATAAATTGTACTTAAATATCTTTCCATTTGAAAAAAGAGAATAAAAACAAACATACATTTAAAAAACTATTGCAAAAAAAAAAAAAAAAAAACATTGGTCTGCAAGTTAGGAGCTGAAGTACATTTTGCCAATTAATTTTGAAAGAAAGAATCAAAAAATAGATATACTGAGTTGGTTTGGCAAGATAGTGCTGAGTGTACTGAACCCACTGGAAAAATAAAGATGAAATTAAAGCAAATAAAGCCAAGAAGCAGCTGTAACACACTACAAATAACGAGCAATAGTTTCGCTACAAATTACTATAAATAAAAAATAGAATGTACTAGAGCCTAATACAAAATTATGTCAAATCAATTTGAATAAAAAAATAATCGAACAGCTAAAACCTGTTTTGTTTTTAAATCATTTAAAGAAAAAAGTGCCCCAGTGAGAAATAACGAAGCAATGTCTGTTCAAATTATACAATATTTACAAACTTGATCTATGTTCTGCTGTTCTGGAACATCTATGCGGTAATATTTTGTCGCTTGAGGGAAGTGTCAGATATCCGTCGCCACGTAGCCCTTCAGTGACCTGTCCGCCAACTGCTGGCGCGTGGCGCAGAGCTTGGCGTAGACAGCCTTTGTGTTTCAGAAGCGCATGAGTTGATAAAAAGTGGTTGACATTTGATTGATTCCTTGTAATTTGCGCCGAATCTAAACATCTGAAATATCTGAAATATGATCGGCTGAGAATGACCTGGGCCTACAGTTCTGCAAATAATATTGGTAATAATAATAATAATAATAGTACTAATAGCAGTAGGAGCAGTAATTATAATAATAATAATCTGCAAACTTAATTGAGCGTTTGCAGGCCTACTCAAGATCACTAATGTTTACGGCTGATAGAGTGAAAACCTATGCCTGATGCTCAACTCCAGTTCAGCGCAGCAGCTGTCAAAATGGCGTTCTGATATCGAATGCAGCAGCTCTTGACACTTTTCACGTAGGACAAGCAGTCCTGTACAAAACAATGCAATGATAATGTAGCCGTATGCATACACTACAAAAGTCAAATATGTAAACAGTATAGGCGGTAAATGGACCACAATGTACGCTCTAAAAAAATGACATTTTTTTCACCTTGACGGCTCTTCCCATCACAAAAGGTTTACACCTAGAAACTGCGATGTCACAGTGCTGGGTATATCTTTACAAAAACATTCGCTCCCCTAGCTGTTGAGGAAAACCCACCTTCCCTCTCGCTACGCTATGCGCGCTGTTGATGTTGTTTAGGACTGATGGGCTAACGTGTGCTCCCTCCTAGACATAACACCTGCTATCCTCTGGATAGTTCCGTGTTGGACTGGATATTTTTAGTTATAAATAAAAACCAAGACAGTCAGAAAAAGCAAGAAGGGTCCTCGTTTGTTCATTGTACCGGTGTCTGGACCCCACGGTGTGGTGGCGTGTCCCCGTACACATCCTCGGTTCCCGGCATCTGTCCTCCGGGAGGAGTCATCCGCTTCTCTTTCTGTCTTCTGTTACAAAACCAAACCCTTACGACCTCTTTCTCCAACTGCAGACTGTCCGCTAACCCAACTATTTCAGAGGCTGCTGGTTTGGGGCTTTTCAAGAAATGACTCTCCAAAGCCCCCTTGACGGTTACCTCGATAGAGGTTCGCTTTTTCCTCTTCCTCCCCTGTGCCGCGATTTTGTCTAAGCTCGTCGGGCTCCCCGAGGTGGAATCGGCCTCCTCCAACCACTTGTTCAACAAAGGCTTGAGCTTACACATGTTTTTGAAGCTGAGTTGCAGGGCCTCAAACCGACATATCGTGGTCTGGGAAAACACATTTCCATACAGCGTTCCCAAAGCGAGTCCGACGTCTGCCTGTGTGAAGCCCAGCTTGATTCTCCTCTGCTTGAACTGCTTGGCAAACTGTTCCAAGTCGTCGGAGGTCGGCGTATCCTCGTCAGAGTGCTCGTGGTGGCTCTGGTGCTGGTGCTGCTGGTGTTGGGACGGCTGGTGGCCGTGGTCGCTGAGGTGCGGGCTGTGGTGATCCTCGTGTGCGTCTCGCATGTTGTGATGATGCATCCCCTGTCCACTGCCCGGGATTAGTCCGTTGACGTTGAATCCCGGCTGTGAGTAAATAAGGCTCTGTCCGTTGGATGTTGCCATGCTCGGTATGTGAGCTGCCGTAGTCGTTCTCCATGCCCTGGCGTCGTGATGGTTCCCGTGCGTCTGGTGGACCAGATGGGGTGGTCGCGACTGGTGCTGGAGGTTGCTGGAGTTGTGCATCTCGTCCCTTGTGGTCTGCACCGAGGGTTTAATATCCTGCTCGCCGAGGGGACTGGTCGACCACGGAGCCCCTTCTCCGTGCGACAGCGCCGTTATCCACTGGTGCGCGTGGCTGAGCGGGTGACTGTTGCTCTGCAATGAGTAGTCAGTTTGCAACAGGGTTTGCGCGTCCCTGTACGCCGTGGCTTGCTGCATGCTCCCGGACTCCGAGTGCACAATGGATGCGCTGGAGGTGAGAATGTTGTAATGATTTGATGCTGTGGTCGCCATGACTCTCGGAGCCGGACTGATCGCTCTTATTACAGAAACCTTGCATTTGACAGTTACTCTTTTGCCACAGGCGTCTCCCAGGCTCTCCGCCAAGTGGACACAGCGGCGCGCACCTGAGCTCCGCCCCTCGGCGACCTCCATTGGGTGAAAAGGGTTGACGGACGTCTTCTCTTCTAACAGCATCACGCTCATTGGCCAGCTGTGGGCCTTAACAAACACTACCCTTTTCTTCCAACAGAGCTATGAGTTCTGCGGCACCTCTGAAACGTGAGACACTGAAAGAGCCACGGCAACGGAGAGAGGACCAGCACAGGTTATTCTCTCAGACAAACTGTGAGAAAAAAGGCTTGTTTTTTTCAACATTTGAATAATAGCGTAGAATTTGACGTGTTAGTAAACCAGGATGCCGTTTTTATATTTAGGCATGTATCATTATACCATGCTGATGTTATCAAAATTATAAAATAAATATTTAGAGCTATATTTCTGTGTGTAACCAAAAAGTTTCTGATTATTTTTTAAAGGGAGAAGTATGCAAATTCCGTATGTGTAGCCTGCCAAAGACTTGTTCCAAACTTTTTAAACTCACTGGACTGCTGTAAATTGAATTCTGTAATTTCAAGCTTTAGCAATTGTTTGACAGCTTGATCAGGACAGGTTCTGGATAACATAAGTATAGGCTACTTTTAAAAAATACTGGTATTTATTTTATGCGTATTGGTCTAAATGCATTGACACGATTAAACATGGCGACCAATCATTTAATTTCAGCCAAACTATTTTTACTACTAAGAAAAAAAAAATCGAATAACGAATTATAGTAGTAAAAGGTATTAATGACATTCGTTAAAGGCAATGGGTAGGCCTCCATCAAAACTAAAAAAAGTAAATAAATGTTTTAAAAGTATAAAATAGAAGCAGTACTTAAACGAAGAATAATATAATGATACACTAAGCAATGTATGGTTCATATAGGAGATCTTGTTTTCAAACTGAAGTCTTGTTTGGGTAGTGAATTTGAGATTTGAGATTTGAACATAATAACACAGCCCGTCTTCACAGACTGTAGATGATGTCACTGATGTGGACTACTCAGTGGAAATGTGTGTATCATGCAGCTTCAGGGGAGGTGTAGCCCTACGTGAGTCTGTTCAGTTTAAATGGGTGATGTAGCATATGTATTAATTTAACATTGAGAACGTTTAAAGGCTACTAAACTAAATGTGCCGATTTCGGATTATATATTTTTTAAATGCACAAGTGGACATTAAATAGTCTATGACTATGATGACCCTCTAATAACTTTTATGAGCTTGTTAATATCCACTTCATAAAAAAGGGAGCTGGCCGTAAGTGTTTCATTTTGTGCTTTTCTGAAAGTTTGAGCCATACTTAAGACTAAATATTCCTAGAATATCGACAGCTTTTTAATAATAAGGCTTTGCAATATATCACCTTAACTGCCATTTCAAATACTTTGTTAATATTGCACTCATGGTAGTGGTTTGTTTTCTGCAGTGAGACTATTTATTTTGAGTAGTCACTTGTGTTTTTTTTATATAACTATTAGGCCCTATGCATAGGCTAATAGTCGGCTTCATGTGACTTACTGTCAGTAAAAAAAGTTTAGGTGGGCCAACTTATAGTGGGAGAAGGACATGGGCGCAAGCGGCTCCAAATCCATTGTGGAGTGCGCAGGTGTCAGAATCGGCCCAGCTGTCCTCCCCCTCTGAGTGTGCAAAGGATCTGACATTGTCCAAAGGGAGGACATTTTCCCTCACCGCCGACCGTTGCCATAGAGAAGAGTAATGGAAACAACAGGGCTCACGTCACAGCTACTTTCGCCCCCACTTCTTGTGTCTAAAGGCCCATTTAGAGCGGCTCACAGACGGGACAAAGGAGAAACTGAGTGGGTGAAAGAGACTGAACGAGAGAGAAAGAGGGAGACAGAGAGGGAGAGAGAGAGAGAGAGAGAGACTATTTTTGACACCACAGAGGAGCAGCACATAGGCCTATAAGAAACCCAGTGTAAATGTATAGATAATATCTGACACAATTTATACGATGGCTTTTCTCACGTTTCACCCCGAAGGAGATTCGATTGCAGAATCAGGTGGACATTTTTTTTACACATATCCTTGCATCCTTGCCTATATTTGGCATCTGGCATATCATTCATAAGAACTGCCATAATTGTCTAAAAACTTACCAGAGCCAAATTTGCTTTGCTGTTTATCTTAACGAAATCTAAAAAAAAAACGGCCTAAACAGAATATAGCCTAACTTTATCCTTGCTGTAAGCCATTAGGCTACAACAAGTTAGCACCATACCGTTAACAAGTGTAAACTTGTGGGCTACTGTTGCAGTAGCAGTCAAGTAGCCTAACGGAAAAAGTCAGAGAGAGAATATCAAATCACATGGTTCTCCATAGCCTGGTCGTCGCTCGCCTTAAAAAAAGTTTTAAGACATGGTCAGGTTCAGAAAATGTATTCATCTAATGATGATCATCATTGTGGCGTAACAGTGAAATCATCCAAATCAAAAGAACATTTGTGGCAATTAGGGCTGTAATTCGGAGAATTACTACATCGCCACAGAGGCTTAAATAGTCGTGTTGGGAGAAAACCAAAGCACATTACTTTAATGGTGTAATATGCAAACTATGGGTCGTTCAATTACATGGCTTAACAACGCATAAATGATGCGAGGCTTGTTATTTGGACTGCCGGGTCTGTGATAATTCATTCGGAGGGGCCAGTGCGCTTTCTCATACAGTAAAATCTATTTCTGAGCTCAGGAAGCGCTGCCAAACTACATTTAAGGGAATAAAAATTAATGACTGAGAATCTGAGCGTTAAATTAACAGTAATTATATGACCCGCATGCTGTAAAGATTCCATTTTTTATGGTCTAATTAGGTAACTGTCTCCTCATACATCAACGTGTTTCCCTCTGCGGATATACTCGCGAGAACACGGTCATGTTCAAATACTGATGAAAATAATTAATTACATTTCATAAAGGCACGGTTTAAGTACTGGCTAAATCATAGGATGCTACTGTTATAACACTATAGTGTAAGCCTTCACAGCTTTATACCGCGGATAAATGTAAAACATTTAATCTCACAAAGGCCTCGTTAGTTTAAAGATGTATTTTTGGGGTAGAGTTGAACTATATTTACTACTCTGTCCAGTATTCCTTAAAAAATGGAGGGATTCAACTGCCGAAAACTTGGCATTTATCAACATTGTGTGTGTGTGTATGTGTGTGTTGAGAGAGAGAGAGAGAGAGAGAGAGAGAGAGAGAGAGAGATACAAACAGACAGAGAAGGGCTCTTTTGAAGGGGCTATCCCCTTAGTCCGAGCCAAAGAGGCCTCTCACTCGGAATGGTATTCCAATGCAATTAGTCGGCACAAAGACTTCGTTAAATTTGCACTCCTCTGAAACTTGGCGGCTGATTGTTTGTGTCCATTGTACTGGGCGGTGTATTCTCCTTCAGTGTGAGAAGATGAAAAGACCACCCAGATGAAAAAAGGGAGAATTACCATGCTTTCCTTTAAATTACATTTCGGTTTTGCCGCTCTTGCCAACACAAATAACCCTGGCGATATTCGCCTCTTGGATTGACATGGACACTCTAGATTGCCGTGGGCACGGTTTGTCCCACTGACCTCTTTGGCCCTTGGAAGACATGAAGTAGGTCTTGGCAATCCCTTGTTACTGAAAACCCAACAGGTTGCTTGCAGAGCAAGTGATTATGTTTTCAAAGACCACTTTTGGCTTTATTTTCAGCCGTTTCATTCCCATTCCCAAGAAGCTTTTAATGCAGATCACTTCACAACGGGTACAAACACCTGCACTGCTGCTTAATGGTATCAACAGATTAACGACTTAATCCAAATAACTATGTCTTTGATTCTATGTTTAACGGCCAATAATGCCGAACATACGCTGTATTATTTCCACATCCCATCTTCCTAGCAGCCAAACCGGACAGATACCGTTTGCACATATATATCTTTTTTTAAATCTTTCTACTTTGATGGCTTAGGAAGAATTTCCATACATATGTTTTGATACATACAACGCCCAGGCCTGTGCATTAGCTGGTTGACGCGTGTGTTCGCAAACATAACGGCTGTGATTTAAGTGTCGAAATCACAGGATGAAAATACTCCCCTCCTTTACTGCATAGCGACGTGCATGAGGCAGCGGGCCCATCGCTCATGTGCGGCTCCATTAGCCCCACGTGCCTCGTTCCTCAAACGCGGAAGCTGAACAGATGGTCGGAGACGCGCTGTGTTACGAGGCTGCCTCGGTATGTAACGGTGTTCTAATTGAAACATCAATATTGTAGCGTCGATATGGCAGAGGTACTCCTCGGCGGAGCAGAGGCAAACGGTGGGAGATTCCGGGGAGAACGCAAACGTCTGCCTTCATCTGGTGAATCACTAGGGGTCTGATGTATCTAAGATAGAGCCGTTTCTGCTGTTTTACTCTCAGCCACATAAGACATTTCATTGTTGCCTTCTCTTCTATATCATTCCGTGATTAAGTTGAGATGACCTATGATGGCAGTAGGCAAGGAAATAAAAACTGAAGACACATTTTGATATGACAATCTGTATTGGAAACTGTTGAACACTCCAGCACAAGGCATACAAATTAATCTTCCTGGGTCAGAGAATTCCATTCCCATTTAATAATTTAGTTTTAAATAATATTTTGGCACTTCAGGGGAAAAAAAGACATTTAAAAAGACAAAGAAAGTAGAGGGAAGAAGAGAGATATCTGGAAGAGCCAGGTGTAGTGGTGTGCTTCCGGAGTCCTGTGTTTACTGCCCTGGCTGCCTGCACCTGTTCTTCCCCCTGGCTCAAGCGTCCTAGGTGCAGTGGCTCCAGTGCTCAGTGGCAGCAGCGCCGGGAGGAATCTCTCCCTCTGCTGGGCAAGAGTGACCTGGAGGGGTGAGGGGGGCATCTCTCTTTCACCTTTCTTCACACACACACACACACACACACACACACATACACACACTCACACACACACACACACACACAGTCACTCCGTCCTCAGGAACTTGTGTGCACCCTCCTCTTCTATCTGCTTCAAGTCAGAAAAAGAGAGAGTGAGAGAGTGAGTTAAAAAAGAAAGAGAGAGGGAGGAAGTGACAAAGAGAAGGGGGAAAGGAGGAAGGAAATAATCTTTCAGTAACTTATGATTTAGGAAAGGTTCTCAACTGGTCTGGCCTTGGGAACCCCAATTTGCCATGCTCATGAAGATGCGACTTACATTTTATAGAATTCAAACTGTAAAATAAACATAAAAATATACACATAAACATAGGGCCTACTTTCATCCCTGCATTCATAGTCTGAATTCACTGCATTCACGTCCAAGGCTGACATCAGATAGATTTTAAATAATAGATGTTTTTTTACCACACTGTCGAGTTACCTGGGGACTACCTGCTTCACCTTTTGCCCTATTTAATAATTAAATCTTTACATTCTATTCTTCATCAAATTAGCTGGTTATAAAACACACATGTTTATTTCTTTCCCGCACACAAAACTATATCACAGCTAATCTCGAAAACCACGAATACTCAGCTTTTTTCCTTTCAAAATAAGAGATACTGTTCCTTTATTTTCTGCAAAAGTAATTAAAGTTCTGAAGGAAAACACACACACTCTGCGACCGTTATGAATGATTCCACGACCCACTTTTGGGGCAAGACCCACCAGTTGAGAAACATTGACTAAGGAGACACACAGTTGTGATGCTTGTGGTTCAGAGAGTTTCCGCCACAATCAGAACTTATTTTAGCAGAGACTTCATAACCATACCGATCTGTAAACATAGTAGATGTGAACCGATGGATTCATCATTCCTGTTTTGTGATATCCGAAGAGGCTCCCAAGCCTTCCTTTCCAAAGAGCACTGGTCCATCAGCATCAGCTGCAGGCTCCTGTCTACAGTATCTACCCACTAAGAGACCAGTATCTACCCAGTAAGAGGCCAGTATCTACCCACTAAGAGACCAGTATCTACCCACTAAGAGGCCAGTATCTACCCACTAAGAGGCCAGTATCTACCCACTAGGAGACCAGTATCTACCCACTAAGAGGCCAGTATCTACCCACTAAGAGACCAGTATCTACCCACTAAGAGACCAGTATCTTCGGACTAATAGACCAGTATCTTCAAACTAAGAGACCAGAGACCAGTATCTACACACTAAGAGACCAGTATCTTCACACTAAGATACCAGAATCTTCACACTTAGAGACCAGTATCTTCACACTAAGAGACCAGAGACCAGTATCTTCACACTAAGAGACCAGTATCTACACACTAGGAGACCAGTATCTTCACACTAAGAGACCAGCATCTTCACTCAGAGACCAGTATGTTCACACTAAGAGACCAGTATTTTCACACTTAGAGACCAGTATCTACACACTAATAGAGCAGTATCTTCACACAAAGAGAGCAGTATCTTCACACTAGGAGACCAGTATCTTCACACTAAGAGACCATCATCTTCACGTAGAGACCAGTATTTAAACTTTAAGAGACCAGTATCTACACACTCAGATACCAGTATTTTCACACTTAGAGACCAGTATCTACACACTAAGAGAGCAGTATCTTCACACTAAGAGAGCAGTATCTTCACACTAAGAGAGCAGTATCTTCACACTAAGAGAGCAGTAATCTACACTAAGAGACCAGTATCTTCACACTAAGAGACCAGTATCTACACACTAAGAGACCAGTATCTACACACTAAGAGAGCAGTATCTTCACACAAAGAGAGCAGTATCTTCACACTAGGAGACCAGTATCTTCACACTAAGAGACCATCATCTTCACTTAGAGACCAGTATTTAAACTTTAAGAGACCAGTATCTACACACTCAGATACCAGTATTTTCACACTTAGAGACCAGTATCTACACACTAAGAGAGCAGTATCTTCACACTAAGAGAGCAGTATCTTCACACTAAGAGAGCAGTATCTTCACACTAAGAGACCAGTATCTTCACACTAAGAGACCAGTATCTACACACTAAGAGACCAGTATCTTCACACTAAGAGACCAGTATCTACACACTAAGAGAGCAGTATCTACACACTTAGAGACCAGTATCTTCACACTAACGGCAGCTGAAGGATGGAGCCCTGAAGAGCAGAGGTAGTAGAAGCTGTCAGGGAAGCATATCTCTGCAGATTACACAATTCAAACAAATTAAATAACGCTTCCTTGTTGAAATAAGTAATCACAAACACTCCACAATAAGTGCATATGGCAACAAGGCACATCCAGCACCTTTTGAAGAATCTTCTTGTTATTCTAGGTGGCATTCTCTTAACATTCCACAATCCAGTAGGTGGTATGTGAAAAAAACCCTCTTTGGGCAGAGTAAGCTGTGCCAATGTGAAACAAATAAAAGACTTGACCCTGTAGCATCTGAGTAATCAGTGAATGAAGGGGTCTAACAGAATAATAAACCGCCTGGCAATCATTAGGACTGTGCGGGTGCAGGGGTAGGAGGTGGGACTCCAGACAGAACAATGAAATTAGGGGAGGGCATTTGTTTGTTTGGCTATTGTGTTTCAAAATGATGGAGGTCAGAAGAAATGTGGACATTAAAACCTGTGACCCTATACACCTGTGACCAATATATCATTGAAGGGGCTGCTTGTCCCCTTTTTACATGCCATTATTGCTGGAAAGGGGATCATTTCCATAGAGGACAGTTTTTCACGTCAGTTAGTCCAGGTCTGAGTCTTAAAGACAGAGTCATTTGATGTCACAGAGGTTGTTGATATTTAAGCTAAACAGCCAATCAAATTACTACTCTACCTTCTGTGGTCCTGAAGCAAGGTGCTGGAATTGTTTATGGCTCAGTCGAGCCACTATGTTTGTCCTCACAAGAGGCTCTTTTGAGCGCCCACACTGAACTGAGAGCTGGAGGATAGCGAGGAGAAATTTGCTGAATTTAACAAACAGTGTATTGGATTCGAGTTGCGGACACCACCTTTAAGTTAAAATCAAAGTGTTTTCCATACCTCAGGTGAGAAGAGAAGGGCTTCAGCACCTGAATGTCATCTCCTTAATTAGCAGTTCTCACTTCCACTGTAACACTGCCAAGTCCTTGGAGGATTTGATTTTCATTTAATATTTCCAAAACCACATATGAAAATTCAGACAGTTTTTCAGCAATGTTTCACATCTCCAAACCACTAATTTAATCACTCCAGCAACCAAATTCAGCGATTCAAATTCATACACGTCCCACCCCCTCAGGGTCTTTAAGCCCTTGGATGCCAGTGAGGTAGAGACTGGAGCTGAACACTGCTCCTCTGAGAAATCAACTCAAGGTCTGGCAGCATCATGAACCACCACGCTACCATACGCCAAGTGCATGGCCAAACCACATGTTTGACTTGCAGGGACAAAATAATCAATATCATTAAGAGAAACGATTTATCTATATTTACATGCCCTTTTATTTAATTTACAGAGAGGGTACCCAATTTATAAGTGTATATGTTTGCTGTGAATTCAAGCAATGACCTTGACGGTGCTTTCATTTAATATATATTGCATTTCTTTCTCTGTTTACAGTTCTTTCTTTCTATCTTTCTTCCTTATTGTGTTATTGTTATTGTGCTGTTTATGCAAACACACAGTAATTCATGCACAGTATGTAATTACAATCCAGTGAAAGGAGAATGAAACAGTAAAATGGTGGAGAGTGCTGCCTACCTGAGGAGACGCTGCATTGAGGGCTGAGTGGGCTTGATGACAGTGCTCAGGGTCTTCACCATCATCTCCTGGTAAGATCTAACGGCTGACCCATCAGTGCCTTCCACATGCTGGGTCAGAGATGATGGCGGTGGATGGGCCTGGGACTGCGCTTTGAAGGCCTGGCAAAAGGGGAAATGTCGCAGAGAAAGCATGTGGGTTTGTGCTTGTTTGGTGGAAAAAGCATAGCAAACGTGTATTGGTATCTCCATGCATACCATGATCCTTAGCATACAGGTACACACACACACAGTATGCACATACAGTATATGTTGTGTATGTATGTTTACAGTGTTATAGAAAAAACCCTTTACACAAACACACACACACAAACACACACACACACGCACACGCACACGCACACGCACAGAAATTAACATAACTGCACACACTCAGACATGCATTCATACACATACGCACAGCCTTCAAGACCCCAACATACAAACAACATAAGCATACATACACATTAACACAACTGTGCACACACACACACGCACACAAACACACTTTGCACACACACACACACACACACACACACACCACACACACACACACACACACACACACACACACACACACACACACACACACACACACACACAAACACAAATCTCTCCTCTAGAGGTAGAACATTAAATATTTCCCCACTTCAGTTCATCAGAGGTGTTGATTCCCCTCAGGGGCTCTCTCCTCTCCTGTGTACCCTCCGTCTCACCCCCACCCCTCCACCATTCCAGCCCTTTCCCCCAGACTTGTCCCCCAGGACTGCCAAGGACCCCCTCCACTCCACTGTAGCCTCCCATAATGGATCAGACAAAGGACATCATTTGTAGGCCAAGTCTTCACTGAGCCTCTGCTCTCAGACCCGCATACTAAACCAATAGAGGCCGCAGGAAAAAACACAACTAAAAACTAAAGCTCCCTGTTTGGACTGGGGTTGGAAGGTCTCCCTGCCTCCCCGTCAGGCATCGATTTATCCTTCCTTCCAATTTATTTCTTCTCCATCCCTGCGCGATCCATACAGCTCTGCCTCAGGGGAACATCCCAGGGAGAGACGCCATCTCGGCCAACCGTCAGGCCGCTAACGCACCCCTGAACACCAATAAACCTCCAGTTATGACACAGGCACCGTGTGTACACCACTTGTAACAAATGGGCCGAGCAGAAACAACTTAAAGTCCTTCTGGTGGACTTTGTTAAGAAATAACGTGAAATTGTGTGAGCTTAAGTGAAAGGGAAAAAATAATATTTTAGGTGTTAGACACAATCACTGCTCGCGAATCACTAGGGTATTTTATAAGTTATATGAAGTAAAAGCATACAGATTTCACATAAATAAATACTAGTTAAAACCAAAATACTACAGGTGCTCATTAAATGGTTAGAGGCCTAGACTGCTTACCTACTGTTTCTGCAAAACATAGAACAAAATGAACACGGCTGGGAGATATCATCACAGCAGCATTTCACACTTTTTCTAGAAGTGTTTTGTGACAATGCCTTTATTTACTTTTATGGTGTTACCATCAAACTCTTCGGTTTTATGATTTAATTGTATGCCTAGAACATCTGATGTTCCTCTGTGGACTGTCCACCTTATCAGATCAATGTTTCCCCTATGGGACTACTGGGGTGACCTTGAACACTGCTGTAAAATGTTGAGTGAAGAAAGAAGGTTTTCTTTTGTGTCTTCAAGTGCCAAGAAAAATCTGAAAATATCATGGAATATCTGAGATCTTCTCAAATGTTCTCAATTAAATTACGTTGTGACTTTGAAAGCTTTCAGCTTATTGTTGTCGTTTTCTAAATATGGTTAGTGAGTCACAAGAATTACAAACACCATGAGATAATAAACCAAACAAATTTACATCACAGTTTTTGTTTGGAAACAATGCTGTTGTTTTGCTGTCAAGGTGAGGTGTTCTTGTTGAGCATGTGAGTGTGACTCAGTGGGGAGCACCCTGAGGCCCAAAGGACAGTGTGGCGGACGCAGCTACGCTTAGGTCTGCGCACTGTTCATGACACATGACGCAAATTTCATCATCAGCATGGTCCACGAGGACTGTCCGCACAGTACCAGAATGTTGTGTCTGCTCGGCCTTGTGTATATTTACTGCACATGTGTATGTAGGTTTTAAAGCGCTGGCTCAGGGTCAAGAGAAAACGAAATCCATTTACACTATTTAGTCATTTAGCAGATGCTTTTATCCAGAGAGACTTACAGTACAGATGCACATTTTCATCAGTATGTTTGCTCCCTGCGAATAAAACTACTGGAGACCCGTCGATAAAATGAGGTTCGTTTATTTAATGCTTCAGAGAATCATAGCTAATTAGAACACGTACTTTAAGGTAGGTAGCTATAACTAATTAGGTACAGGAGTAAACGTACATGAAAGGGCAGAGAAAACTATAGCTCTTTCAAAAAACATAAATAGGTTTATTATTAAATAAAAGGTTTTACTGTACATTTACACAATGTATTGATATTATTTCAAACACTGTGACTGAGGGATCGATCTTGTGAGTTGAGAGACGCGTTTGCAACAGCAAAACTAGCATTCTTTGGAGACACCTGTGCACATCCGTATTGTGCTGATGCAGACGTTTTGGAGCATACCTGGGCCTCAAAAGCCCCCCCTCCTGGTTCTCCCAGACCTGTGAGCCTCTACCTCAGTGGCAGGGAAATTTGACCATATTTAAAGTTATGTTTCTGTTGCTTTTCTTTTTTATTAGTGCCAGCTGTGCTGTTGTTATTGCTGTTTGCGAGGCAGGTCTCTTGGCTGTTAGGTAGTTAGTTAGCTAGCTAGTTTCAGACAAAAATGCCACAATACCTTCTGACAAGGAATCAGGAAGTGAAATGTGCAGGTAAAACCGTGGTCCAGAATTCTACTGCCCTATTGTTCGATTCCTTCCTGATCCTAAGACTCTGGGAAGGCTCTCTTATGTAGCCTTATTTACTTATGTATTAGACAACATTTGACTGATTATTAACTAACAGGGTCTTCCAAAAACCTTTATTTCACAAGTTCACACTTCTCTGGAGAGAAGGGTCTATGTGAGTGGTGACTGTGTGTTTGCCAGTGTTACTAGTGAGGGTCCAGAGATGATGTCTTTTATGGATTGAGCTGGAAATCCCTGCAGAGCCTGACACATACACACACACACACACACACACACACACACACACACACACACACACACACACACACACACACACACACACACACACACACACAGAGACTCACCACCACCTCCACCTCCACTACACACCACGAGAGGGAAGGGGAGGCATGCTGATAGAATGAAACAGGAGAAGCTGCATTCTCTCTGCAGGGTTGGAGACTGGGAAGCACCTTGCCTGGTAAAGCTCCCTCTTCCTGAACTGCGGTTGGGTCATTTCTCTTCAACCCTCTGACATTTAAGAGCAGTTACAGTGTCTTTGTTATCGTGTTCCTTAATTAATCCCTAACAACAAAGAGACATTTGACTGCACCCCTTCGACTGTGACTGTTTTTTATATCTGCCATTATCATTTTCACATTGAGGACAGCAACTGTGCAACAGAGAGACCCAGAACTTGTAGGAGAGTAACGGTTAATCTGAAAACCTTTCCCCTGGCCTGTGTTGAGTGTCCTGAGGTCTCCCTGGTCCTACGGGCCCTGGCAG
>NC_137917.1:9266758-9269258 GCF_963457725.1 Sprattus sprattus | reverse complement strand
ACACACACACACACACACACACACACACACAAACACACACACCCACACATAGAACGTGTCCTTTGAGCTACACAGAACATGAGGCCTGAGATTGTTTTTTTGTAAGTGTGTGTGTGTGTGTGTGTGTGACAGCAGTGAGAACAGGAGTCGTTTATAGCTCCCTATAGCCTAGAAGAGCATTGATTTGTTGTTGGTAAATAAACCACTGGGTAGCACAAGAGAATCAATACCTTACCTAGCAGCACTGAGAAGATGGCCCCTTGCAGAGTACACAGGGCTGTTCACTTCCTTTCCAGGCCCGAGTTAAGAAGGAATATTTATTTAAACCTTTATATACGAAGACATTATTCATTCACTAGGATTATTAATGAGTGCCGCTCTAATTTGAAGTAACAGCCATCCATTTGCGTGTCGTTGGAGATGGACTTATTTAGCCACGCGCTGAAGTAGCAGCAGCCTCTGTTTGTCAAACAAATGGTGCATATGATGCTCACTCAGAGAGAGATGGCTGGGAGGGCCAGCTATTGGCAGATGAATCTGTGTGTGTGTGTGTGTGTGTGTGTGTGTGTGTGTTTGTGTGTGTGAAGTGAGAGTCTCGGCACAGCATGAATTAAAAGGGGGGGGGGGGGGAGTTTAATTTCGTGCAGGCAGTTGGTGTAAACCCAGGAGCGATAGCAAGGGAATGACAGAGAGAGTGAGAGGAGCCGGGTGGCAACGGCAAAGAATGAGGGAGTTTCATAAAAAGGGAGAGATAGATTCAGCCCAGGAGGAAGAGAGGGAGAAACAGTGAGAGAGAGAGAGAAAGAAATTATGGGAGATGGATGGCAGAACAGAAAGAAAGTGAGATTAAGAGAGGGAAGAGATCGTGGACGATGTATGAAGGTGTGGTGGAGAGATTGAGGCCAAGAGAAAGATAGAGAAAGAGAAAAAAAGAAAGGGTGAAAAAGGATAAAGGGAGATACAGGGAGGCACAATAGAGAAAAAGAAAGCGAGAGAAAATAAAATAAGGAAGATGGCACAGACAGAGGAAGTGAAAGAGAGATTGTGTGAAAGACAGTAAAGAGAGAGAGAGAGAGAGTGCATGAGTGAGTGATAGAGAAGAAGAGATAGCAGCTCGGTGCCAGCAGGGCTCTGGCTGTGTCTACATGTGTAAAGCGACGGGGTGCCCAGCAGTGGAGCGTCTGGCTCCAGCGCCAGCTCAACCTGAGCCCGTGAACTTCCTCCAGCACATCAATCATTCACAACAGGGCCGCCGTGGCCCACAGTGGCCCGCACCTTGCCTTCTCCACGCTCACACACACACACACACACACACACACACACACACACACGTCCCCACAAGGAAGCAGCGTCCCCATAAAAATACGAGTCCCCGCAATGCAACTCCCTCACACACTGGGTGATGTTGCTCTCAGATGAGAGAAAAGAAAGAGAGAGAGAGAGAAAAAAAAGAAAAAGAGTGAAATATCCACAAAGGGTGTTTGGAGCGCTTGATCCTCCTAAACTCATTAAATATGCAAACACATGCAAATGTATGCACCTCTAGAGATCCACCTTGGGCCAGTTTGTGTGTATGTGTGCCTGTGTGTGTGACAGAGAGAGTGTGTGCATGCATGTCCTAGGGCCTGTGTCAGTGTGCATGCATGGTCCTGCGCCAGTGTGGTGATGTGTATGGACTCTGTGTGTATTCACTCTATATTTGTATGTCTGTATATATGCATGTATGTAAGTGTGTGTGTGTGTCTGTGTGTGTGTGTGTGTGTGGTTGCATGTGTGTTCATCCACAAATGTGGGACAGGGGAAGCGTGGTCCCTGTTATCAATTTCTCAGTGATCTTGTGGGTATTTCACTTTTTACTGCCGTGTGCGTTAGCTTGTGTGTGTGTGTGTGTGTGTGTGTGTATGTGTGTGTGTGTGCGTGTGTGTTTGAGATTGGGTAAATATGTGATCTGTCACTCACAGTCCCCGACCGTGTGGGTGCTCCAGAGCCTGGGGCAGGGAGCTCCAGCTGCATCTCCCCAGCAAGGGGGAGTGGCGTCCCCAGAGAACGAGCTCTCCTCTCCCCATGGCTCTGGCCCGGCCTGGCCCTGATGCCTCCCGGATGAAGGATGGTGTTCTGCGGGCCGGGGTACCAGCTGGGGGTGGCGTGGGTGGCAGGTGTGGTTCAGCGGGAGGTGGGTACGCCGCCACTGGGGGTGGGGGGCCAGCGTGAGCGAGGGTGAGGATGGGGGTGGGGGGTGTTTCATGTAGTCTCAGCAGGGGGGGTTGTTACATAGTGGGACCAGAAAAATACGGCAGGGGAGGCCAGCCTGTCTTTAATGTTAAATGACTACAGGAAGAGTCTGAGAGTCCATTCATGATGGTAGCGAACTAGGCACAGAGAGTACAAGCACTACAGATGTTTGGATGAAAGGGTCACGGGCATCAGCTTCCACCTCACTCACACAGAAACAAAGAAACACCCTGGTACCCATGAGACACACAACCACACAAACACACAC
>NC_137917.1:9259258-9261758 GCF_963457725.1 Sprattus sprattus | reverse complement strand
AGTGGAGTGGGGAGATCATTTTCAAACACATGCAGTGCACAAAATACACTGCGTAAGTCACACAAAAGAAATGCGCTGGACAGAGAACAGCTCCTGATCTCCTCTCCTTTCCTCTCCTCAGCTCCCTGTCCTCTTCCTCATCCGTCTCCAAGCGAGCGGTCAGGGCAAGGGCAGAGGACAATTTTATTGGGACAATGTTGTTTTTGGCTTCGATCATCCCCCCCCCCCTCCCGCCCAAGCCCCCCAGCCCCCAGCCCACTCTCCCCGACAGGGACATAGAGTTTTACAGTGCATTGTGGAGCGCCTCGTAATAAAACCGTGAGCGTTAGAGAGCAGACCTTGTCACCTCCATCCCGTTAGTGATTAAATATAGCCCGGCTCTCACAGCCATCTCGCAAAGGCAGCTCGCTGGGCCATTAAAGCCACAGCTCCACCAGATCGATACAGTTGGCCCTCCGCTCCACGGCAGTAAATCTGCATGGCTATCTGATGGAGGGTGTATGTATGTGTGTGTGTGTGTGTGTGTGTGTGTGTAGGACACTGAATAAAACAATCGGTCCCCGCTCGCTTTGCAGATGATGAAAATAGTGTGTTATGTGTCCCATCCTGATAGGGTTGCACAGCAACAACAAGCTCCTCTCCTCCTCACTGTCACACTGTGTGTGTGTGTGTGCGGTGTGTCTCTGGCACACACAGATGCTTTTCCTACGGACAAGTGTGTAAAGTGGTTTTTGCTTACGATCAGTCAGCAAATTACAGAAAAACGGTGTGCCTCTACTGTATGCGTGAAAAATCTAATAATTGCGAAGCATGCTAGTACTTTCACACAAGGGTGAGAAGAAAACAACCCGCTTTAAAAACCTACAAACTAAAATAGAAGCGGCAGTTTTTGTTAATGATACCTAAAAGTCATTATTTTATATATTTATTATCATTATTATTTTCGTCTGTTTCTACCATTTGTGTAAAAGGTTTAGGGGAATATATTACTTTTTCATTCAGTTGAGAACGTCCGAAGCAGCAACAACACTGACCAAAACAGAGTCGAAAACAAATACAGAGAGAGATTGATAGAGAGAGAGAGTGAGAGAGGAGAGTGAGATATAAAGAGAGGGAGGATGAGACAGAGAGGCTTGAGGTCTGAGTGAGCCTGCAGTGAGTGAGCCTTGCGATGAGGGGCAGCCGCCCCACAGTCTGTTCTCAGCACACAGGCCAGCAGCGTACCAACCACCGTGCACCCCCCCCCCCCCCCACCCACCCCCACCCACTCACACACCTTCCCACGTGGTAGATCTGTCTCCGCATCCTCCACTACCCCCACTCCCCCTCTTACCCCTGCATTATCAGAGCCCATTCATGGCTCTGCCTGACAAGAGAGAGAGAGAGAGGGAGAGAGAGCAGGGGAGAGAGAGAGGGGTGAGAGAGAGGGAAGAAATAGTGCAGAGATCTAAAAAAAATGACTCAATCACTCACTTTCCACAACCCTTTTTATTTTTTTGTGGCTCCCCCTCCTCTCTCCCACTCTCCCTCCCTCCTCTTCCCCCCTCTCTCCCACTCTCCCTCTCCATGGGCCCTTTTTTGTAACTGTCTGGGGACCCTTTCACTTTTTGTCCCCTCGTGACCTCCCGGGGCCTGCATTCGGAGTTGCTCTCCACACCATCTGTTTCAGGCGGGAGACGTCCACCTTCTCGCTCTTTATATCCGAGCAGCCGGACACTCCACGCCACAGTCTGGTTGTGACTGCACTCAGTGCCCGCAGGGTCGTAATGCATCTGAGGCGTCAGTGCATCTGACGAACCGGCACAAAAAATAAACTCAACCCGCCTCAAGAAGATGATAAGAGTGGACTCACCTCCCCCCTCCTCCGCTCGCAATGGTACGTCCTGCTAATTCCTTGATAGAGGTCCCTCTAAAGAAGCACTCAAGCCGCACTAAGCGGCTGCCGGAGAGTTAGGTCATTTTCCCAGGAGCGGCAGTGAGTGGGCATTGGCAGGGACCTCAAAAAGGGACACCATCTGTTCGCCTGACTCAAAAGGCTCGGTGACACCTTCTGTGGTACCAACAACCCCTAATTAAGCGGAGAGGAATGCACGAGTGGGCCGCCGTCCCATTGGCTGCCCCCGGCCCTTCCGCATCGCAGTGGTGACAGGCTGAACCCATTTTTCATCACCAGCCTGTGCCACATCTGTGCAAAGTGCAGGTAGCAGCAACGGAGGTTGGCTCCAATGGTCCCTACCCAACAACAAGGCTACAGCTTATGGGTATTAAACATACAATACCCTCCGATTCAGGCTCCATATACAACCCATATAATAATAAAAAAAAATAAGAACACGTGATAACCATCGTAATGGCTTAAAATAAAGCTAGTCTTTGTTCCTAAAACTCTTCTGTGTGAGTGTGTAAGTGCAGGATGTTGTTCTTGACAGGCTGAGAGTCTTCGGGATAAAATGCATCAAAGAGCTGCACAGGTGACAGACACCATTAAAGTTCTTAAAAA
>NC_137917.1:9244258-9251758 GCF_963457725.1 Sprattus sprattus | reverse complement strand
GAGCATGTTTGTGTGTGCATCCATGTGGTTGTGTGTCTGTCTGTGTGTGTGTGTGTGTGTGTGTGTGTGTGTGTGTGTGTGTGTGTGTGTGTGTGTGTGTGTGTGTGTGGCTGAGTGCATGTGTGTGTCTGAGAGAGTGCATGCACGTCTGAGTGTGTGTGTGCGTGTGTTTGCGTGTGTGTGTGTGTTCTAGTCTGAGTTATAGTGACAGGGCTGGGTGCTCGTCTGGTTAAAAACCAGTGCGGCTCTTCTAATTGCATGTCTAGTCTGAATGATGGGACACTTAATTCTTACACATTACACGCGATTGCTTTCCCCCTAAAACACAGGGCCGGGGGAACACAGGGAGGGAGCAGGGAGTGAGAGAAGAGTGAGGGGGGAGTGAGAGAAGAGTGAGAGGGGGAGTGAGCGAGGGGTGAGGGGGTTGTAAGAGGAGTGAGAGGGGGAGTGAGAGAGGGGTGAGGGGGGAGTGAGAGAAGAGTGAGGGGGGAGTGAGAGAAGAGTGAGGGGGAGTGAGAGGAGTGAGGGGGTTGTAAGAGAGGAGTGAGAGAGCAGTCGGGGCGTTGAGGGGAGTGGGGTGAGAGAACAGTGAGGGGTGTTGAGGGGAGTGGGGGGGTGAGAGAGAGAGTGAGGGGAGCTGTAGCCATATGGAGAGAGGGGCGCCGGGCTGCAGAAATGGATGGGGCCCCCCCTGATCAGGTCACCCAGATTAAACAGGGGCCCTAATGAACACATCTGCAACCCAGCATCCACACGCAGAGGAGACAAATGGCCGACCTGAGAGACTAGTACAGGTGTATGTGTGTGTGTGTGTGTGTGTGTGTATGTATGTGTGTGTGTGTGTGTGTGTGTGTGTTGTATGTGTGTGTATCTGTGTGTTTGGGTTTGTATTTGTATTTGTCTCTGTGTGGGAAGGAGTGTTTAATGCATGTAATTATGTTTGCATTTCGCCTATTATTGGGCGCCTGGAAGAACACACATCTGTGTTTGTGTGTGTTCATCTTTGTGTGTGTGTGTGTATGTGTGTGTGTGTGTGTGTGTGTGTGTGTGTGTGTGTGTGTGTGTGTGTGTGCTAATCTGTGTGAAGATGTACGTGGGTAGTCGTGCGGGAGTTAGGTGCATAGGTGACGTCACGTTTCAGAATGTGTATTTAAGAATCTATCCTTCTGTCATTATGTGAGTTTGTTGTGTGTTTGATCTACACGTGTAAAGACACACTAGGTTGTGTGTGAGTGTGTGTCTGCAAGTGACTAAACGGTGTCCATATCAGACTGTATGTACACGTATTAGTTTGTTTGTTTGTCTGTAGGTCTGTATGTTTGAAAAGTATTGGGCATAAAAACGTGTGAGGGAGATAAGGAATTTCTAAAGGTGTGCATGTCAATATATGCGTAAGTTTGTGTGTGTGAGTGTGCATATGCGTGTGTGTCTGTTGCACGTATATTTGTGTGTGTGCATGCGTCTGTGTGTGTGTATCTCTGGGGCATCTCAGCATCAGGCGTGTGTCCTCATCAGTCAGCGGAGTGTGACCTCGACCTTTCCCCCAAACATCAAGGGGGCGACTACCAAGCCCCTGCTAATATATTCACCAGCAGGATTAATTCAGCCCAAGCACTTAATTACTTTAATTGATCTTTATTAGCACCAATTAAAGGGTGACACCAGGGGAAAACAGGGTCCTGATTGGCCACCGAGACAGACAGGGACATATGGGGTGGGGGGGGGGGGGAGGAACCTTTTTGTTCGGACCCACTTCCCAAAACACTATACCACCCCCCACCCCACCCGCCACACACCCAAGACGGTACCCCAATCCCCCCCCCCACTCCTGAAGTCTGTTTTTGTGTTTCTAAGGCGATGGGTGACCTCCAACCCCACGGCTAATGAGGGTGATAACAAGGATTAAAAAGGGGCCGAACAGGAAGGTGTGTGAGCGCAGAGGGTTAAACAATTACACTCCCCAACCCACATCCTTTTCCACATGACTCAGGAAATGACTGTCTCTTTCTTTCTCTCTCTCTCTCCATTTCTCCTCTCTCTCTCCCCATCTCTAGGTATCTCTATCTCCATCACTCGCTCCCTCTTTCCCTCTCTCTCCATCTCTGGCTCCCTCTCTCTCTTTCTCTCTCTCCATCTCTTGCTCCCTCTCTCTCTTTCTCTCTCTCCATCTCTCGTTTCCTCTATTTCTTTCCATCTCTCGCACCCTCTCTCTTTCTCTCCCTCCCTCTCCCTCTTTCTTTCTCTCTCCATCCATCTCTCCTTCCCTCTTCTGTGCTTTTTTGTCTACATAAAAAGAGAGGCTTATGGAAAATAATAAATTATCCCGCGCTGTATTAACAGGGATGTAAATCGTTGGGCAATTATGTTTTAATGGCCTTTTAAGAGAATGAGTAATTGGGGGCAGCAATGGGAGAGCTGATCATGACAGCCTGGCTCGTTCACCCCCCCACCCACCTGCCTTGCCCCCTAGCCTGGGTGTATCCGCCCATGGAGTTGGTGTGTGTATCACAGTGTTTATGTGTGTCTGTGTGTGTGTGTGTGTGTCTGAGGGCAGTTTCTGATCACAGCCGTATGCCATGATACCTGGCAGAGGGGAAAGAAGAGGTAAGGTGGGAGTGGGACCCTACTGGGCGAGCTTTGACCCTGTGACCCCCAGCAGTGCTGTTGTTGCCTGCGTGTGTGTGAGCCGAAGTGGGAAGATAGAAGAGGATAAGGAGTGGATCAGAGGCATCAGGGATCCATCAAACACACACACACACACACACACACACAGACAAACACACACACACACACACACACACACACACACACACACAGTCACACATAAGCACACACACAAACACACACACACACAAACACACACACACACACACACACATCACACACACACACACACACACACATAGAGACACATAGCCACACACACACACACACAAACACACACACACACACACACACATAGACACACACAAACACACACACACACATAGACACACATAAACACACAACCCTCTTCTGGAGATCCCACTAATGAGCCTGGGCAACAACACACACGCAGCAGGGGAGAGAACTCAACCGAGAAAGAATGAGAGAGAGAGAAAGAGTTAGAGGGAGAGAAAGAGAGGGAGAGAGAGAGAGGGAGAGAGATGATGAGAGAGACGGAGAGGGAGAGAGAGAGATGAAGAGAGAGAGAAAGAAAGTGACATGAAAGAAAAAAGGATGACTAAAAAGCATGTCAAGGCTAGCTGCTGTTCCTTCAGATTTTGCTTGTAATTTCCTCCTCTGTCTTAGAACAGGGCTGAAAATATGACATCAATTTACTGCAGAGACGCAATGTAATGCAGACATAATCATACCCACAGTTACTGCAGGCATGATGGAGCTCTGGTCAACTCACACCCTAAAGTACTCCACACGTAATAACTCCAATGACCCAAAATCACCTTCACCCAGTCTACTGCTCAGGCTGAATGCAGCTGTGCTTTGTTTGCAGCAGAATAAGGTTGAACCTATGGTAACACCTGTACATAAAAAGTGCCCAGATGCAGTAAATATGTTTTACATATATGTATTTCTCTCTTTCTTTGTGTGTGTGTGTGTGTGATTTTTCTCTTCACCATAATATGCTCACAGCTAGGGCTGGGCGGTATGATGGTATATACCGTGAAACGCAGTGTTGTACCTGAACGAGTTCATTGAACGAAAGTTCATGAACTCGTTCATAATTTTAGTGAACGTGAACTGAACGTTCTGTATTATTGCCTGATGAACGATACTGTGAACGCGTTCATTCTGGTGTCTGTGAACGGCACGTTCACTCTTTTTAATTTTGTTTAATAAGGTGCCAGATTTCTAGACACTTCTAGGCGAAAAATACACATTTAACAGTCCTGTTTCCAATCGCTGCGTGTGCTTTCTTTTACTGTCTATGCCTGGCAAGTGCGAGAGCGCCAAAATTGCGCAGAGGCCGAAAGCAGTATTGCAGACATAAAGAGATTACAATTTTTTTTAGCTCGCAACATATTGAAAAAAATAACTCAGCTAGTTCATTTTTTGGAGCTGTGAACTTAGTTAAAACATTTTAATTATAAACTATGAACTGAACTAGTTCATTTTAAAATTTGTGAACTATGAACTGAACTGGTTCATGTAGAAAGTGAACTTTCCCAACACTGGTGAAACGGTAGAAATGTGTCTACCCGGAGAGATTTGGCTATACCGTTTCAACCGCGGTATACTCTTTTTTTGAAATCCGTCCTCTTATTTTGAAATTCTGACTTCTGTTACGTTAAATGCAGTGGCGGTCCGTGCATTTCACGACTAGGCCTTCAGCGATGTCCTACACGATGTTAAACTGAGTCATCCACCTCCTAATACCATCATTACGACGCCATGGCTCTCGAACCATTATATTTATACAGAAAGGCAGTATAAGTGAGCATTGCATCACCTTAACATAGTCGAGTACAACAGACTTTATTAATATTTCCGGAGCATTTAAAATCAATACACCCGTATTAACAATACATTAAGAGTAGTAAACTCTCAGTTATATGATCGCTTGGACATTACTGTCACAACTTAAAAATAAAAGGCGATTTTCAGGGATTAGTCTACAAAGTTTTATTAAGTCCACCGAAAGTAGCCTATGTGAGCTTTAACAAGTTTGTCCACTAAACATCGCATTGTCCCACCTGCAAAGCAGCTTCATTAAACTTCCCATCCTCACGATATCCAGTTTTTCTTGAAAGTTCCGTCTTGAAAATGGCGTTGTAGTTGTATCAAAAACTGGAATTATCAAGTTGGTGTAAACTAGTTTATTTGAGCTGGTTAATGTAATTATATTTAGTCTTACCAATTGAAACAACTAGCATAATAAGCATTGAAACCGATGTACGTCGTTTTCGCATTAGCCAGCTAAACTGAGCACTGAAGCACTGCACCGGTCTGCCTCAGTATCCAATCAAAGGACGTTTACGTGTCACGTTCAACGCGAGGTAAAGAAATCTTCCGGGCCTTCTAGAAGGCCCAATGTCGCCAACTCGAAATCTGATTGGTTGTCACAACTGTCTGTTTCAGTTCATTCAACTTAAATGAACTGAAACAGCCAGTTGTGATAACCAATCAGATGTACACGGGCCTTCAATGTGAATTCCGAAGGCCTCAGGGAAGATTTCTGTTCTCGGGGAAGATCTCTTGGAGCGTGGCAACACATGATAGCTGAAATATGATTGGATGAAAGCTCTAACATAAATTAACAACGCTGGAAGCTATGAAATGAAGACAATGGACTATGGGGAATAATTTAATTCATATTTATGAAAAGAAAATATTAAAATTAAATTGATTTTATTACATTTATTTTCTGATGATGTTTAGGCCAGCAGAGAAGGCCTTGAAGGCCCTGACGGACCACCACTGGTTAAATGACTGGACTTCTTGCAGAATGATATGAATTCGCACAATGCACAAAACCCATTGCACAATGCACAAAACCCGTTGCCAATGACAGCGGTCATAATTTTTTTTCGCAGCAGTGAAAATCAAGAAATTACAGACGTGTAAACGTTTGGGGTGGCCCATTCAAATCAACGGAACTTTTTTAAACATTTTGACGAGCCGTATAATAGGATTCCCAGTACAATCTTTAAGCACATAACCTGCAAGGAATGTCATGCCTACTTGTTGAGTAATCCTCAACTGTTGGGAAATAAACTGAAAAATATGGACTGAAAAGTGTCTAGTGTTTATTTGCAGATTCTGTTCCATTTTTTTCAATGATGGTCAAATATTAGCACTATTTCAGTAGTTAATTTCTTTTCAGTATTTCAAAGTGAATGAGCTGTGGGAGCACAAGAACAGTGAGCATCTAGATCTAGGAGCGATTATCATATACATGTACATGTATGTATGTCTCTGACGATTATAGCCTTACTATCGAGATTCTAAGTAACATGGAGACCATGTTTTTGGTACTCCACGAAGATCATAAAACTTAAATAAAAAAACGACTCAGTGAAAATAGTTGAGAAATGTAAACACAGCTCCATCATTTACTTGCGTCTGTTTACTGGCCAGTCTTCACCTCACCAATATGGCGGCGACATAAGCACGTTGCAGCAACGGGCTGAAGCGGTCAATGGAGCTTCTATGTATATGTCTACCTGTAATGGCCAACTTCTTAATTTCCTTATTTTAATGTGGCCATATAAAAAAAATTATTCTCATCATTTTTTCGTTAACATAGGGACACTAATTGAAAAGAAAGTTTTAACACAAGAGTTATCTTTTGAAAGTACATTCAATAATTACTGAAAGCCACATAAGCACTGGACTAAATGCCACAAAAAGATTTTTCCTTTTTCTTTATGTGCACTTTGCTTTAATTTGATTATTTAAAGATTCAATGGAAAAGTTCAGTACAAAGTAGGCCTATACTGGCCAATATTGCTTAGGCCAATAGCCTATTGAGGCAGTATTGTTTCTGTACCTAAGTGTTCTTTAGGGTCCATAAATAAATGTCTGCAGACACATTTTACCACCGCTCTTTCTCAAAAACTCAAATCTGGTGGTCACCATACTTATAATAAACCGTGATATATACCGTAACCGTTTCAGAATCCATGTGTTGCTGATTCCTGCCAAAGCGTGTTTTATTTTTGTATGTGGAGTATTTGGTCTGCTCCTTCAGTTATAATCATTTAAGTGATTTTTTCGCATTACAAAATATGATACAAAATGACAAATACCATGATAGAAGATTTTGGCCATATTGCCCACCCCTACTCACAGCTTTGTACACAACATATCCACTACCCCCCCTCCCTTCCCCTCTCTGCCCTGCCTTTTTTGTCTTGATTTTGCCTTTTGTGGGTTTCCTTTTTACTAATAAAAGCAACTTAAGTGGAAAGTCCTTCTCTCCCTCTCTACCATTTTCCCCCATCCCTCCCTCCTTCTTTTTTCCCCATCCATCCCTCCTTCTTTTTTCCCCATCCATCCCTCCCTCTGTCTTTCCCTCTCCCCAAATCCATGATTCCCTCCCTCTCCCAATCTTTCACTCGCTCTTCCCTCCCTCCCTCTCCCTCCCACCCTCTCTCTCTCTCTTCTCTCTCTCTCTCTCTCTCTCTCTCTCTCTCTCTCTCTCTCTCTTTCTCTCTCTCTCTCCCTCCCTCCTGTGGGATTGGCCTGGCTTTTATATCCCCTGGGCTGCGCTCTCGCCCGTGTCTCCAGAAGTACAAGGAGACTCCGGCGCGTTTCGCCCTGGATCAAAAAATTTACGAGCAATTAAAAGGCGCCCGACGCGGAGCATCCATCAGCAGCACACGCGGCTGGCAGCGGCAGGTGAAGGGCCGCTGTAAACCACACGCTATATACTTTTATATCTGTTTTCTCTCCAAAGAGGGAAGGTTATGGCAAAATTATGTTTTACGGCCTGCAGTTCTCCCCCGATGTAGACATCTTTCATGGAACAGCATTAAGCTCAGAGGTGAGACAGAGAGA
>NC_137917.1:9234258-9241758 GCF_963457725.1 Sprattus sprattus | reverse complement strand
CCTGTGTGTGTATTTCACCCAAGACCCACACACACATCCACCTACCCATCCTCACGGGCACCGCACATTATCCCTTTCGGTGCTAAAGGCAGTCCTCTGTGACTATCTCCAGCCACACACACACACACACACACACACACACACACACACACACACACACACACACACACACACACACACACACACACACACACACACACACACACACACACACACACACACACACACACACACACACACACACACACACACACTCACACACACACACACACAGATAAACCTCAACCTTGTACTTAGATATACAAGGTCATTGCATCTGAGAACATGACAAATTTCATCTCCAAACCCCTCGGCCACTGTGCCAACCGCACACACACGTGTTTGTGTCTGTGTGTGCGTGTGTGTGTGTGTGTGTGCGTGTGTGTGTGCGCGCAGCTACAAGATCACACATGTGTGTATGTGTATGGACATGTGTGTTTAAGTGTTTGTGAGTCTGTGTGTGTATGTGTATCCACACAATCTCAGCCATGGTCTAATTACTCCAATCTGTGGGCGCAGAAACAATGTGATGGAGGCTCCACGGTCTCTCCACACGGATACATCTGAGCTACCGCCAGCAGCTGTGATCAGAATCCCCCTAATCTGATTAATCAATTACCTCAGTGAGGGGAGGCTGATTGCAGAACAGTTTACTACCAGATAATAACTTACACAAAAGAAACAGAGGGAGAGGGGGTGGGGGGGGGGGGGGGGGGGGGCAGAGATACATGTAGACAGACAGGTACGGAGACAGAGGGACATAGAGACAGTAACAGAGAGAGACATACAGGCAGAGGGAGAGAGACAGACAGAGAGAGACATACAGACAGGGGGACAGAGAGAGAGAGAGAGAGAGAGAGAGGAACAAATCTTAGAAAGATAGAGTTGAGAAAGGAGGTATCACAAGCAGGTTGATATCTTTGAACATGTACACCACATGTGTTTATAGACAGGAAGGTCCTGGGCTCCTCACTGTCACATGTGGAGGTCATACGCATTGGCAGAGCAGTGGGAAAGCTGCCCTACAATCCCTTACAGGCAGGGGAGCAGATGCTTTGGCTGGGCGGGAGGGTGGGGGTGGGGGTGGGGGTGGGGGGGGCTGTAAAAGCCTGCTTGTAAAGGTGTGTTTATGTGGAAGCTGAGGGAACAGTGCACTCTAAATGCCCCTCATTCAGATTCTCTTAAAACACACACCGCCTGCAACATGTCACTGCTCTTATATAATCCTGAGCTCCTGTCAACACACACACACACACACACACACACACACACACACGCACGCACACGCACAAGCACACACACACACACACACACAACCATCAGCTCCTGTCAGCTCACTAGTGTTATCACAACTAGTGCAGTGCCCGTAGGAATCATGCATTCTGTAGTGTTAGCAGACGTAGGTGTAGCTGTTGGGTAGTGTAATGCCAAGACATATTTGCACTCCACATAGGTACAGGTTACACTGAAGTATTATTGTGATGCATGTTTCCTTTTCATTAAGAAATGTTTTAATGTTAGCCTTTTTGGAGATATACCAACAAATAAAGTTTGAGATTATGTAGTGGATGCAGTTGAATATAGATGTCAAAGTTGCTGTCTAAACTATAAACTAAATGTCATAAAGAAAGAAATTATTTAAAATGAAGTTATGGTTGAAATAGGAACACTTCTTTATTGTAAGGGTAAGTGTAGGGTAAGAATGGTCATGCAGTTGGACTCAAATGTAGGTTCATTTTATTGAATGTATGTAGCCTACTGTACTGTAGGCTACTGTATGACTTCTATGATGCTAGCTTTGACAGCCCATTCTCAGACAGATCGTAATCTAATTATGTCCATACAATGGGAACACAGTTTAAATACTCTGACTGGAGATGGCGTTACTATCCCCCACCCGAATTCAGTGCAGGACTGGGAGGATAACATGACGACGTGGGCCCAACATAATTTACAGCGAGATTTGCGCGTATTTCGTGGACTCCATAGCAACAGATGGGAAAGCAATGGACAATCTGAAAGCCTCCGAGGCTTATCAAAATATTCATATTGTTTATTAGTATAGCGTATTTTTACAGTACATTTCTGCACTTATTTGACTTACAACTTGGCAAACTCATTTCATAAGCATGGTTGAAATGTAACTGTGATTACAGCACTTATTCATGGCATATGCAAAACGCATGAATTTTACTCTATACAACTCTCTCTCTGAATTCATAGTTCGCGAGATATTTCTATTTTATCGTTTGCGCTTGGATTACCCGTGGATTACTATTCCCTGTCTGTTAGATGACTGTACAACTCTAGACATTACTTTGAAACTTAATATAAAGAAGCTTATATAAAAAGAATAGATAAAATCAATCACTGCCTTAAGATTACCTGAGCAAAAGTCTGTATCTGTTCACCAAGAAGAATTTGAATGCGGACCTCCTTATCGTATCCAACGCTATTCTGAATTTTGAGTGAAGGCAGGATAGTTTTAATACCGCTAATATTGTTTGTGACGTAATTTGTGACGTCATTTCGGTGCTACGGGAAACGATAACCCATTAGTGCCTACGGGAAACGGTAAAATACAAATATCTCGCGAACTATGATTTCAAAAATCTTCAAAATCAAGGATGCACAGGTTCATGACATGCGTAAGCTACATGCGAAATCTCATAACTAACGTAACTACCGTCAGTGAGATACGCCCTAGACAGACTGACACACACACACACACACACACACAGATTCCTGGATTTATAGATAGATACCAACATTATGACATATACGATGCCTAAATATCTCCGATATATATACCGATACTGAAACAATACCACAATATAAACCTATAATACCAGGATAATGACAAATATTGACAAAAAATTATTACCATTACCAGTACTGATTGAGCATAAATGAATCATTTATAAGTGGTGTTGATGAACTGTATACTTGATATACATGGTATATGCTTGATTTTTTTGCAGCATGCAAGTTATGGTAAAGTCAACATTACCATTGTGAATTATGCATATGCCTATAGAGATAGAGATGTTTTGCCACATTGGTAAGTGAGCTAAAAAGATGAAGCCAAATGAAACAGTTATCACTGTCCTTAATCGGCTTGTCAAACTGCGATGGTGAGAAAAAGCTCTCTTGTCACAGAAATTGAGTGCATTGGCATGATGTAATTATATCATCATCAGAGTCGCTAACCTGCAGCTCTTTGAAGTCTTTGAATAGCTTGGCACGTCTTTCGGCAAGATGCTTTGCCAAGTTGGACATGTTGGCTCGCTTGGTCTGTCTAGGTTTAAACCATATTTTAAAGATAAGCGTGTTGTAGTGTCCGTGGGCTTGGCCTCACTATTGGCTATAATGCCATAGTTCGCTTTGTGCATCAGCTTCGACAATGGGGTATAGTACTGTTTTTAATGGCAGGATATCACACACATACATACACACACACATAAAGAAAATGATAAAAAATAATCCAGCCAGTTAGAGCTTGTTCATAAAACAAAAGCCAGCAGAAGGGCCTTGCTCCAGTCTCTGAAGTAGCCACTGCTCCCAGGAGTGATGTGATGTACTGTCAGTCATCAACTCACCTATCATGAATGTGGAACCCTGCTCCGTTAAGGATCCAGCCCGGTTCCTTAGGGTCAGGAACCTTTGCAGTCCTGGATATCAGGTGCTGGATTTCTCTCCATGTCAGGTCAGCACTGTGAAACAGAAGGCAGAATAACACCATGTGATGGTGTGAATTACACAAACATCACCCACGAAACTTATACTGTGTTTACAAATGAAATGAAACGTAATGAGGTCAATTTACATATTTATATATTCATACACACACACACACATTTATGTATGTATACATTAACATTATATATGTGACCAGTGTGGATACCTTAATGTCTTTTATTTTGTTGTCATTTTGTTTCGTTTTCCGTTTCATCCCATATTTGATATTTATCCCATATTTAACTGTCTATATTGTAAATATCTATCTATGTATCTGGGCCATTCTACCGAATTGGTGCAAAGTCAGGTCGGAAATATTTGGATTTTTTTTATGTTTTATTCCCAAAACTTTGTCCGTATGTATATTGTACCATATCTAAAGTACACTTATATAGTAAAAGAACAGTCAATTTTTATATTGTATTTTCAGAATGTGTTGGAATGTTTTTCCTCTTCCAAAAATTGTCACTACCGAAACATCACATTTACTATAGTAAAAAAGTATTATTATTGACCTGTTCAGATTGTGTTTCCTTCCCTTCTCTGAAGAGTATTTTTACAAATATTTCTTGAAGGTTTTCACAATGAAATCCATAAAAATGAATTTTTTACCAAATTTTCAAGTTCAATTTATACAATTCATCAAAATCTAAGTGCAATATTTCTTTGTAAAATCCTAAATACTGATCATATTGATTCCAGAGTTGTTCATTGATGAAATTGAACATACATTAATCCAATCAGTATCATAACATTTTAGTTGATTACTCAATATACTTAATTTTTTACAAAACATCCTGTGTTTCGGTAGTGCTGCACTGTTTCGGTAGTGACATCCAGTGTTTCGGTAGTGACTGCACTGTTGGATGGATGTTCATTTCTCTCCCAAAATCTTTCAAAAGGTGCTCTGGGCCGCCCTTTAGTCCACACAACACATTTATTTAAAAATTATGGGATTGAACTACTTACCAATTCATTTTGTCACTACCGAAATCATCTGGTCACTACCATATGTTTCGGTAGTGACTGTTTCGGTAGTGACAATTCTAGCTAACTTTAAGCATAAATAAAGAATTCTAACAAGCACACGGCATGCAAACACATCTTTGAAGAGGTGAACACACATACAAACATAAGATTTTCCATGAAACCCCAAAAGGTTTACTTAATTGAAGAAAACATGCGTTTCGGTAGTGACAATTCTTAAGGTTACACGTCGATTTTCAGACTTTGGAACACATTTATATAAAAACTATGGGATTTAGCTACTTACCATTCAACCATGAGGGTCAGAGATGCAGTGTCACTGCATGGTCAAAAATGCAGAGTCGTGGCTAAAACACAGGCTCAGCCAATGGACTAAAACTCTTGTGTTTCGGTAGTGACATGAAAACTAGGGACATGATTTTTTGAGTATAGAAAATTGATTTAAAAATTAAACCCACAATAAATCTAAATATTCCAAGTTCTGTTTCAACCCAATCATAAAGATCTTTGAAATTAAATCATTGAAAAAAATCTAAAAAAATTGAAAAGTGTTATTTAAAGGCATTGAAATTTAGATGTCAGGGTTGGGGACAGCTACTTCCCAATAGAAAGTACCCTATAAATGATGATTTTGTATATATTTAGCTTATCACTATCTCATGTAATGCATTGGGTTTATATAGACCATAACATTTTCTAATTAAATATCTATGCCTAAATACCTAATTGTTTTGTAAATAGTTTTTATTGTTGAGGGACTGCATATTACACGAATTCGGTAGAATGGCCCATCTATGTATCTATGTACTGTATCTATCTATCTATCTATCTATCTATCTATCTATCTATCTATCTATCTATCAATCTCTCTCTCTCTCTCTATATATATATATATATATGTATATGATATGATGTATGTATGTATGTATGTATGTATGTATTGCATGTCTTATATGTCATATGTGTTTGGAGCTGCCCCTGCCCCTCATGAATGTGTTTTGGATCACACTCAGCGGCAGCTTGCTGATGGAGTCTTACCCTCCAGTCACATAGTGTCAGCTCTATATTTCCGACACACGTTAAAAGCCACGGCGTAGCCCCATGCCAAACACATCACAATAGAGAAGAAAACGCTCAATTTAAGGATGAATATTCATGTTCCAACAAAGGAGGGTGGGAAAGAATGGGCTGCACGTATTTAAGCAGCACTGCCTCTACGTACAGCAGACCCTGGTGTCATGTCAAGCGATATTCTAATGGAATCCAATTAAGACCTTTCCTCTGCTGTGTGGACTAGCAGATATTAGCTTCGGCTCTGTATAACAAAAGACTAAAGGGTACTCAAGGAGACGGTCTTTTTTTAGAGTGTCTGAAAAAAATGTCTGAAGGAAATTGGCTTTTCTTTCATCCAGTCATTATGACTGGCAAAGGAAAATGAATGAAATTTAGACAAAGGTGGACCTCCCCCTACTAAAGGAATATTGTGCCTAGGTGTGATAATAAGTATGAACATACCTGCACAGGCACACATGTAAATGGGGACACACACATGCACTATCTTTCTCTCTCTGTCTCACACACACACACGAGCGCACACACACACACACAAACACATTCACATTAACACACACTAATCTCTGTCTCACACACACATACACACACACACTTAGGCACCTATGCGTAGACATGTGCAAACACATATGCACACTTGCCTATACACCCACCCACACAGACACACACACACAGACACACACACACAGACACACACACACACACACACACACACACACACACAGACACACACACACACACACACACAGTCCTACAGAGGCATTTTCTGGTCTTTTCTGGTGAATAGGCAATGCATTGTGTTCCTCCTTCGTGAGTCGTGCCTTCAGTGAAAAAACATCATTAGAGGTTCGGCGGTGGGTGTCACGGGCAGGCCAGCCCTCTCTCCGCTCTCCGTTTCAAACCGCAACAGTTATTGCCCATCACAGAGAGTGCTTCATGTTCCCGACCCTGTGACTCACACAGAGGAGGGGCGTGCCTGCGCACGACACACTCGCGACCTTGACGAGAAAGTCGTCATCTCGCATTCCGGAGAAGACACCGCATCCGACCCGCACCAGAGAGGGCTGCAAACCAGTTCATAAAGCGGGGGATTCCCAAATATGACAGGCGAGACTAACAGAGCAATGGGCCAGAACCACACAGAGAGGCGTTTTATTGCTGTGTGACATGAGATGTAAGCCTGAACTATCTGTCATAGAGACAGAGGGATAGAGAGACAGGCGGAGGAGGGAGAGGGATAGAAAGACAGACGGAGGAGAGAGAGGGATAGAGAGACAGGCGGAGGAGAGAGAGGGATAGAGAGACAGACGGAGGAGAGAGAGGGATAGAGAGACAGACGGATGAGAGCAGGAAAGAGAGACAGGCGGAGGGGAGACAGAAGGATAGAGAGACAGACGGAGGAGAGAGAGGGATAGAGAGACAGGCGGAGGAGAGAGAGGGATAGAGAGACAGACGGATGAGAGCAGGAAAGAGAGACAGGCGGAGAAGAGAGAGGGATAGAGAGACAGGCGGAGGAGAGAGAGGGATAGATAGACAGACGGAGGAGAGAGAGGGATAGAGAGACAGACGGATGAGAGCAGGAAAGAGAGACAGGCGGAGGGGAGACAGAAGGATAGAGAGACAGGCGGAGGAGAGAGAGGGATAGATAGACAGACGGAGGAGAGA
>NC_137917.1:9226758-9229258 GCF_963457725.1 Sprattus sprattus | reverse complement strand
ACAAACACACAAACACAAAACACACACACACACACACACACACACACACACACACACACACACACACACAAACACACAGGCACACTTGTCCACAAGCACACAAGCTAACATATTTATACAAGCACACACACATACACACACACACACACACACACACGTACACACACGCACACAGACAGTGAAAGAGGCTTAGCCATTTGTAGTCATTCGTTTTATCACACTCTCAGTCAAGCTACAGCAGAAATCCCTGAGAATAACTGACTGTTCCCCATAAAGTCACAATGCGCAGAGTCGACCCAAGCGCCCTACCTCCTTGTTCATGACTTCCTATTTTGCTCTGGTACTTAATGACACATATTGCATAAACCATTCAGAGCTGTAATCAGTGCACAACTGCATCTTATGCCTGTGCTTTCTGCAATGGTTGTCGACTGCGAGATGCCGGAGTGTGTCATGGAATTCTGCATGGCTTGCTGCATGGTCGCCCTTGTGCTTACTCCAGGGAGGGTTTAGGCTCTGGGCTCTGCAAAGCGCCTTGAGACAATTTTATTAATTTGGAGCTACATAAATAAAAAATGATTTGAATTTAATTGAATTTAATTGATAACCTCTTCCTAGTTAGACACAAGAACACATGTGCATAGTGGTGAATGTGGATTTGGGTTCTGGGTATTCACTTTCTCTGCTGTATGCTGAGACTGGCTGATTCTGTGACAGATCCTGCCCTGCCCCGGCTCTTATCCGCCTCCGGTCAGGCCCTGATCTCCAGTTGAGGAAGTTGGAAAACTCACTGCTACCTGACAGGTACAACACATGCAGGGAGTGATAGGGCCGCACAGCTGACAGCTGACGAGAGAGAGAAAGAGGGAGACCGAGACAGAGAGGGAGGTGGGGAGACAAAAAAGAGAGAGAGAGAGAGAGAGACATTAAGAGAGACAAAAAGAGAGAGAGAGAGAACGAGACAGAAAGAGAGAGAGAGAGAGAGAGAGAGACAGAGAGAGAGAGAGAGAGATGAGGGTATACACCACTGGAAGAGAGGTCTCAAGACACAGATGCAGACTGAAACACTTAGACACTCAGACAGACGAAAAAGACAAAGAATAAAATACAAGGGAACATGGTCAGCCACCTGGGCAAACACACAGATGGACATGTAGATAGAAAAACCGCCAACCAAACACACAGACAGAAAGATAGCCAGACAGATATAAAGCCAGACAGACAGACAGATGAACAGCCACACAGGAAGATAGAGAGACAAACAGACAAACAGACAGACAGAAATAAGCTCACAGACCAAATGGCAGCAAGACTGACAAAACAACATAAACACACTTACAGACAAATATAAAGAGAGACAGTACAACAAAGCCACAGACAGTAACCCAGTCGGCCCTGTGGATGGACAGATCTGAGCTCTCACTCTTCTGCTCTGCGCAGACAGATGAGGCCAGTGGTCAGCGGTCAACAGCCAGGGGCCGGCGGTCCATTACAGCTCGGGGGAGATGTGTGTCCAGCAGGCTGATATATAACACCAGCTCCCTGACAGCTCATACAAGCCCTTTAACACACCAGCCCAAAGACAGCACTGGCTCCAGGTCTCCAGGGAGCTGCGCTCCATTTTACAGCCTGTGTGTGTGTGAGTGTGAGTGTGAGAGTGTGTGTGTGGGGGGGTGTTGCCAGTGGTGACAGGTCAGTCGTTAAACTCTGGCCCCCACTGGTCATCAATAACAACTGACCACGGCAGCTCAAGGCCGAGGAACGCTGTTAAGTGAGCACACACACATACTTTCTGTAAGGTGCAGGAACAAACATTCACACACACCCACACCCACACCCACACAGACACATACACAAACACACACATAAACTTGCTTACACATCAAGGCTTTCTGTTTAAACCACAATCAAACACTTTCTCAGCCTCTCTCTTTGACTAATGATGCACAATCTCACACATACTCACTGTATTTACACACTCTCTGTCTCATACATAACGGATTTGGGTTTCAAATATACACGAACAAAGGTAAAACTGAAAACCCAGAGGGAGGAAGAAAGAGACAGAAAAAGAAGGGGGATTCCATTAACCTGCTTAATGCACAATTTGAAATGTGAACAAAAAAAATGAGTAATAGAATCTAAAATAATAGAATAGAATAGAATTGAAATTAATCTAAAATAATAAAATCTCAAATGTCGCAAAAAAGTTTATACCCTTGCATGTGGTGTCACATGTGACTAAAATGTCACAAAATACAATACAAAAAAAGTCCCATGCCAGCAAAAAAATTCGACTTAATTGAGTTTATTTCAAAAAGGGACTTCACAGGTCATACATGAGTCAAAATGGGAAATCACGAAAAACTGGAGGGACTGCTTTGTGCTATTATAATGCACATCACATTCCCTCATCACCTTTGATTTATCACTCCCACAGCTATTGCGGCGGGTACAATCGAAACTACAGTGTCAAGACTTGGAGGTACTGTATGCCATC
>NC_137917.1:9218373-9226558 GCF_963457725.1 Sprattus sprattus | reverse complement strand
GCCATCATGTTTAACTGGAAATGACTTTCGCGAGAGGAGAAAACCTAGCTTTAATCGCATAATATCACTCAGTAGAAACACAGACCATTCCCAATTGTGTTTTGTCAACTTGAAAACAATTGAAACACTTCTATTTTGCGCAAAAAACTGCAATGAAGACCCGCCCCTAGAGAGAGAGATAGAGGGAGGAAGAATAAAAAAGAGAGGGGAAGAATGACAGGGAGGGAGATAGAGAGAGAGGAAGAGGAAAAGACGAGAGAGAGAGAGAGAGAGGGAGAGAGAGAGACTGCGTAAATGAGTGAGGAGCTGCCGGGAGATTAGAAAACAAGTGAGAGGGGCAGTGAACTAACAAAATGTTATTCTAATTCTCCACACTTCATTACCATATTCCACAGGTGTCGCCTCTCTTATGCTAATGACGCCACTGCGGGGCCAACAGCGATATTTCCAATTCTAATTCCGCCTCTCCAGAGAAGAGCCACACTTCTTCCCCCTCTTCCCTCCCCTCCCCTCCTTCCTGTTTGAAATGAGGCGGCGTACAGTAGCGTCCGCTCGGCGTGACGTGACGTGGCGTTGGCCAAACATCATTAGGGGCTTCTCCTGGCGTGAAAAACAAAAGGCGTGGAGCAGCTGTCCGTTTGTTGGCCGATCAATAGCCGGCCCCTTCACCAGGAGCTTAACACGGCACACAACAATGGCCTCAGCAGATGTCAAAATACGGGCATGCAGAAGCAGCCCTGTGTAAACAGAGGCACCACAACATGACATGCAGAACAGGCACACACACACACACACACACACACACACACACACACACACACACACACACACAGGCACAGGCACACACACAGGCACACACACAGGCACACAAACACACACCATGAAAGGACAGAATTCCCTGAAGACATGGGAAAGTACACACAACAGAGAACCACTCAATGTCCAAGCAGAAACAGCCCTTATGTAAACAGACAACATGACATGTACAAAGACACACACACACACAGACAGACACACACAGACAGGCACACACATACACACACGCACACACACATACACACACACCACTCAACAGAAACCATCACAGATCATCCACATGGCTCCTACAGATGAGCCCCTATAGATACACACCCACACACCCACATACACACATGTACACACACACACACACACACACACACACACAGATGAAGTCCTAGAAACACACCCTAGAGCTACACAGAAATGTGTTGAGAAGGTGTTCAGAGAAGTGCAGAGTTCTATGTAGTTGTGAGGGAGTTGTGGGGCTTTATGAATTACGTACGTTTTGTAGATCTGTGTAGAGTTGTGTAGGACTGTGTAGAGATGTGAGAGTTTTGGGAAGGCTGGAGCTGGACCATACCATGAGGTAGAAATTCAAGAGAGTCAAGAGAGGTTGAAATTGTGTGTGTGTGTGTGTGTGTGTGTGTGTGTGTGTGTGTGTGTGTGTGTGTGTGTGTGTGTGTGTGTGTGTGTGCATGCGTGTGTTTGACTCACTTAGCTTCAAGAACGAGAGCGATGATTCCAGCTGCGGTGGGTGCTGCGCTAGATGTGCCGGCAAACTCTGTAATGCAGCCATCATCTAGGTTAGACACTGTCACCTAAAACACACACACACACACACACACACACACACACACAGGTGTGACAAGTGTGAACCAGTCCTGGTTGTTGGAGTTCCAGAGTGCTCGGTGGGAGGGTTTGGGGGTGAACTCCATCAGAGGGAAACACTGCTGGACATCCCCAACCACAGAGAAGACATGACACTGTCAATTACTGCATACCCCCTGCTCTCTCTCCTCTCTGCTCTCTCTCTCTCTCTCCTCCCTGCTCTCTCTCTCTCTCTCATACACACACACACACACACACACACACACACACACACACACACACACACACACACACAGTTCCATTATAATGCTCATTTAAGTTCACCGTTTAAGTTTCCTTTTACTGTTACTGTTTGTTACCTTTGAAACACTACACATGAACGGCCATGCCAATAAAGCTACTTTGACTTGAATTTGAATTTCCCTTTTCCTGTATCTTTTTTTTCCGTATATGAAAACATTTTGTCCCCATTTCTTTACATCATTTGCTTACTTCCTCTCCACTAACCACTATTCTCCTTCCTTCCACCTTTCTTACTCTATCTCCACCCAGGCCCCCATCCCTCATTAATTGTGTCTACTCTACTCAACCCCCTTCCACACACAATTCAATTCAATTTGATTAGATTCGATTCAATTTTATTTATGTAGCACAAATAACAATTTAAACTGTCTCAAGACACTTTACAGCCGGAACCCCCTAGACCATTAAGCATTAAGGTGGGGCAGAAGGGAGAGGAGGAGAGGAGGAGAGGAGGAGAGGAGGAGAGGAGGAGGACAGAAGGAGAAGAGGAGAGGAGGAGAGGAGAGAATAAGAGGCAACCAAAATAATTCATACATGCATCAGGATAATCATATTAGCATACATGCAGGATCTATACTTATACAAGATTACATGATGCATACAAGATGGTATATGCATGACACATACAATATGCATAGTGGATAAAAATGGAGAGAGCCAGAATCCAAAAGAATGGTTAAAGAACAGCTTAGTGGGTATATAATGTGTTCATAATGTTGGCATACAAATATAATGGTCATACAATATACTGAGGGTCATAATGTACTCATAGGGTTTCTAATGAACATACTAGAATAGAATAGCATAGAATAAAAACCCATTCTTCTCCTCCTCTATACATCTCTCCTGTCACCACCTTTCTCAAGTGTATCTATAGATAACCATTTGTCTCCTTTTTTTACATCCCCCTCTCTCTTCCATTCTCAACATACATGTTAACTGTGTTTCTGTCTCTCTCTCACTCTCTCTTTCTCTGTTCCTGAACTGCACATCAACACCTCTCCTCCATCTCAGCCTCCTGTTTCACCCCTAATTAACACCTGCGCCTGTGCCTCAGCTATCTGCAGCCACTTCCTGCTGACACCGGGTCAACCACCAGAGCTCTACAAACATCACGCCACCCTGCGCCCTCTAACCACAGTCAAACGCCAGTTAAACAGAAGAGGTGAGTCTTCACACACACACACACACACACACACACACACACACACACACACACACACACACACACACACACACACACACACACACACACACAAACACCCATACACATGCAGACAGCACACACACACACACACACACACACACACACACACACACACACACACACACACACACACACACACACACACACACACACACACACATACACATACACATACACATACACATACACATACACATACACATACACATAAACATAAACATACACACACACACACACACACACACACACACACACACACACACACACACACACACACACATACATATACACACACTACATACATGTCTATATACTGAGGTGTGAGCAGACAAGCACACTCATATGGATCTTAAATTGAGAATTGCATAAATTAGCATCTTTACATTCTGCACTGCACTTTAATGATGTTTTTCTGCATTTAAATGTTATAATCGAACATTTTAAACGATCATTTAAATCTATCTGTTAAATTTATCATTTTAATATGTCATTTTAATCTAATCTAATTTATTTTTGTGTATGCATTACTTACAATACTTTAAAGATATATTCCTGTTTTTTTTTTACCATTTTCTGAATTTCTTTTGATGTATTTTATTTTATATAGTTTTACTTTTTTCTGTGATTGTCTAATCTTGATGGAGGCAACACTGAGTTGTTTCAAACTGTTTTGAAATGTGTTATATGAATCTACAGATCAAGCTTATTTTACAATTTTATATACAAAAAAATTATGTTTATAATTTAAAATTGTAGTGGGTATCATTTTAGTGACATGGATAGGGACAGACATGGAATATAAAGTCCAAACACCTATAGTGCCTGGCACAACTATCATTATGTGCCTTTATTTTTAATGAATAGTAGGGGATGATATGTCTTCTTCTTATTATTATTTCTATTTCTATTATTATTATTATCATTATTATTATTTTAATTGCATATATTTTTGTATGCACCTGCTCCATACATAAACATAAACTTAAACCTCCTTAATTTGCTCCAGGATGGACTTACCAGGGGTAAGACTGGGTAGCCACTGGTCAGGGTGACGGCCATGGTCGCTGGGCAGGGCTCACTGAAGAAGGCAGGCTTTCCCTCGTGAGTGACACCTCCGATGGCGATGGTGTAGATACTGTTGATGTAGCCATCCGCTCCGCAGTGGTCACCCTTCGCACCACCATTACCAGATGCCCAAACGAATATGTTCCCCTTACCACCTCGACCCTAGAGAGAGGGGGAAAGAAAGAATGACAGAAAAAAAGATGAAAAGAAGAGAGGGAGAGGGAGAGAGAAAGATATGGGGGGAAGGTGGAGAGAACATAAATCCATCTGTTTGAATGTTGCCCTTCTGACATATGTCCCACATGTCCCACAAGGTTCAATTCTAGGTGCCCTTCCGTTCTCACTGTATTTATTGCCCCTTGGCCATGTTGTCAGAACCCTCTCTTATCACTGCGAGGAAGGTGATTCTCAGATGAATCTCCCTATCAGTGCGATCATGATGATGTACAGCCCCTTTGACCGTCTTGAGGATATCAAATACTGGATAGGAAATAGCTTCCTCAAACTCTTGTCATTTTATCACCTAACAATAATTGTCAAAGTACGACATTTCCTTTTCCCAAAATACTCTGAGAAGATGGTCCATGCTTTAATGTCTTCCAGACTGGACTACCGTAATGCGCCCACTCAGGTATTAGCCAGGCATCACTCTCCAAGCTACAACTAGCAGTAGTATGTCCTCAGAAGAGTTTTTTATTGGCTTTACCTAGGTAAATCAAAGGGTGATAGCTTTTACTGTTACTGGTCTTATATTATGTGTCTTTCATTTTATGTGAAATCCACTGCCTGCTTAGACACTTTTAAGTCACTTCTAAAAACTCACTTTTATACATTGGCATTCCCTGGGTTTTAACAATGTGACACATTTATATTTAGCTGTGTTTAGTTCAGTCTGAAGAGTGCATTTAGTCAGTTTAAGGGCAACTCTATGGTTTCCGTTGAATTTCACTTTTCATTCTAATTGGTTGTTCTTTTATTGTGTTGGTGGTTTTATTTTGTTCTATTATGTAAATGTATGGTTTTATGTATTTTATTATTCTTATCCATTGTCTCGTTTACCTCTATTATTTCTTATTTAATATTGCTATTGTGTTACTTACACGTATATATTTAATTTTTCATATGTTTTAAGTCTTTTCTGTCTTTTTAATCTCTCATTCCAATCTTTCACAATTATTTATGTTTTTATATCAATTGATTCACCTCGACTGGACAGCACTTCCCATTGTTTTTTAAATGTGCTCTGTAACCAAATATGACTTGCCTTAACTTGAAATACGAATGGGGTGTTTTGCTGTAAGACTGTGGTTGAACTCCCCCCTCCCAACACACACACACACACACACACACACACACACACACACACACACACACACACACACACACACAGTCATTACCTTCTGTGTCCCAAGATGTAATGCCTTCTCTGCCAGCTGTAGGGGCCCCCCCATCTCGGCACCGTCGTCCTGTGGCCCCCAGCTGCAGATGTAGATATCGATGAAGCCACTGTTGAAGCTGAGGGCCGAGGCCTCCATGGCGTCAGTCACGATGCCATCCAGCAGGCGGATACCTGCAGAGATCACAAGGTCAAAGTTGAGGAGGACGACTGGTTGGATAGAAACCCACAAATTAATGTTGAGACGATTTTTTTTTTTTTTCTGGAATAGTATAGTATAGTCGGAGAAAGCTTCATCTGGAGAGCTTATGTAGATCATTTTTCAACATCGTTTTGAAAGCGAGAGATGCTGGTGCCAACTCCAAAAATGTGTAGGAAGCTGCATGTGTGGGTACATAAATATGCACTATTGGTTGCCAGTAGTGCATGAAACCATTATCCCTGACTTAAAAGGTTAAAGGTTAAAAAGTAAAGCACTGTGATCTCCATGTGCCGCCTCGTATAACAGTACTGGTCGCATGACTGACCGGTCAAACCCAGCTGCTGAGCGAAAGGTGCTATTTGGGTTTCTAGCACAAGTCATCACGCCCTCATTCTGGCGACTCTCCTCCTGAACTCTGTGCTGCCCTTGTCCACTGACACTACTGCGGGTGTCATTTCCCATCTCTGCGTTTGCGTCGTGCCGGTCGTCGGCTTCCTTCATTAGGCAAATCTATTCCATCTGAAATTCTGTTGTCCTTGCAGCACAGTCTATTAGGACTCAATCAGCTCCAAATCACACAGACCCATCTCCTTCAGTGCTGGAGTGCTCAATCTCACCGTACCCCTTCCCCTCTTTAACCGGGACAGCTGATGGTGTCTGGCTGAAATGCATGTTTGGAAGTAGTCTGCCCTCGATACAGTGTGTGTTTTATTTCAAATCAGCCAAATAAACACATAATTTTTCTTTGTTTATGTGTGTGTGTGTGTGTGTGTGTGTGTGTGTGTGTGTGTGTGTGTATGTGTGTGCGCATGTGTTTGGGTATGGATGGTGGGTGCGCAGGTGTTTGTGTGTGAAGTGCGCTCGATGTACTCGCCTCCAACTCGGGCGTTGTATGCGATGCCTACGCCGCAGTAGGAGTTGTTCGCCTCCATGGCGACCTCGCCAGCACACCTGGTTCCATGCCTGGAGGGGGGGTGAGAGGTAGTGTCATTCACACACAGCCCCCTCAACATCTGGATCAGCACCTCACACACACACAAACACGTGCACACGCACACATACACACATACTCACACACTCACTGACGTGTTCACTGAAGGGCACACACACATACGCACACGCACAACCACACGGACTCTAAGGGAACGTATCCGAGTGAAGGTCCTGGAGGTCCTCTCCAAAGAAAGAAAGAGAAACACAAAGCTTTGGCAGAGGCGAAAAACAAAACAGTCACTTCTTTCCTTCCTCCTCTGGAGTGGCGGCACTTAGCGAAGAGCACAGGGAGCCGCCTTAAGTGCAGGGAGAAGTTGGCTACTGGATGAATTCCCTTCTGATTGGAGTGACAAAGAGGCTTCTCCTGGGACGTGTGTCGCCTGAATATCACACGCCAATCTCATTCTTTATCTACCCCTCACCCTTTCTTTGTCTCGCTCTCTCTCTTTCTCTCTTTCTCTCTCTATGTCTGTCCCTCACCCTCTCTTTCACTCTCTCTCTCTCTCCTCTCTCTCTAGCCTTCCCTTGAGTACAATGGAGTTCTCTATCTATCTCTCACTGCCATTTTTAAGCCATGTTTCTAGACAAGCAGCAGTTGTTAAACACTCCAGAGAGAGACACTCACAGAGGAGAGGAGGGCCAGCCCAGCACAACAGGCAGCTGCTATCCTGACTTGTTTAGGGAATAACTTAGCAGAGGTAGTTATAGTAAGACGCTGCCGTTGCAAAACCCAACTTCAGCACATACAGCACGTGTGTCATTCTGAAGGCTTTGCTCTGGAGTTGGTCTGGTATTCTTTGGTTTTTGCTTTTAAAGAATACGATCTAGAAAGCAGTGAAACGTATTTAAAAAGCAGACATTACAGCAGTGTTTACAACGACCTTGAAACTGACAACTCTAGCCATATCCTAGCTAGGGAACTACAAGGCCAGCAGGCTGAGGCAGAAGAAGTGGGCAGTTCTGGGGAAAGTATGGAAGCAGCAGTGGGTCTGTCCAGTGCATAGCTTGCCAAGAGCCACAGCACACCACAAGGCAGGTTTGTTTATACAGCACAATCCACACAGGTTTATTTATAAAGCACAATCCACAGAGGTTTATTTATATAGCACTACTCATTCACGTTGGTCATTCCAAGTGCTTTACAAATGAGAAGATTAAAGAACATAGAACAATAAGAGATTAACAAAGGCAATATAGACACACTAAACCAAAAAAACACCATAGACACGCTGCAGTCATTACCCGCTCTCTGCGTTTTCCAGGGGCATGGGATCGTGGGATAGCCCATGAGCTCCACGGAGGTCAAAGCTGGCAAAGGGTTCCTGCGGGTTCAGTAAAGGCATGATAAACACCAGACAATTATTCAACCACCTTAACACCAAATAATGCT
>NC_137917.1:9205873-9208373 GCF_963457725.1 Sprattus sprattus | reverse complement strand
ACTATCTCACTAACGCCATGCTCTTTCACTCTCTCTGTCTCTCTGTGTGCGTGTTTGTGTGTGCGTGTGTTTGTGTGTGTGTGTGTGTGTGTGTGTGACAGAAAGAGAGAGAGAGAGAGAGAGAGAGCGAGCAGGTTATAGACTGATAAAAAGAAACAGACACAGACAGAGAGGGAGAGTGCATGAGATTAAGACGCACAAAGGGCAAAGGTCACGGCTGCCAAGGTGAGGTGGTGGCAGACGAGAGAGAATCAGCGTGGCCTGGGACAGAAACACCAGACTGAGAAACCAACCGCCTCTTGGTCAAACTGTCACTGTTCAGCTGGTGTTTCTTCCTGATCCTGGTTAGCGTTCTTCCCTGGTCATCACTAGATAACCAGGGTCAGTAACGAGGAGCCAGTCTCGTGCATACTGGTTAATGATGGAGCAATCACTGCCTTACTGATTTTATTCAGTACACGATTGTTTTTAGCGAGTTAGTCAGTGATCAATGATGATGATGGCACACAAAAACAAACCAGCACTACAAAAAGGTCATGAAGGGAGATAGACAAAGAAAGCCCTTTAATCAAAGTTTGCTTTGAGTACGACGGGCAGCTGTTCCATTACTGTTTCCTTCAGAGTACCGTTTGCACAGCAGTGATTACGTATGCTGGTTTGCTGGGTTCCATCACCATCATTAGATAACCAGGCTCAGTAAGGAAGAACTGGTCTGGTCTGGTCTGGTGCGTGGGTAATAATGGAGGAATTCACTGACTGGCTGCCTCATGTAGTGACTAACAGGTTTCCTAAGTACATTTGAATTGAATTTTGTTAGCGAGTTAGCGAGACTGTTGATCAGTCAACAAAGATGGTGCAACACCAAGACACAAACCAGCACTGAAATAGGTAACCAGACTCAGTAAAGGACACAAACCAGCACTGAAATAGATAACCAGACTCAGTAAAGGACACAAACCAGCACTGAAATAGATAACCAGACTCAGTAAAGGACACAAACCAGCACTGAAATAGATAACCAGACTCAGCAAAGAAGAACCGGTCTGGTAAAATGGCTAATAATGTCAGCAGTTAACTTCACTAGTTTCTCAGTACGTTCATTTACAATACTGTCAGTGCGTCTATTGATCAGTCAATAAAGACAGCAGTAAACATAACAAAAATACAGACAAACACTAAACATTTTGAGTGAAATGTGAGGTATGGGAACACCTTAACCATGACGCAAGGACTGACACAAGAGCAGCTTACTGCCCACTGATTAATATCACCCAGATCTGTCCCCATGCATCAGATACACAGGCAGCCCTGTTGAACTGAGCATCCAGTCAAACACACAAACATGCTGCATTGGCTGTAGTGAGTTAAGGTGACAATAAGTGGCACTGGGGTGCATATATACTGTGTGTGTGCGTACGTGCGTGCATGCATGTGTGTGTGTGTGTGTGTGTGTGTGGTGTGATTACGCCTCCGTGTTGCACTGTTCGTTCTCTTAATTAAGCGGGGGAGGGGGGGTTGGAGCAGCTGGTAGGAGGCGGAGGGGCCAGGGAACATCTGCAGGGGGTGAACCTACACACACTCAACACACATACATGGACGCAGACACACACATACACGTACATGTACACGGACACACAGACACACACACACACACACACAGACAGACATACACATATGCAAGTGCACAAACATGCATTGGCATGTATAGATGGACACTGACATGCATTCCCATCCCTTCTCGACACACACCGCAAGAGTGTGGTTCACACACACACACACACACACACACACACACATACACAAACACACACACACACTGAGGCACAGAGGAGACAGGGGAGTATGACAACTAACACACAAACTCCTGTCACGAGTACCTGCCTCTGTCACCATGGAAACTCGTGACCAACCAAGTCACTGTGATGTGGAGACAGAGGACAAGAGTGAAGGAGAGAGAAAGAAAGAAAAGAGATAGAAGAGGAGAGGGAGAGTGGGAGAGAGAATAAAGCTAAGAAGGCATCAGAGGAAAAAAAAAGAGAATGAAAGTCAGACAGGACACAAGAGAACAAGAGAAAGAGGACAAGAAAAATAATCAAAAACCAGAGAGAGAAGGAAGACCAGCAGACTGGAATAAAAAGAGAAGAGCTGAAACTATGCTCTTATGGGTGGAGAGTAGGAGAGGGAGAGAGAAAGAGAGGTGGAGGGAGAGAAAAGAAGAAAAAAGAAAGTGACTGGTGTGCCTGCTAGCTCTCTGCTCTTCTTCCAGACTGAACACACACAACTTATACACATATACACACGCACACACACACACACACACCCACCCACACACACACAGACACACACACACACACCTTATATACGTATATACACACATACATGTACACACACACACACACACACACACACACACACACACACACTGTGAAAGACTCAAATGGATACACATGCATACCAACTTCAGACCAACAATCACACACCTGCACTATTGATTCACTGG
>NC_137917.1:9185873-9198373 GCF_963457725.1 Sprattus sprattus | reverse complement strand
ACACACGTGCACACACACACACACACACACACACACACACACACACACACACACACACACACAAACACACGCGCACACACACACACACACACACACACACACACACACAAACACACACACACACAGAGCCATTGGTGCCATGGAGAGCTTGGCTGCTGGGAGGCTGCCTAACGCCTCTGGGCACAGTCCACGCCACAATGGCAGCTTAATCTGAGCAGATAGTCTTTGTGTGTTTAGACAGAGGTTCCAACCACCAGAGAGGGGCCCACTCCGCTCATTCACTCTCATTCTCCCGCCTCCTGTGAGCCCCGCACAATCTGCTCCGCTCGCAGAGAAGGAGAGAAAAGAAAGGAGGAAGATGGGAAAGTCAAAAATAAATCAGTTTCACTGAGCTCTGCTGCCAACATGTTTCATTCAGAGTTCCTTGTAAAATAAAAAACACACAGACAGGGAACACAATGAGCGTGAACACTGTGCGACTGGGAGGAAGGAGCAAGTCAGTGGGGGTGGGACGGCTCTGGGGGCCACTCTGGTCTGCAAGGTGTGTATGTGTGTGTGTGGGGTGGGGGGGTCTCTTGCGGGGGCCACTCTGGTATGCAAGGTGTGAGTGTGCATGGGAAGGGGGGGGGGGATGCAGTATTGGACATTTTGGTCATGGTTATGGTCTGACAAAAGCCTATGCCAAAAGTCCAAATGCAAAAAGAAGGATACCATTAGATACTGGTATCTTTTTAAATTTGCACTTGATACATGAGCTCTGCTGCAATGCTACGTAGTCTAAATTATCATGAGATAGAATGCAAAAAAAAAGCCTTAATTAAAAAAAAGAAAATGTGAGCGGGAAAGAAATTCCCCAAACACCCCCGGAAACAAATCAGTGCTTAGGGTGTTATTATTCATCACAGCGCTGTGTGTCAGACAAGGGCCTTCCAGTGTATCTAGTTTCAGAGGGAGCCTCCTGCACAGGTGAGACATCCCAGCAGGTACCTCACCTCATCAGGTAAGGCCCCCACCAGGTAGAGCTCTCGGTGCCCAGCGAGGGGCCGAGAACAGGGCATCTCGTGAGAAGCACGTCTGTGGGAGAGTTGCATCACGAGAGATGCTTCTCTGCAGGAGCAATGCATGCTGGGAGAAATCCCTCAGCTGGAGAAGTGCATTCTGGGAGTCATTTCACAGCAGGAGGTGTGTAGAATGCTTTGAGCTCCCAGGAAGGGGGGGGACTACACACACACACACACACACTCATATGTATACGCTATACATAAACACACACTTACACACACATACCGACTGCCTCTGATCTCTTTCACTTCTTCACTCTTCCACAACTCAGCAGGACATGCAGTAATTCACACACACACACACACACACACGCACACACACACACACACACACACACACACACACACACACACACACACACGATCAAACACCCATCATACACCACCCCCACATCCACTGCGAGCCTCAGAAACTAACTCACTGCTCGTTGGCTGCTGCTGCTGCAGTCTCCTTGGCCCGCTTAGACAAATGAACGCCCCCTCCTCCCTTGCTTCCCCCGTCTCCCCACGCCTCATTACGCAAACACAACACACCGCTGATCAGTAACACTCATACTGCAATAACAAACGTGCAGTCACAGATAGGCACCCTCTAATGGCAGGGATTTTACATGCAGCTCTGACATATGTGTGGAGCAGCGCTTCGAGATAAATAACACAGCAGCAAGCGTTTAACTACACACTACTGCTGACACGGCCAATGCTGTCAAGTAGGGCGCAAGTGCTAGACACTAGTTCTTACAAGGGCACAGAGTGTGTGAGTGTGTGAGTGTGTGGCTTGTTCCCATGTGACGGTCTTCAGACATGATGCAGTGGTCCCAGCTTGCCCTCCTGAAATACCAAATGGCTCACAGTCAGAAAGTTGGTCATCATGGCATTATGCAACTGTGATGTCTCCAACTCAAAGCTATGCCTCTTCTCCTCCCTCCATCTCTCAGCTGCTCTCTCTTTCTATGTCACTCTCTGTATCCTCCCTTCTCTTCCTTCTCTATCCTTCCTCTCTCTCTCCATCTTGCATCTTGCTTTCTCTTCCCATTCCCATCTCTCTCTAGCTCTCTCTTCCTCCATCCCCACTGCTCTTTCCCCACTCTCCATCTTTACCTCTTTCTCCCTGTCTCACTCTATCCCATCTCCCTCACCATCTTTAACTCTCTCTCTTCCTCCATTTTAACTGTCTCTCTCTCTCTCTCTCTCTTTCTCTCTCTCTCTCTCTCTCTCTCTCTCTCTCTCTCTCTATCCCTCCCCTCAGCAATCGATGCGTACTGCTCCAGCCTGGCTTCACTTCAAAGCCCCCTGTCTCTGCACTTGCTGCTGAAGGTCGGCAGATCCACAGGTAACCTTTTCTCTTTCATTACACGTCCTATCCCTCTCGCCCCCCCCTCCTCCCCCCGCCTCCCCCTCTCAAGCTGGGGAGCATCAAAGACCTCTGGGTTCGTGCCAGCCCCCCTGCCAGGGCCTCCTGATACCCCTCACCCCCACCCAAAGCCCCCTGCCAACCTTTCCGTGCTTCCCCCTACGCACCCCTCCACAACTGCTACTCCGTGCTCCCCCCCCCTCCCCAACTGCTGCCAGCACCACAACACTATCACAGCCACTAACCTAGCCTCCCAACCAGCCCCCCCCCCCAACCCCCAACCAACCATGCATGTCAGCCTTCTCCACCTGTCACCCTCCTTCAATACCCCCCACCCCCCAAACAACTCTCCCCCACCCTCACGCAAGGCCTCCCTGAGAGAGAAGATTAACAAGGCAAGGCCTGCCTGGTGACTGGCTGCACAAATAAAAATACTCTTTACCTGTTATACTACACTTAAGTGAGGTAGTGCTTTCCCTTGTACTTTACACGTTGTACTTTACGGTAAAACACATGTAAATGTACTCTAATGTGTTCCTGCTGCTCAACTGTTATAGTTATGTGACAATAACCCAAAAGCCAATGGGACCATGCAAACTCCATGGATAAATATGAGAGCAAAGGTGAAGAGCAGGTGTTTAGCAGATGCTTGTTGTCCCAAAGCGTCTTATGAAGACACCCTGCTGCTGTCAGGAATCAAACCCTGGGTCAACCGCTTAGAGGGCTACGATGCTAATCACTGCCCCACTAGCACCACCAAGGGGGATACTATCTTCAGGAATTTGTTAGCAATAAAGTTGTCATGGTAAAGAAGTCAAAGTTTTACGGAGACTAACCCTAACCCTAAGTACAGAGTCATAACACAGGTATTACACGGTTATGACATGACGTTATTCAACAAGTGCAATGCACCAACCCTCAAGTAATTATTGAGCAAAGAAGCAGAGCCAAGTATTTTTCTATGGAGCAAGTGGTTATTTTTGATGCCCTCTTCTCCTGTCTGTATCATTTATTTTACAATCAGTGCTCACGTTTCCATCCATCTATCTATCTATCTAACTACCTTTCTATCTATCTATCTATCTATCCATCTATCTATCTAGATAACCATCTATCTATCTATCTATTTTTCTTTCTATGTATCCATCCATCCATCCATCCATCCATTCCTAGATCTATTTGGGCGTCTTCTCTAAGTTTTGCTGACGGAACATAAACACAAGCTACACAGGGCTGCAGAGGAGAAGACCCAGTGGATGTACGGTGTACATCTTCGGTGCAGCATGACCCTGTGACCCTTTGACCTCCTCAGCCCTTCACGGAGGCCTGATGGCCGTAAACCAGAGGGAATAAAAGGAGCACCCTTATTTTCCAGGAGCCCAAGTCTTTTTAAAGTAAATCATCTTGGGGAGGGGAGAATGTTTTTTCAGGGTTCCTTTGGACAAAGAAAGCACTGCTGACCGAACATCCCGTGTATCTGTCTGTGCATCTGTGCATGCTTGTTTAACCGTGCACCAACAATAGCATACCCTGGCTGAGGCTTCAATCAAGGTTTTGTGAGTACAATGCACTCTGCCTTCAGAAGCAGAGCTACGTGCAGTCACACTCAGTGCGGGCACATGATGGCAGCACTTCGATCCCATTCAATTCTCTCCATGGGGTCTCCATGGGGGGTTAACTGCTCTATCTCTAAGCACATGGCAGTGACACAACTAGTTCTTGGCCGTGTCAGTTCAAATCAAATGTGGAATGTTTACATCTGCTACCGTTGATTATACAGTAAATACGTTGTGAAATTAAACAAAAACACACCACAGTTAAATTTGTATTAGTATTGATTGATTCACATCGATATGAAAGGATTACATGACTAACAACTGGTGAAAAAGTAATATGAAAATATTTGTTCACTGAATTAGCGCATTCTGTCCCAAACAGTTGCGTTGCAGTTTATAAGTTTCAGTTTCGCTTTCAGTATTTCAACGTGAATGAGAGGGAGCACAAGAACTGAGCGTCTAGCAGCGATTATCATATCATAGACATATATGATGCATGTATATGTCTGTGGGCACGATCTCAAGCACGTGCAAAAGTTGTTGTTGTCCAATTTCAATCTAGTTTCGAGAGACACATGCGCGCCCAGTCCAATTCCCAGCGGAATCGAATCGTGTGTCCAGGGGTTTACATCGGAGTCCAGTCGGACTCAAGCTGGACACAATGAATCTAGTTCTGGGGAGTCACATGTGTCCAATATCCAATTTAAATCGGACTGAAATCGGAAATTGGACGCATGTGTCCACACTGATTGGAGAACTCCCATTTATCAGTAAATTCGAGTAAATTCTTCTGGAATTGAAATTCGGACACTGGTGTAGCTGGAGCCATTATTTAACAGAGCCAGAGTACAAAATATCTATTGAAATAAGCCTACAAACTTATGCAAACTGTTATGAATCTATTTAGATGTGTTTAAGGGTAAAGGTTTGGCATATATAACCATAAAACTGTGTATACAAAATACGTCGAATACAGCCCTCGTATTATAAAACTGCAGCCACTGCAAAGCATTACAAACAGCATTAACAATACACTGAATGGTTCCCTACTCTCATTGTAATGCTCCCTTTAAATTGCAAGGGCTTATTTATATAACAAGAATAGATATTTCCCAGTACTTCAAAGGCATGGTGAACCACACACACACACACACACACACACACCCACACACACAAACACACACACACACACACACACACACACACACACACACACACACACACACACACACACACACACACACACACACACACACACACACACACACACACACACTCACACACACACACACACACACACACACACACACTCACACACACCTGACATAAGTACAAGCGAGAGAAACGACTAACATGTGACACCTCTGCTGATTCAAACACAGCTTTGACTGACGTAAGCCATTGATGACTGTTGTTCTTTTCCCTGTCGAGCTTGCGCACTCCTGTCTCTCATTTTAAACGAAAAAAGGAAGTGCCACTTAAACACTGTGTGTGTGTGTTTGCGTGTGTGTGTGTTTGTGTGTGTTGTGTCTGTGTGTGTGCGTGTGTGTGATGGGTGGGTGCAAGCGACATGAGGCATCCAGCTCAATATCGGACGTGAGAAGGTAAAGTGCCGTGTTCTGTAGCTCTCACAATGCGCTGTCACGCCATGGAGTGAAACACAGACGGCGGACAGAAAAAGAGAGTGAGGCAGAGGCAAAGAGAGAGAGAGAGAGAGAGAGAGAGAGAGAGAGAGAGAAAGAGAGAAAGAAACATAAATAGAGGAAAGTGTGACAGTGTGACCATGGTGAGTGAGAGGCTCCCGGCGGAAACATCAAGATTCAGCGAAAGGAGAGATATCCTCTCCAGGCTTTGGTGTCAATCAAGATTGGCTAATCAGTACATCCTGTGAACCAGGAGGAGGAACAATTAATGAGTAAAATGAGGTGGCTGTGTGCATGGCTGGAGGGAATACACGGCAGACCAAGAGTAAGAGTCTGGACCGGGGCCTTACCAGTACTGGCCATGCATAGGTATTTACTATACAATTTATGCATACATCTCTCATTGCTGTGACTGAATGAATGAATAAATTAATGAATACATGATTGAATTAATGAATGAATGAAGGAATGTATGAATGAATGAATGAATGAATGAATGAATGAATGAACAAATGAATGAACAAATGAATGAACAACGAATGATTGAACGACATTTGAGTGAATGGATAGCTATAAAGGGCATTTCATAAAAGCACAAAGTAACCTCACTGATGGCAGGCCAGAGGACCAGTGAGAGTACAAATGTGTGAATGTGTAACTATGTCAGTGTGCAGTTGAGACTGTGTGAGAGTGGGTAAATGTGTAAGTATGTCTGTGTGTGGGTGAGAGTGAGAGTGAGAGTGTGTGAATGTGTAAGTATGTCAGTGTGTGAGTGAGAGTTAGACTAAGAGTGAGAGTGTGTGATTGTGTAAGTATGTCAGTGTGTGAGTGAGACTGTGTGAGAGTTAGAGTGTGTGAATGCGTAAGTATGTATGTCAGTGTGTGAGTGAGAGTATGTGACAGTGAGAGTTTGTGAATGTGTAAATATGTCAGTGTGTGAGTGACCGTGTGTGAGAGTGAGAGTGTGTGGATTTTTAAGTATGTCAGTGTGTGAGTGAGAATGAGTGAGAGTGAGTCAGATTGTGTGAGCTCTCTACTGTTAAACAGAGAACAGTAATGCTTTCTGTGAGTCTCTTCCTCTTGGGACACCAGCTAGTGGGGGGAATAGTAAGCAAGAAGGCTCTTCTTGCCCTGGGGGGAGTGTGGGAGTGGAATCACAGAGACAGAGAAAGAGAGAGAGAGAGAGAGAGCGTGAGAGAGAGCATTAAGGAGAGAGAAAAAGTGAGAAGATGGGATAAAAGCAATGAGACAATTACAAAAAATGAAAAGGATAGAGAGAGAGAGAGTGAGGAAGGGAGAGAGACCGAAAGAGTGATGAGTTACAGTAAGGGAGAGGTAAAAAAGCAGAAATTGTATTTAAGCCTATTTCAAATCAGAGAGAAAAATCTGAGAACCACGTTGACAAAGCACAGACTCAGTGAGCACAGCCTGGCCATAGAGGTGGCTGCCCGAGGAAAACAGACTGTGACTATGAGGATATTTGAAAGATTGGCGAAGTCCTCCCTGAGTTCCTGCTCGTGAACAGTGAGGAGAGACTTTTTAAAACCTCACTGGAGAAAATGAAGAATGCCTCGCCCTAGGGCTGGGCGGGATGACGATATTGATGGAAATTGATATTACCATTAATTCATATATTTACAAGTGAATTGCAAGCATGTATGCTCTCTTGTGTGTGTGTGTGCCATGTGTATTGACAGTCTGACTTCAGGAACAAATGCTCGCGGCACCCTTTCAGACATCCTCTCCAGCCAAGGTGATTTAATACACATCACCTATTTACCATGGGGGGGGGGTAACCTCCCCTCCCCTCCCGCTCACAAGCCCCCTGTCCCACCTCCCAACTGTAACACACCCCTATGATCTATGACCTCCCACAGCTGACCTTACTTAAACTCCTACTGTATGTTGATATTCAGTCTTTACCCTGTCTACCTTGATGCAGAACTGACTCCCTATAGGTGTACGTGGAATAAACCTTCAGAAACTTTGATTCACCTCTAGGTACCTTTATCTTTGTCTAAATGTTTAGCGTCAGCTATTATTCTGTCAACATACCGTGAAACGTTAGAAATGTGTCTACCGGGAGAGATTTGGCTATACCGTTTCAACCGCGGTATACTCTTATTTTGAAACCCAATAGATTTATTTTTAGATAATGACCTCCAAACTATACATAATCTGGCTTACTATACAGTTACTCACCAAAACGATAGAAGACTGTAAAAAAGAAAAAATAGTTCTTCAGGCAAATAGACAGCTTTAATGGGTGCCGTTACTTCGGTTCGTCATTAAATATCAGTTGTCATATGGAGCTAAAGAGTTAGGCTAGTTCCATGGCAACCCCGACAGCCCGCAGTTCCGAAATTGTGAGCACAGCAACGTGAACCACTATAGCCCACATGCACATCCCAATGAGTTGAACACACAATCATAAACATATAAATGCATTCATTTCACAAGAATGAACTTTAGTTCAGAATATTATTATACACACATGGCATTTGCAGCGCGATGATAAAAATACTTGTATGATAACCAACGAATGCATGCCTTGTCAGTGCTTGTAATGTCCTGCGACAATCTGCTGGTGATATCCTTCGCAGGAATGGTTCCCCATATTCAAAACCAGAGAAGGCTAAATGAACAAATATTTCCTAAGAGAAGTGATATGCTTGATAGCCAAGTGAGCGTCTACGCTCCGCTGCGCAAATTAAATGCTTTGTGTGTTTTGTGCAACTTAAACTAGGTCTAAAGTATGCCAGGGGGACTTGAGTCTGCAAAGCCTAAATGATCAGGACCAATCAGAGAAGAGCCCGTCCTCCATTAGTGCCAAAAGTCCTTCTTTGCATGAGCAAAATTATCCTTCGTGCGAGCAGGTAAAGTCTTCGCGCGAGCATATGAGAAATTTGAGAGAGAGAGCATGTCAGTCTCTGCGCTCGCAGTGGTTGAATTTGATGATTGACGCCTCTCAGCCTTCCAGGCGTGAATGAATAGTGTATTCGAAATTGGATGCGTGACTACGTCACTTCCCATCTGGTAATGTCGTAGGTTCTACGACAAGGAACTTTGCATTTAGGCTGTTCTCACCTCATCTTATTGTGATGAAAATCACTGGATTTATAAAACTGCAAAAATAATGCAGTTGAGAGTGTGTTTTTTGTTACCATCACAACTAATGTAAACCCATAGTTAACGTTAGGTAACAGGCTAGTATTGCTGGCGACCAGCAATAAACAGACTAACCAGACTAACACTAACCAGAAACTTTTATGACCCACCCAGTCTAAACCCCAAATGAATATGTCATACAGTTTAACTGTCATGTCATATAGCCTAGGCACTTTCACTCTGCTCTATTTGGCCCATTAACGTTACTTCATCTCATTGCTGCTTCCAGGGGTTAATCCACAGATGAATACTGGTGATACTGTTAACTGTCACATATATTGCACTGTGCTCTAAATCGACACATTACTTCCAGCGGTTTCTATGGTATTTTTCTCTGCAGCGAGTCAACTGTGCATCAAGCGAAAGTATTAAAGGTTATGGCGCTGTGTTGACTTCACAGTTCGCGCCCAAAACGACCAATACGTCAAGCACACCGGCACCTTCACTCTCCCTCACTATCACTTTCACACTCTCTCTCTCTCCCTCACTTACTCTCTCTCTCTCTGTCTCCCTTTCTCTATCCACCTGCTTTCTACCCTCTCATTTCATTCTACCTTGCTTGTTCTCTTAATTCGGCACCAATTCTTCTCTCTATATGCCTTTGTCCGTCTATTCATTTCCCTTTATTTCTTTTTTCCATTTCCTTCCCTCTCCTTTTTCGTTCTGGGAGGAATAATTACAGCATTAGTCAGAGTTTTGGTCAGAAATATAGCTGCTCCCTCAGTGTGTGTGTTATGTGTGTCAGAAAGAGAGAGAGAGAGAGAGAGAGAGAGAGAGAGAGAGAGAGAGAGAGAGAGAGAGAAAAAGAGAGTGTGTGTGTGTGTGTGTGTGTGTGTGTGTGTGTGTGTGTGTGTGTGTGGCAGTAAGTGGAGTACAGTTTGATGAATGGCTTAAATAATGAGGAGTCCCTGGAGTTGGCCACTTAACTGCAGAGTGGGATTGCTCAGGCACCACACACACACACACACACACACACACACACACACACACACACACACACACACACACACACACACACACACACACACAGGCACCACACACACACACATTCATGCACACATTTGTACATTAATGCACTACGCTGCTACGTTTATAGTCCCTTTTGTGCTCCCCACCCTACACTATGAAACACTTTACATTCCTACACATGCTTCGGACTTCAGGCAACAGACACACAGGAGGAAGTCTCTTTTACACATCAAATCCGGCGCATGTCAGATTTAAAAGCAATCTGTAATCAATAGCGATCTCACTTAGCCGTCAATCACAGTACCGTTCTTTGGGTCTTCATTCCCATATGAAACGGCATGTCATGGAGTAGTGCGCGTGAACCTCCACAAGACAGTCAGCACTGCCAGCAAAGATTTCTAGTAATGTGACTAAAATAGAGCAATAATTTATGTCACTGCCACAGTTAAGGTCTCATGTCAGTTAACCTAGCAATCTAACTTTATCTTAGGGGGCCATCGGCCATAACAGTTGGCAGTTCCTACAGTGTGTCGATATGAACCAATTAGCTGCTAATTTAAACTTGTGTATTTAGGGGCCAAACAGCGAACCTGAGTGCTTCTACTCTTTTTAAAAGTAAAATTGAGGAGATTGTAACTTCGGCTAGAAAACTGAGTCAGCTGAAGAGTAGATGGAAGGACAGAGCGTTGGTAAGACAATGTGATGCAAAGAAATCAAGGTGGGTGTGAAGATCAAAATCCACCTCTCCTTCTGACCTTAAGATGAATATTTAAAAGCTGAAGCACCCCCGCCCCTCTCTCTCCCACATATAAACATGCAAACACCCTCTCTAACACACACACATACACAGAGACACACACACACACGCACACACACACACACACACACACACACACACACAGACCTTACCAGCACAATGAGACACAATCTGAATATGAAACACTGGTCACTAGTGGCCTTTTTCTATGGGGAAACTTGCTTGTGAGTGTGTGTTTGTGGCTGTATCTGTGTGTGTGAGTGTGTGAGTTTGTGTGTGTGTGTGTGTGAGTGTGTGTGTTTGTGTGTGTGTGTGTGTGTGTGTGTGTGTGTGTGTGTGTTTGTGGCTGTATGTGTGTGTGTGTGTGTGTGTGAGTGTGTGTGTTTGTGTGTGTGTGTTTGTGATTGTGTGTTTGTGGCTGTATGTGTGTGAGTATGACGTAGTTCAGCAGGGGTGACCTTCCTTAGTCTTTGTATGCTGACTGATACGAGTGGGTGAGACTGCACAAACAAACACCTCACAAATGTATGTGTATGTGTGTGTGTGTGTGTGTGTGTGTGTGTGTGTGTGTGTGTGTGTGTGTGCGTGTGTGTGTGAGAGTGTGAGCCCTGTGTGTGTGAAGCTTGTGTGTGATAAGGACAAGCGTAATCATTTAGCTGCATTGCTTGTGCCTCTGTCTCTGTCTGGATCTTCCCGTCTGTGTGTTTGCATTTACTCTCAGTCAGTGTCAGCAGGGCTCTGCATTTCCATTGTGAAGACGTACTGAATGCGGATATATCACAGAGCATCTGTGTATGGTTGTCTGAAAGTGTGTGTGTGTGTGAGTGTAAATATGTACGCACTTATTTTGGTTGTGTGTGTGTGTGTGTGTGTGTGTGTGTGTGTGTGTGTGTGTGTGTCTGTCTGTGTGAGTGTGTGTGAGTGTATGTGTATCCGTGTGCATTTATGTCTGGATGAGCGTATCCGTGTGTGTGAGTATGTGTCTCAATATGTATGCACGTATGTTGATTGTGTGTGAGAGTGAGGGAGGGAGTTGTGCTTCTATTTGTGTTTGTGTGTGTGTATGTGTATGTGTATGTGTATGTGTATGTGTATGTGTATGTGTATGTGTATGTGTATTTGTATTAGGGCTGTCAAAATTGCTCAAAAATGACATTCGAATGTTCGTTTGGAAAAAAATCACGAATTCGAACTATTCGAATATCTGGTTGCCTATTTTACGCAGTTGCCGTCAATACGTCAATAATGCGAAAAAAAGCTGTCTCGGACTTTGCCGAGAACATTGCGTTACAGCAGCTTTCACCAACCAGACTACTAGCTCCCCTGCTCTAGTTCGGATGCTTATTGAATGGCATAGCCTGTGTCCAGCTCAGAACAGTTGTGAATAAGAAAGAATAAATGTCCATGTCTGTTGTCTTGCACAAACAACCAATTGAAATCGCCAGGAACAAAAATGATGAACGTAGGCTATATGATTTTGTAATGTAGTGCAACCGTGGCTAAACTGATGGGTTATTCTCAATGAAAAAAAAAAACATTAGGCTATAAGAACGATCATCGCAAGCAGCACTGCTTCCTTACTTTAAAACGAGGGACATCGCAGAAAAGAAAAGACAGAGGCTCATTCACAAAGCAGATAGGCGCTTGTACCGCGGGAGTGTTTTTTCACATTCGAATATTATCGCACTTCTGACACCATGTATTGACTTGTACTTTATCATAGAAAGTATTACCCGCTATCCACATACACTGCAAGTTCAGGAGTCTTTATTAAATCAACCGTCTTCCACTCTCAGGTACGTTACACTAGTTTCCGGTTCACGCATCATTTCACAATAAGAGTCCTGATAAGATCAGTACTAAACATTACATGAGGGACATCGCGAACAGACAGAGGCTCATTCACAAAGCAGATAGAGGCGCATGTACCGCGGGAGTGTTTTTTCACATTCGAATATTAATTTTCACGTTGGAATTCGCGTTTTTGGATAC
>NC_137917.1:9163373-9180873 GCF_963457725.1 Sprattus sprattus | reverse complement strand
GCGATGAGGGATGACGCTGCTCGCGGGCACCGTGACAACCATGAATCACCTGCCCGGCGACTCCAGGGCCTCGGAGCGCCATAAAACAAAAGATGGAGATGAAAAATGCTGCAATTAAGTGATTTGATTTCTGCACTGCCCTCCCCCCTTTCTCTCTTTCTCTCTCTCTCCCTCTTTCTCTATCCTCGCTCTCTCCCTCTGCAGCATACATGAAGGCACACACACATGGCCACATGTTAAGAGACATACACACTAACATAATTACCACACACACACTTTCCTCAAGTACACACTTCAGCTCCCACATCCTGAGGAGAACACTAAGATGCAAATCCGCAAATCTGTTAGGACTGAATTTTCCTATGCTGAGATGATAACTAACACATCCACTGTAAATACAAACACACACACACACAGACAGAAACAGACATGACACTAGGTATAATTATCTGGTTGGTCAGGATAGAGTGCCCCTGCTGTGAGATGTCATCAACCCATGAGGGAGAGGTTGCCAGGTCAAAACCTGTGTTTGACCATTTTTAACCCCTGCACAGCAAGACATCTTTTTTTCTCTCTCTGTCACACACAAACACAGTCACACACACCAACACACAAACACACACACACATCTTTCTCTCTGATGGAAACCTCTTATTAAACCTATGTAATCCCACACAAGCTATCAACCCTCCCCCACATACTGTGTCCGAGCCCAACACACACACATACACACACACACACCCGCACACACACACACACACACCGCTGACAAATGACCATGAGGCAAGTGTGCCTTATGTGTGTGGCTCTACTTCTGCTATGGTTGGTGTTTTTTATAATGGGCACTGGCTAAGGTGATGTAATTAAAGAATGCATTAGCCGCAGCGGCGGCGGACGGCCTCTGGGGGGCGACGCCTGGCACCGCCCGGTGATGGAGTACCCAGGCATTCATGCCGCACTGGCACACTCATCAATCCTGCCAAACTCCACTTGTTACCCACGCGCCACAGAAATCATGGGCTAGGTAAACACCACGCAGCCTTTATCCATCACTGCACACACACACACACACACACACAAACACACACACGCACCCACACACACACAGACCAGAAAAATAAAATACACCTCACACATCTGTATTCAAATCTGCATATAGACACATGAGAGAAGCCACACATTGGAGAATACTCATATAGCTCATTCATATAGATGTACACACATATGAAAAGACAAATAGCAATCACAAAGATGTGTCTGTGTGTTGGTTTAAATGTGTGTTTCTACACATGCATGTCTGTTCGTTTGTGTGTGTTCTTAAGTGTGTGTTTGTACATTTGCATGTCTGTGTGTGTGTGTGTGTGTGTGTGTGTGTGTGTGTGTGTGTGTGTGTGTGTTTGTAATGCCTGGTCTCTCTTCTGTGTACTTCTCCATGCTTACTCCCCACCCCTCCCAGATGCAGCCATTAGACATGCAGGTCCTTGCTGCTCGCCTTAGACTGGTGCTACTGCACGATCCCTTGGCCCTGATGCATTCTGCTGTGTGTGCATATGCTTCAAGGCGTGTGTGTGTCTGTGGGTGTGTCTGTGTGTGTGTGTGTGTGTGTGTGTCTGTGTGTGTGTGTGTGTGTGAGTGTGTGTGCAAGGGCATGTGTTACTGTGTGTGTTTGCAAATATTTGTGTGTATGCCTGTGCCTGTGCCTGTGTGTGTGTTTGTGTGTGTGTGTGTGTGTGTGTGTGTGTGTGTGTGTGTGTGTGTGCGTGTGTGTGTGTGTCTATGTATGTGTGTGTGTGTGTGTGTGTGTGTGTGTGTGTGTCTATGTGTGTGTGTGTGTCTATGTGTGTGTGTGTGTCTATGTGTGTGTGTGTGTGTGTGTGTGTGTGTGTGTGTGTGTGTGTGTGTGTGTGAAAGAGAGAAAAAGAGGGAGAGTGGCATTGTCATTCTGCTGACCTGCCATAATCCCATTTGCACCAGGGCCATGATGCATGTGTTGCACGGTTGGCTGGCGAATGCAAAATGATGGTATTAAATAAATACAACAAACATTTATCCCATCATGCATTTTACTGGTAAGACGAGCAGTACATCTTGTGGGACTTGGTGAGGGGGTAGGGAGTTTGACCTGCGACATCATGCATATTTGGACTTGGCAACAATGGTATTATGGGAGGTTTAGGTTAGCCATGGACAATATGCCCCTAGCAACATGAGGAATAGAGATATCAGCAGCATGCCTTGGGCGTTTGGGTGTTGGGTGCGCAGGCTATATACTATAAGTATTGGACTGAAGATGATCTATAAACAAATGGACAGTTAATAGTGCAAACCAGGTGATTAGGTGATGTTGTAGCAAAAATAAGGTAGCAAACAGCTTGTCTGAAGCCCTAACACTGTGTGTTATGTATGGAATTTATTAGCATGAATTCTGAATCCCTCTCCCATCAGAAGGTACAGCATCTCCATCATTACACACACAATCTCCTAGTGAAAAAAGCTTGGGGGGGAGGGGGGGGGGGATCTAGGCTGTTTTCCTACAAAACCTCCCTCTGACCGCCACCCTCTGGCAGACAAGATTACCCATGCTACCCTCTGGCAGCTTCCATGCTTACAAAGTCCATTACGAGGCCTGTAAAGAGGGCGGACGCCCACAAATCAGTCACCACACGAGGTCAGATTCGTCACCGCCGCAGCAGAAGAACAGAGGGAGAGAGAGAGAGAGAGAGAGGGAGAGAGGAAGGAACAGAGAGGGATGGAGGAACAGAGAAAGAGAGAGATGGAGAGAGGGAGGAAGAGGGAAGGCTGCCTACGTAAGGGATTCAGAATTCAATAAGATGCTTGTTATCTTCCTGATTTTCCTTCCAGCATTTTCTTACTTCTTATCATTTCCCACTCTGATACTTCCCTCTCCTCTTTCTCTTTGACCTTTTTCTCTACCTTCTTCTTTTCCCCCTTCTGTTTTCTCTCTCCCCCTTTCACCTTCTTTCTCCCATCTCTCTTTCTCTCTCACTCACTATCACCCCCTCCTTCTCTTTTGTGTCATCTCTGAGAAGACCATGTAATATTCACACCAGAAGCTTCATTATCATGGCAGGGGGATGGGCCAGCCTGAACCCACTCTCCTAGAGGGTCGAAGTTCACAAGGTCAGCGTGGTGTGGGAGTAAGTGGCTCAGGGAAAGGCTAGGATCAGGTCTGTGTCCAAAGAGGTGAGAGATGAGTGTGTGTGTGTGTGTGTGTGTGTGTTTGAGGGCGGGTGGGTGGGTGATAGAGGGATAAAGAGAAAATGAAAGTGTGAAGAAGAAAATAATAGAAGAGAAGAGAAAAGGAGAGAGAATGAGAGAGTGAAAGAAAGCAAAGCAAAAGCTTCAAGGGCAAGGTCAGACTCTCCACGCACACACAAAAGCTGTGCAGTATCTCCACATCAGTATGCAAGAAAACACACACACACATACACTTACTTCCAATTGTGTTAAACAACTCTTTTCTGTAATGATACCCATGGCTGCACACACACACACATTCTCTCTCTTTCTCTCTCTCTAACACATACACACAATAAAACGCACATAGAATAAAATCCCCCACCCAACCGCATCGCACCCCTCTCTCCCGTCTGCCCCCTGAGGTGGCGATGTCATCAGAGCCCGGTGTGCGCAGGCACTCTCTTGGCAGGGCAGACTCCTGAAATAGCCCCAGTAATGTATTCTCCCGCGCGGCCTCCCCCGTCGTCGCCTCCACCACCTCCGCCTCCGCCTCTGCTGCCCTGCCCTTAATAATGCACTCCATTTCTGCTGCCGTAAATAAGGCCTCCATCTCCATCTTATTTCATGCAAATGAGCACGGCTACTGCTGCTGCCACTGCCCAAATCGGCAGCGGGCGGAGGGGGGCCACGTGTGTGAGTGGGTGGTGATGGGGGGGTGCTTGGTTGAGAACATTTACATGGGCGTGCCAGCTGACTCCCAGACCACCTGAGCACTATTCCCCCCCCCCCCCCCACCAATATTCAGAGTCACACACACATATACACACACACATACATACAGACACACACATATACTCAGGTAAACAGAGAGAGACAGGTATACACAGAAACAGAAACACACTGAAACAGAAACACAAACAACACTTTTCAGCAAGGAGCTGATACTGCTGTGGTTTGACATGTTGACATGTTACTGCAAAAATATTTCTTACTAATGCGCCCATTGGTACTGGACTGATACTATCAAAGGAAGTATTTCTCTCTCTCATTCTGTCTCTCTCTCTCTCTCTCTCTAACACATAAGCCATTTTATGCCCATCTGTTCATTTTGACCTTATTTCCTAAGACAAAACCACTAGGACTAGAATTGAATTTTGCCTCTCACTTTCTCTCCTCTTCCATCTCTGCCCCTCTGTGTGTGTGTGTGTATGTTTGTGTGTGTGTGTGTGTGTGTGTGTGTGTGTGTGTGTGTGTGTGTGTGTGTGTGTGTGTGTGTGTGTGTGTATGTCTGTGTGTGTGTAAGTGTATATGCATCTCTCAGTGTCTCGAGAGGGTATCACATGGTAGCTAGTGTGGTTAATTAGCCCACAAGGTTATGGTGGGAGGTTAGAAGGGTTATCCTGTTTATCCAGAAACCTTATTAACAGTTACACTGGTTAGCAAGCCAGATTACAATAATGCCGCTAGTTAGGTTAGCCTGACCTAGGTTAAATAATTAGATTGGGCGACAGAATGGGTCAAATAGTTAGACTAGTCCTGATTAGCATAGGTAGCTTAATTAGTCTGGCTAGCTTGCTCAGTGAACGGGAACCCTGCATACTGGCCACCACCTCTACAAAACGGATGGAAGCTTCACAAGGCCAGGCAACAATGCAATAAAACACCCCTCCCCATCTCCCACAAAAGGGTTAATATTTCTCTCTCTCTCTCTCTCTCCTTCTCTCTTGCCTCTATTTCTCTCTCTCACCTTCTCCTTCACCTTCTCTCTTGCCTCTATTTCTTTCTCTCTCTCCCCCCCTTTCATTGCCTGCCCCCTCTTTTCTTACTGCCCTCTCCCTCTCCCTCTCTCTCTTTCGCTCTCCTTCTCCAGAGTTACAACATGCATGGGCCGCATTAGATTAAACCATAAATTACCCTGAGATCTGCATCTCTCTCTCTTTCCCTTTCTCCATCGCTCTCCTCCACCCCATTCTCTCCCTCTCTCTCTCTTTGTCAATCCCTTTTATCCACCTTTCTCTTTCTCTACCTTGCCCTAACCTCTGCCTCTCAATCCTGGAGCCCTGTCTCACTCTATTCTCATCACCTTCTTTCTCTTACCTACCCACCCCCCCCCCCCCCCCCCCCCCCCGCCCCACCCTCTCTGTTTTCTATATCCATTTATCAGATGTTCGTAGGGTCAGGTGCTTGAATGGTGGTCTAAGAGTAGTTCTTTATCCTTTTCTCCCTCTCTTCCTTCTTCTACTTCTTCTCTCTCTTTCTTCCCTCCCTCTTTTTGAAATACCTTCATCAGATGTATGTGAGGTCAGGTGTTTGGGTGGTGGTCTGTCAGTGCTTCAGAGAGGTCGGGTGAACCATGCTAGGCTCTGCCAAGAGGACCCGAGAAGGTAGCAGGCGTCTTCTTATATGCCTGATGAGAAGTCAGTGGCACATTTTAGGGATCACATGGCCAAGATAGAGGTGGGCAGCGGGGCGTTTGTATGTGTTGAGTGTGTGAGAGTGTGCATGTATGTGCGTGGTGTGTGTGTGTGTGGGGGGGGGGGGGTGTCATGCGGGCCACCAATTTGTTCAGTTCCCCGAGTCTGGACTGAAAGAGAATGACAAAGGGAAAAAATGAAGTGACCCTGTAGCCTGTACTCTGGAGTGCTTTTCCCTTCCTCTCTCTCTCTCCCTCTCTCCCTCTCCCTCCTCTCTCTTCCTCCCCCTCTCCCTCTCTCTCTTGCACTCTTTCCCTTTCTCTCCCTCTCTCTCTCTCTTCCTCCCTCTCCCTCTCCCTCCTCTCTCTTCCTCCCCCTCTCCCTCTCTCTCTTGCACTCTTTCCCTTTCTCTCCCTCTCTCTCTCTCTTCCTCCCTCTCCCTCTCTCTCCTCTCTCCGTACGAAATCAAATTTCCATGTGGCCGGGGTATCCATGGCACAGCCCGGCGCAGCGCGGTGATTTATCAGGGATGCAAAGAGCATGCAGAAACAATCTTTATTACATCCATTTCCTGCTTGTCAGGCGGGATCATGTTGGCTGTTCATTAAAGGCGCGGCGCAGGTGAGGAGAATGCGTCCCGATGCCGTGATAGATTGTCTGCTCCCCTGCCGTGACAGGCGCTGGATGGATTGAACAGCGGGAGGGAGAGATGCGGGGGGATGGGGGGGAGAGGAGGATAGGGGGTAGGGGTGGGGGGGACTGGGGTGAGGGGGGGTGAGAGGGTGTGTATTGGGGATGGGGTGGTGTGCTGGGGGGATGGGGGGGGGGGGGGGGGGGGCAGAAAAGCGCTGACTCTGTCGGTAGACCTGTCAGGCGGGTTTTTGCTTGGCCACCATTGGTGTCATTTCTGCTAAAACAACCACACCCACCCAACCAATCCCCCCTCATCCAACCTCCATCCTACTCAACTAACCCAATCACTCTCACACATTCACACACACACCCGTACACAAACACATACACTCTCTCTCTCTCTCTCACACATACACACACATAGGCACGCACACATTCAGACACACAAACACACACACACACACTCTCTTTCACACACACACACACACACAAACAGACACATTCACACACACTTATGCCCATACATAAACAAACTTTTCTCATTTTCAAATGTCCTTGACCTTCTGCAAGTACTTCTGCATACATGCAAACACACATGGGTGCACTTTTTTCTCTCTATCTCTACTTTCAACATACTATGTCAAGTTGCTCTACTTTTGTAACTTTTTACTACAACTGAAAGATGCAAAATTAGAAGAAGGAGCTCCATTATGAGTGGCACTTACAGTAAACACATGTGCAAAACAATGCAAATTATAATGTGTACTTTCAAAGTAAAAACTTAAACCAAGTTTAAACTCTATTCCTAAACAGAACCTGCACTGTGTATATGCAGTCAGATATGTCACATGAGTCAGTGCAACAAACACACATACACTTGACATCCACCCTATGTTCATGTTTACATTATGTGCATAGCAGATGGTTTTACAGTATGCACTTTAATAATAGAAGTATTTATATATCTGGTATGTATAATGATAATAAACATAATTACTTATTACTAGGCAAGATGAGACATAAATACAGGTTAATGTATGGGATTTTTTTCATATTAATGAGGGTTCAATTACACACACACAAACACCCGCACACACAGGACGGGGCAAAGCTGCAGAGAATTCTGAGGACTTCTTGTAATCTTAACGACACATCACTGCCTGACACCATTCTGTCTCTTCCAGAGTGTGCCCCCCATCCCCACACACACACTCAAACCCCCTTCCCCCCGACACACACACACACACACTCAAATCCCCCCCTCCCCCGAATCAGGTGATTTGTGGAACGGGCGTCTCTGGGTAGCGGTGACACATGGCGACGGGGCTGCAGAATGATCAATAGAGCAAAGGAGAGAGAGAGGAGAGAGACAGACAGAGAGAGAGAGAGAGAGACAGACAGAGAGAGAGACAGAGAGAGAGAGACAGACAGAGAGAGAAAGACAGAGATAGGGAGAGAGGGTGAGAGAAAAAGAGGGAGAGAGGACATAAATAGGGAGAGAGAGAGACGGAGAGACAGACAGGCAGAGAGAGACAGGGAGACAGAGATAGGGAGAGAGAGCGATAGTCTCTGGATGACTGCATGTCAGCAGGATGTCTGTGACTGCCTCTCTACTCCTCCTACTCTAGACTACTACACCATTAGCTGATTAAAATATCTCATCTGGCAACGATAACATCGCTACTCCTATTATTAGAAGCAGTAGTGGCAGCAGGAGTAGCAGTACTTCCCAAAGTAGTACTCATTGAAATAGTTGTAATAGAATTGTTATATAATAATAGTACAAATAATAACATATGCTACAAGACGTTATTATTCTTAGTAGTATTATATTAAATATAACCACAAAAACCACTGAATCTAAGAATATTTTTGTATAGTATACATAATGTAGAACTATTGACATTGATGGAATTGGTATATATGTTCAGGGACATGCACAGGAATTTTGAAGGGCAGTTGCTCTGCCTTGGAAAAAAGTCACAGCCGCTGCCACACCCCCGTCATCTGATCGCAAATTTTGCCAATATCATTTTAAACTCTCACTAACCGCCGCTGCCACGCCCCCATCATCTGATCGCAAATTTTGCCAATATAATTTTATACTCTCACTAACCGCCGCTGCTACGCCCCCGTCCCCTGATCGCAAATATATTTATTTCCTTCGGAGGGGCAACTTCAGTTGAGGAGGGCAAACAGGCAGTTGCTCGAGCAACCTAAGCTCACTCCTGTGCACCTCCCTTTATATGTTAATTCCTTACAATTAACTGATATCAGGAGAATGGAACTGTGTTAAGCGAGCACTGTGTTAAGCGAGCACTGTGTGAGGGGAGCACTGTGTTAGAGGAGCACTGTGTTAGGGGAGCACTGTGTTAGAGGAGCACTGTGTTAGGGGAGCACTGTGTTAGAGGAGCACTGTGTGAGGGGAGCACTGTGTTAGAGGAGCACTGTGTTAGAGGAGCACTGTGTGAGGGGAGCACTGTGTTAGGGGAGCACTGTGTTAGAGGAGCACTGGGTTAGGGGAGCACTGTGTTAGAGGAGCACTGGGTTAGGGGAGCACTGTGTTAGGGGAGCACTGGGTTAGGGGAGCACTGTGTTAGGGGAGCACTGGGTTAGGGGAGCACTGTGTTAAGCGAGCACTGTGTTAAGCGAGCACTGTGTTAAAGGCACCCAGTGCAACTTTATGTAAACATTCAATGAAAAATAAACATTCAATTTCTAGTCTTTTTTACACGTAGTAAGTTTCAATAACTCCATACCATTACATATCGACATTCAAGGAGCAAAGATGAGACGTCGTTGTGTGGTGAGGACTGATAGAAAATCGTAAACAACAACAATCGCCGGTGGGGAGAAGCCATTTTTCCATTGACTGGAAGCCTGCTTTATTTATTGTAGGTTACAAAAAATAAAGAAAATGGTGGCGATTGTTGTTGTTATCGATTTTCTATCAGTTCTCACCACACAACGACGTCTCATCTTTGCTGCTTGAATGTCGGTATGTAATGGTATGGAGTTATTGAAACTTACTACGTGTAAAAAAGACTAGAAATTGAATGTTTATTTTTAAGCCTCGAAAGTTGCACTGGGTGCCTTTAAGCGAGCACTGTGTGAGGGGAGCACTGTGTTAGAGGAGCACTGTGTTAAGCGAGCACTGTGTTAGGGGAGCAATGTGTTAGGGGAGCACTGAGTTAGGGGAGCACTGTGTTAGAGGAGCACTGTGTTAGGGGAGCACTGGGTTAGGGGAGCACTGTGTTAGAGGAGCACTGTGTTAGGGGAGCACTGTGTTAAGCGAGCACTGGGTTAGGGGAGCACTGGGTTAGGGGAGCACTGTGTTAGAGGAGCACTGGGTTAGGGGAGCACTGTGTTAGAGGAGCACTGTGTTAGGGGAGCACTGGGTTAGGGGAGCACTGGGTTAGGGGAGCACTGTGTTAGAGGAGCACTGGGTTAGGGGAGCACTGTGTTAGAGGAGCACTGTGTTAGGGGAGCACTGGGTTAGGGGAGCACTGGGTTAGGGGAGCACTGGGTTAGGGGAGCACTGTGTTAGAGGAGCACTGTGTTAAGCGAGCACTGTGTTAGAGGAGCACTGTGTTAGGGGAGCACTGGGTTAGGGGAGCACTGGGTTAGGGGAGCACTGGGTTAGGGGAGCACTGGGTTAGGGGAGCACTGGGTTAGGGGAGCACTGTGTTAAGTGAGCACTGTGTTAGGGGAGCACTGTGTGAGGGGAGCACTCCCTCCTTTCTGTGCAACAGCCACATACACTCACACAATCTCACAATACACACAACTATCTATACATACACAATACACACTGTACCCGACACACACATACACACACACACCCTCATTGAGTGGCTGAGCAGGAAAATGTATTTATTTTGTTGTGATATTAAAATCAATACACATCGACTGGGAGGTGGCCAAAGGTGAAGTGTGCGTTTGTGTGTGTGTGTGTGTGTGAGTGTGTGTGTGTGTGTGTGTGTGTGTGTGTTAGATTCCGCTGTCAAATGCACTCACTGGAAACTGGGTCTTAGGGAGATACAGTGGGGAGGGAAACTGGAAGGGAGGATGGGGAAATGCAGGCCATGGAGAGAACAGAGATGGACATTGAGGTGTGAGGATAGTGAGAAAGAAGATGCTATGAAGAGGAGGGACTGTATCAGTGTGTGTGTATGTGTGTGTGTGTGTGTGTGTGTGTGTGTGTGTGTGTGTGTGTGTGTGTGTGTGTGTGTACTGTATGTGTGTGGCATACACAATGTGTTTGAAAAGGAGGGCAGAGGACAGAGGGTATAGTAAACAGAGAGACAGAGAGAGAGAGAGAGAGAGAGAGAGAGGAAGGGGAGCGGAAAGGAAGGGAGGGTGAGAAGGAGAGAGTGTTTATGAATGAAATAGCAAGAAATAAAGGGAGGAAAGAGGGACGTCAGGGAGAAAGTGAATGAAGAGAGGAATGGAGGAGATTTTTGACTTTTAAATTCCCTTTAAGACCAGTTCAAAGGAAACCCACAAAAACACATACTAAAAATGAAATCCAAGCAAACAAAAAAAAGAGGAAGAAAAACAAAACACACAGAAAATAAAACAAAACAATCATTGCCAATATCAATCAATCATTATCTATCAAATCTGTAACACACCTTCTTCATTTACCTTGTAAATACATTGTTCAATCCCACACACTAGTGAAAAGAGAGAGGAAAAGTGGGTCAACTCTATGAGAGAGAAGCAGACCAGCAAGAGAGGAAGAGAGAGAGAGCAAGAGAGAGAGAGAGAGAGCATGTCAGTGTGTGTGTAGGCGGAGAGAGAGCATGAGGGAGAGAGGAGGGAGAATTCCCTGCCTGCTGGAATCAATATGGAGAGGTGGAGCAGAGACCAATCACCCCTGCCTCTGATGAGAGGAGTGCCAGTCATACAGGGCTAATACGCTCTCCCCCTGCCCCACGAATGTACGTCAGACACACACACACACACACACACACACACACACACACACACACACACACACACACACACACACACATATATCTGCACGCATTACATCACCACATTTACAAAAGACACACAAAAAAGAATCTGTGTCCCCCCAGCCTTTGTCCCCTTCTCTCTCTCTCTCTCTCTCCCTCTCTTTCTCTCTCTCTCTCTCCTTCTTCTTCTTCTCCGATCATCTCCCTGTCTCCTCTGTTCATGTAGGCATTTCTTTATCAGCACTTGAGTGTACCGCAGCCTCAATTAGTTCTTGATGAATGAGCCCATAAGATGCCTCTCGCTCGGAAGGACTCTCCAGCAGATCACACACACACACACACACAATAGAGAGAGAGAGAGAGAGAGAGAGAGAGAGAGAGAGAGAGAGAGAGAGAGAGAGAGAGAGAGAAAGAGAAAGAGTGGAGTGGGGTAGATTGAGAGAGGCACACATACTCCCATACTCACACACTCATTCATAAAGACACACACACACACACACAACGTCTTACCGTCATCTATGATGGTCACCACAACTCCATGTCCAGTGATGTTTCTTTGCCAGACGGGCATGACGTTCAAGTCGTAGCGGGCTTGGGTGAACTGGCCGCGGTTGAACTGTAGAGAGAACACACAAGTCAAAACAGATCCCAGGTCCAGATGGACCTTTTGATGCCCATAGTAAACTATCCTAACCAGAGGTGGACAATGAGGAGAACAGTTTGTTGCCTCACATACCCATTAACATGATAGGGTTAGATTTAGGGTTAGGGCTAAGGTTAGGGTGTCATAACGTACCCATCCACATGTAAGGGTTAGATTAAGGGTTAGGGCTAAGGTTAGGGTGTCATCAAGGTTAGCTATCAGTTAACTGACAGGCGCAATTAAGCTTAGTAGTACTTTGAAAATGTGTTGAATCGCTATATTGACAAGCCTATAATTGATCATTAAAAGCGTTACCTAGTTCTTGATCATATTAGTATATCTAAGACCAAGAAACAATGGCTGAAATATAGATTGCGCATATCAATCAATATGCTAATAAGTACACGCTAACCTTGAGCAGAGACCTGGACCTGAACTCTTTACAGATCCATCACCTGAACAGTCCCTGTCTGCCTCAGCCCCCAGCTAAACAGCTGTCTTTCCCTCCTACATAACTCAAGCGTTTAAACATTAACTTTCCTTCACAAAATTAGGTTATATGTCCAACTATCCTTTGTGCATCCATCCAGCAGTTTACCACTTGTTCATCAATCCATCAATCCATCGACCAGCTTTTATTCAACAAATCCCCAATACAAGCATGTCCAGTTGAGTAGGGCCTGTTATTCAACAAGAGTCAGTCGTGTCTCACCTCTGTCTCATCACCGTGTCTCACCTCTGTCTCATCACCGTGTCTCACCTCTGTCTTATCACAGTGTCTCACCTCTGTCTCATCACCGTGTCTCACCTCTGTCTTATCACAGTGTCTCACCTCTGTCTCATCACAGTGTCTCACCTCTGTCTCATCACCGTGTCTCACCTCAGTCTCATCACAGTGTCTCACCTCTGTCTCATCACAGTGTCTCACCTCTGTCTCATCACCGTGTCTCACCTCTGTCTCATCACAGTGTCTCACCTCTGTCTCATCACCGTGTCTCACCTCTGTCTCATCACAGTGTCTCACCTCTGTCTCATCACAGTGTCTCACCTCTGTCTCATCACCGTGTCTCACCTCTGTCTCATCACAGTGTCTCACCTCTGTCTCATCACAGTGTCTCACCTCTGTCTCATCACCGTGTCTCACCTCTGTCTCATCACACTTCCAGCTGCTCAGGCTGGACCCAAACTTCAGACTTCACCGCTCTATCTCAGATAACTCCAGCAGAGGCACGGTAGGGGAAACTATCTTCTGTTCTCACAAATGGATGAAGACAGCAGCTCAAAACAAAGTGTGTGTGTGTGCGTGTGTGTCTGCATGTGTGTGTGTGTGTGTGTGTGTGGGTGTGTGTGTGTAGCACTCTGTCTTCTCTGCAGGGGGTAAGGATCTCACTGAAGCTGGCCTCTGAAGCACTGCTGTCAACCTTTTCACTACAATACAGAGACACACACACACACACACACACACACACACACACACACACACACACATCAAGAGAGAGCAAAGCAGCCCTCTACCCTGTAATGGACTATGGTTGGAATACACACGCACACACATGAACACACACACACACACACACACACACACACACACACACACACACACACACACACACACACACACACACACACACACCAGAATAGAGTGGACTAACACTATTATAAATGAATAGGCCTAAAAATCCACATGACACACACACACAAACACATATATATACTTCCATAAACCGAACAAAGCCGCACCATGCTTTGCTCCAAATGTCAGCTCTCAGTAAGCCTAAAGTATGCCTGCTATTTAAAACCAATGCTTACAGGTCTTTGTACCACATCTGTGGTTCTTGTTGTCTGTGACTGAGTTTGTGAGGGACAGAAAGAACAGAGCGAGGGCAGAGTTGGGAAAAAGGGATATAAAAGGAAAGGAGAGCGACCTTAATGAGAGAGATAGAGGGGGATATGGAGAGAGAGAGAGAGAGAACGTGGAGAGATGGGGTGTGAGTGAGGGATATGGAGAGAGAGAGAAAGAGGGGGAGATGAGAGAGGAATATGAAGAGATAGAGAGAGAGAGAGAGAGAGAGAGAGAAAGGAGATGAGAGAGGGATATGGAGAGAGAAGGGGGGACGAGAGAGGGATATGGAGCAAGAGAGGGGGGGAGATGAGAGAGGGAAATGGATAGAGAGGGAGAGAGAGAGAGAGAGAGGGTGGATGAGTTTAACTAAGCACAATAGATAAATAGCAGTCTGCAGGGGGAGGGAGGGAGAGAGGGAGCAGCTCTGCTTTGTAGCAGCAGAAGAAAAGAGTGCAAAGATGAATGCAGGCTGAGTCCAGCAGCACAAACCACCTGGGGGAACCTGCTAGCACACAGGACGAGAGCGGGGCCATGGATGGGGGTGAGATCTCACACTCACACACACACACACACACACACACACACACACACACACACACACACACACACACATGCGGAAGAATACACACACACGTCTATACAGAAGAATACACACACACACCCATGCTCTCTGCACACATAAACACTTGCATATGGTTCTCATGTTTCCCATGTTTCATGCAAGTGCAAAAAAAGATGATTTTATGTTAACGATCATTTTCTAGTTGTGATTTTTGTTGTGGTTATAGAAAAAAGGAAACGTGGTGTAGCACTATGGACCACTAGTAAAGGGGGTACAGAGAGAGAGCCTGAATTAGCAACACAATCAACAACACAAACAGCCAGACATAAATGATCAGCTCTATCCAAAATAGGAGGCACCAGCAAAAAGAGTACACAAAATGATGATGTTCAGAGTAGAATTGCCTCCCCCCTCCCCAATTCTAGAACTAAGCAGACAAAATAAAGTGTGTTTGTGTAATAGGTTATGAAATTGAGGGAGAAAAACATACTGACTCTCTCTTTCACATACACACTTACAAACTCTCTCACACGCACAGGTACACACACTGACACAATACACTCTCACACTCTTATCATTGCTTACTGGTCATTCACTCATTTCCACTCACTGTGTGTGTGTGTGTGTGTGTGTTTGTGTGGGTGTGTGAATGTGTGAGAGAGCCTGCATATGAGTGTGTCCATGTGTGAATGCAAGTATATTTATGGGTTTTGTGTGTGTGTGTGTGTGTGTGTGTGTGTATGAGAGAGAGAGTGTGTGTGTGAGAGAGAAAGTGTATGTTTGCGAGTGTGTGTGTGTGTGTGTGTGTGTGTGTGCTTTAAAGCAGAGCTTTGTAAGCAGCCCTCCTCAGGTGATGAGCAGGTAAACCCAAGCAAGTGTGCAGCATCAAAGTTCCACATCCAACCTCTCTCTACCTCCTTCATCCAACCTCTCTCTACCTCCTTCATCCAACCTCTCTCTCCCTCCTTCATCCTACCTCTCTCTTCCTCCTTCATTGTTTCTGTCTCTGTCTCTCCCTCTCTTTCCACCTTCCTTCCTTCTTTCTTTCCCTCCCTCTCACCCCCCTGTCTTTCCATCCTCTCCCATCCCCCTTTTTCTCTTTCCCTCCTTCTCCCTCTTCTCTCCTTTCTCTATTTCCCTCCCTCCCTCTCATCCTCCTGTCCCTCCCCCTTTTTTCTCTTTCCATTCTTCTCTTTCTCTTCCCTCCTTTCTCAATGTTCCTCCCTCCCTCTCTCTCTTCCTCCTCCCTCTCTCTCATCCCTCCTCCCTCTCTTATCTTTTCCCTGAATCTGTGGCTGCTGCACCTGAAGTGGCCTCTCTGCTCTCCACACATGAAAGACCCCCTGAGTTCCCCCTGACAGCACCACAGAGAGATGAAGCCCATTCTAATCCTGCCCTTCAAATCAGCACTAATGCCAGCCTGCGCACAGAGAGAGAGAGAGGGTGGAGAAAGAGAGGGTGGAGAAAGAGACGAGGAGAAAGAAAGCAAGAAGGAAAGAAAAAGACAAACTACGCTAGTTTCTCTAGCCAAACTGACAGGCTGACACCATGCATACAGCTCAATATAAAGAAACTATAGTGTGTAAGTCCATACAATGAGAGTCTATAGGGTCTGACATCTCCCCCTCTATCTTCGCCTCTCCCTGTGATTAGTTTGTGTCCTTAAAGCCAGAGACACACCAAACCCACATCAACGAACTAGACTGCTGGGTCGCCTCACGGCGCCTGTGTCTGGGCACACACACCAACGGCCAACTAGCATGTGCGGTCTGCACCTGTGTGAGAAGAAACGACCCGTAAACAAAGCAGCGTTTGCTTACCATTTTCCCAGAACTCTCGCTCACCACAACAGTTTTGTAAATTAGCAACATCTAATCGAGAATGGGTCTGGTATAAAGGTGCAAGTGGCACTGGTGTTATCAGCTCTTGGTCTTTTGGCTGAGAAGGAAGAAAGAAAGAGGCGGTGGGGAAAAATAAGGAGAAACCGCACTAAATGGGTGAAATCATGGACACTACAGTGTCAAAACCACAAGGCTTTATCAAACATGTGTCAACAGCTGGAGATAAATGAATGATTTTAAATGATTTCTTTAATTTCGCTCGGCTCTTTCCTGTTCAGTTCCCGTTGCACTGCTTCGCTAAGCCAATCAGAGTAATCTCTCTCGATGACGGGCTCTGCCGCCGATTCAACATGCTCAATCATGCTCAAAAGCCGCCAACAGGGGTCCAACTAATGTCAACGGTGCATGACACTAGGGGCCACAGACGTTCACCGGTGGCACCGCATTGGCCAACGGCCAACCATGGTCCTGATGAGTCACAGGCTTAAAGCAACGATCAGGCCAGTGACTGGAGAAACACTCCTCTATTGATGACAGACATGTGCTCACTGCAGCAGCTCATCAGTGACATGGCCCTAGTCATCTGTTCACTGCAAATGGGACCGCAATGGCTAACACTTGATAATAAAGTGTACCAATAAACTATTACAATGCATTACCAAATGGTAACTTGTTTACAAGATTTTACAAGACATTAGATAACATTAGTAAATGACTAGTTAATAAAACACTTACATTTAAAAAAAATGCTTAATTCATGCATTACACGCGTTAATTAATGGTAAGGTAAAATGTGATTTCTTGTCTATCTTGAAGTGAAAAAGTTCAAGTTCAATTATTATTATTTGCTTGTCAGCCAAAAGCGAAACCTACAAAATCCTCCACTGGCAAATGTTTAATCAAGCTATCACAAAATGGGGGTTATGTGTTTGGTAAGCTTGCTTCTGTCTACACAACAACAAATATTTTAGGGGAGAGATCTGCCTTGAACATTTTTGAATAGACAGGGACAGTTCCCCATGTTCCTAGCTAGTTCTGAACACCTGGAAAGTTCTTCTAAAACAGCTCTGGAGTTCAGTTTTGCACACTGGCTGTGTTCTCTGCATCTCAAGAAATTCAGAACATCTTCCACCACATAGAAGCCCGCTTAATTTCTAGCACAACGTCCTGGACGATTCAGTTTTTACCACCGGGCTGCCAAAATGTAACTACACCCTGTCCAACGGTCAATCACAAATTATATCCCATAATTATATCACCTTTTCCACACAGTTCCAGGGTAGCTGAGCTTTCTTTCAGAGATCGGGAGAAAGAGAATCTTGTTTCTGTGGTGAACCAAAATTCGCAGAGCTTTAAAGGCATATTGACAACAAGAAAAAAAACTATTTTCCCACCGTTGGGA
>NC_137917.1:9143373-9145873 GCF_963457725.1 Sprattus sprattus | reverse complement strand
GCTTCATCTGAACCCACCAATTACATCCTAGTGGACGGAATTCCATAATTTCCCAGAGGGTACGTACATTTATGGGAGAGAAAACACCAGCTTTCTCAGCCCATTAACAGAGCGCTTCTCCCTCAGCTCAAACATCCTATTCCAATGTCATTCTCTCAGGCCATGCCCCTGGAACCCTCGGACAGTGAGACACACACACACACACACACACACACACACCCGTCACACTCACCCCTGACGTCAGGGCCAGAGAGCTCTCTAGCGCCGATCTGTTGGGGCGTTGCAAGTCGTCCTTCAGAGTGAAATGAGCCTCCAGACTACCAACCTGCAGGAGGGCGGAAGAAAACAGGAGCGTTAACACACATATACACAACACAAACACACACACACACACACAAGGTGTACTGTGGTTTATACACGTGCTCAAAGTCAAACACACATACACAAACACACTAACACACACACAGTGGCTTTCCAGTTGTTTATAGTGGGAGTGGGCAAGCTGACATGCAGTCAGTCAGTGAGGCAACAGCAGGCTTAATTCATGCTGGATGTTGCCGGAGGAGACCCAGCATCTATTTAATTTTCTCAAGCACTTCTCTTATCACTATCAAAATCTGTAAATACATTTCTGTGTAATATTTAACGTTATCTGTTCTGTCATTCTTTTAATTCTCATCGAAGTTAGTTGTAAATCGCTTATTTGTCTATTTTGGATGCTTTAAAAAAAAAAAAAAAAAAAGAGAGAGCGAGAGAGGGATGTCGAACACCCAGGTCACGCAGTGACGCCTGAAGCGCGTGGTGTTTAGTGCACATGTCACATGTCACATGTCAAAAAAGCGATCAAATTTGTTGAATTCCTTTAGACCAGTAGGCAAGGCGGTTTGTTGTGTGTAGGTGCCAAGCTGGGATATTACTGAAATGGAGAGGAGGAGATCGATAGACAGACAGACAGACATACAGACAGAAAGACAGATGTAACACGTCACTTAGTTCAGTTTCTAGCCTGCCTGCTCTGCATGGTGTAAATAGAACTTCTAGCCCTAATTCCATTTCCCCCCCATTTTAGCAATCCACATACAGACGGGAAAGAGAGAGAGAGAGAGAGAGAGAGAGAGAGAGAGAGAGAGAGAGAGTGAGAGAGCTGTTTCTACGTGCCTCCCCAAGCTGAATTAGAGTGATTATTGTTAATGCTCCGATTATTTTGTTTCTGACGACAATTTTGTTTAGTTTTGTTTAGTTCGAGTAGCTTACGCGTTCCTTGACTTTTTCTCTCCCCTGACCCGGCGGAACAGCACCCTGCCTGTGTCCCGGGACCTCCTGACTTACATATGAAGTGCTGGGCAGCAGGACTCTCTGCCATAGCCAGGCTGGAGCGCTGCTGATGGAACCGATGAAGACGGGATCACCTGATGAGTGCAGGTAGCCACTGGGGGCTGGGGGGGATGGGGGACCAAGAAAACCTGCAATCTAATTTTTATCTGTTCTTTCAATCTACAGGGCACCATATGGTTGCCAAGGACTGGCTGAAACATATACGCCACAATCAAATGTCAACAGAATGCTAAAATAGATCACATCACAGCATCTTCATTTCGCGCTGAATGCTTTCAGCACGTGGCGATGTATGGGTCTTCCCTTTGAAAGGACTTCGATATTATTCCTACACGGGACCATTTCCCATCCAAAATTCATTCAGCAAATGTTATCAATTTGGGGGGCGCCCATGGGTTTGTGTCAGCGGGATGAGATGTGGGGGGTCACAGTGAGGGGTTAAGGTTAGTGATGCCCTCGTGAGAGGCCTGACACTCCCGTGACCCCGCGCATAACAGGATTCTGGAACGTTCCTTGACCTGGCCTCGCATCTGTCTGGGGCAGAATTGGCGGAGAGGCAGGGCTGAAATCAAATCGAGCCCATTTGATCTGACCCCTCCGAAGGCTTTTCATTTCTTCAGCCACGCAGAGGGAATTATATTGACTGGCTGGGGGAGTTGGACGCTAACAAAGTGAGATTTACTCTGTGGCAACAATGTGTGTGTGTGTGTGTGTGTGTGTGTGTGTGTGTGGATGAATGGGTGTGAAGGTATGTGCTTAGGTGTGTGTCTGCTGGGTGTGCAAACCATCGCTGTTCTCTCTCTCTCTTACACAAGCTGTCTCTCTGTCCCTTTCTCGACCCCCTCCCCCTTTCTCCCTCTCTCTAGATATCTGTCATTCTGTCTGTCTGTCTGTCTGTTCTGTGTATGTGTTTTCTGCGTGTTTCTTGTTTCTGAGTGAACGTGTGAGTGTATGTACGTGTCTATGTGCGCCAGTACAGTATGTGTGTGTGTGCACCTGTATGCGTGCACAAATGTGTGTGTGTGTGTGTGTGTGTGGCAGTGAGTGTTTGTGGGAGTGTGTGCTAGTGTCTCAGTGATTTTATCTTCCTTCAGTTTCATTCTCTTCCTATTCTCCGCCCCAAGGGTATATCAGTGCAGAGACTGCCGAGTAAATTGTCCCAAAT
>NC_137917.1:9133373-9140873 GCF_963457725.1 Sprattus sprattus | reverse complement strand
CAAACATTATCTCTCTCACACACACACACTCTCACACACACTTAACGAACAAATAAACGAACACCATGTCGCAGGACAATATGAGTGGTGTGAGAGTTTATGTTGGAATGGATCTCCCTGCACTAATGAAGGCAGTTGAGAAGGTAATCTAACTCATGGCCAGCAATTAGGGCCGCCGGAGGCTTGTCACTATCAATTATCTGGGGCTTCAGTCACAGGCTCTCCTGCGCCGTCGCTATGCCACACACCAGCCCACAGCCAGATCAACCTGATCAGCTCATCGATGAGGCCCAACACTAATCATAGCACCGGCCTCTGACAGGGGAAACAATTACCACATCCACCCTGTACAGGACAGATACACACACACACACACACACGTATATATAAATGCACTGAAATACACACACGGACATGCACACTCATACGCACTGTGCACATTTATTTAGCTCGTCATTCATTACACTTCTGTGTATTAATACAACCATTATCTCAAACATGGAGGAGGAGAGGCTCATTATTCAAAGCAGCGGAAGAGAGAGAAAGAGCTAAAGAGAGACTGACAGAGAGAGAGAGGCAGAGAGGGAGACAGAGAGAGAGGGACTAACAGAGATAGAGAGAGAGACTAACAGAGAGAGAGAGACAGAGGCAGACAGAGAGAGAGAGAGAGAAAGAGAGAGGGACTGACAGAAAGAGAGAGTGGCAGACAATGAGAGAGGGGGGGGGCTGGCAAAGAAGAGACAGACAGACAGACAGACAGACAGAAAGAGAGCGAGTGAGTGAGAAAGAGAGAGAGAGAGAAAGAAAGGAGAAATGGTGCAATAGGCTAGATACAATTGCACTAATGTAAATGGACTTTTAGATTTCTGCGGCGGCATATAGCAGCACCTGTGTGAACACTCTGAGGCCCCTGGAGAGAGCCACACCAGTGACACCAGACTCTCCTCAGGCTGAAACTTCACTTAGCCCAGAACTCAACCAGAAAAGTTCTCACACTGGGCCACGACAGATTAAAAAAAAAATACTTTTCATCATTAAATGTGTCTTGCGTCATGTATGTTGAAAGCCAAAGTGGACTGTCAACATCAGGGTACATCTACGGGGGCAGTGAGGGGCCGTTAGGGCTGGTTTTACAGTCTTAATTACTGTATGTTTACAAGCCTCGCTCAATTAATCCCGGCATGAGTGCCATTTTCATGCTCATTAGTCAAAATGCAGTGGAGACAACATGAAAATGTGAGGATATCTGCCGCCATAAAAACACCAGAAATACCCCACTTTAGGCACTTAGTTTTCTGTTCAGTCACATACAGAAGCTTGCACACACACATACACACACACACTGATACAAACACACATACACACACAGATGCCCACACACACATGCACACACAAACACTCACGCACACAACACACACACACACACACACGCAGATGCCCACACACACACGCACACACATGAAGTTTAGTTTCGAAGAAGAATGCGAGACGACTCTAAATGACTTTCGGTGGAAATAAGTATCGGTACGCTTGAGTTGCTCCAACGTGACTAAAGCATTCCAAATCTCATTAGAAGCAAAGAGCACAAAGAAAATGTATTACTCTCAATCCGACTCCTGGTGTTAAACATCTGCCGCTGAATATTTTACCCAACCCTCAATTCACACTCCGCGCATTGTGAGATGCCAAGGGATGAAATTCATGTCAGCACTCTAGCATAAGAAAACGACAACAATAAAACATCTATTTAATATTGTGACAGACAGAGAGACAACAGTGTGACAGATCAAACAGGCATCATCCTAGCCACTAGTGGAATCACAGATGGCCTCATCTTCCACTAAAGATATGTCCCAGGTATGGCCCTGATCCAGCCCAGTTATGGTCCGGTATGTATTTACCCACAGTCAGTTACCGCTCCAGAGATATCACAGATATGTACAAATACACCAGCGCTGGCTCTGGAGAGCATCTTAGAAGGGTTTGTATAGTATTAATTGGGATCAATGGACTAATAGTATTTCTTTAGCCCACCATTGTAGTAATCTAATTGTTAATTACTCTAAAAATGTAATCTTCTAAATGGAATTATATTTTATTCATGCGTTTTTTTTTAATGTTCCTCAATTTCTGTGTTTCCTTGCATTGGACAGACAATTTGTGGACTGTGAAAATAAGATGTTGTTTTCTCATCTTGGTAAGAGTGCTCTCGACCACTTGACACAACACAAGAAAATGATCTTATGATGAAGAAATACTAAAACATTGGGTACGAAAAAAATAGACTAAAACGAGGATACAAATAAAAAGAGGAAGAGGAACCCGTTCTGCATGAGGCCCAATGTCTCACCACCATGCTGGACGTTAGAGCATCACAGTTACTTCACGTAGGGAAAACCACTCCAGTCACAATGAGTTGCTTAGTGGAGTGTGAGGAAGATGCTTACACACGCACACACACACACACACACACACACACACACACACACACACACACACACACACACACACACATCCACAGAGACGTACATGCTTATACAGACACAGATGTGCGCACACACACATGCATGCACACACACACACCTTGCTTTGGCACCTCCCGACATATCTATAAGGAGCTGGCAGAAGATGCCCCTGCTGTCAGTCCCGACAGATGACAAGAGCAGAGAGAGAGAGAGAGAGAGAGAGAGAGAGAGAGAGAGAGAGAAAGAGAGAGAGAGAGGGGGGAGGGAGGTGGATAATAGAGTGGAAGCATGATGGTGAAAAAGAGAAAATGAGACAAAAGAGAAAAAAACAAAACAAACAGAGACATCAAAAACTCCAGACTCAGGCAGGGAGCATTTTGAGCTGTGAAGAGAAGTAGTTAGGATGAGCGCTCCATCTCTCTCTCACACACACACACACACACACACACACACACACACACACACACACACACACACACACACACACACACACACACACACACACACACACACACACACACACACACACAGCAGATGTTGTGTACTCTTACTCCACTGCGGGAGCTAGGAGTGTGTTTTTTTATGTTTCTGTCTCTGTGATGGAGGAGTGTGCAGAAACAACGGCACCCTCGGGCTGGAGACACACACACTCATGAACATGATCATCCTCACACACACACACACACACACACACACACACACACACACACACACTCTCTCTCTGAGCCACATGAGTGTCAGTACTATTGTGACTGCTGTGTTAATGTCTGCCAGCTGTTTGGCCATGAAAGGAGCTGTTGTGAGCTGAGAATGAAGTCCGATGATGCTGCCGATGATATGGATAGGGAGGAGGAGAGAAAGAGAGAATAGAAAAGGGAAGAAAGGAAGTGGAGAGGAGAGAAGATGATGTGGGGAGAGAAGAGAAAAGGATGAGGATGAGAGGAGCAGAGAAGAGAAAAGGATGAGGAGAGGAGTGGAGAGAAGAGAAAGGAGGATGAGGAGAGGAGAAGAGTAGAGGATGAGGGGAGGAGAGGAATGGAGAACAGAGAAGAGGAGAGGATGAGGGGAGGAGAGGAGAGGAGAGGATGAGGAAAGGAGAGAAGATAATGAGGGGAGGAGAGGAGAGCTGATGAGAGGAGAGGATGAGGGGAGGAGAGGAGAGGAGAGGATGAGGAGAGGAGAGAAGATAATGAGGGGAGGAGAGGAGAGCTGATGAGAGGAGAGGATGAGGGGAGGAGAGGAGAGGAGAGGAGAAGAGAGGAGAGGAGAGGCGAGGCGAGGAGAGGAGAGGAGAGGAGAGGAGAGGAGAGGAGAGGAGAGGAGAGGAGAGGAGAAGAGAGGAGAGGCGAGGCTAGAATGGGGGAGGAGATAAGAGGAGAGAAGAGAACAGGAGAGGATGGGGAGGAGAGGAGAGAGATAAAGCAACTAAAGTGGAAGAGAGAAGGAATGAGGGATAGAGCAAGAGATAAGTGCAGAGAGGCAGAGAAGGATAGGCATGAGAGACTGAGATCTGCACAAAAAGAGAGGGAGAGGGAGTGAGCAAGAGAAGAGGGAGGGAGTGAGAGAGAGAGAGAGAGAGAAGCAGTGAAAAACAGAGGTGGAGGAGAAACTGTGTGAGACGTGTGGGTTGTTGAGCTGAACTTTGACACTCACTAGGGGGAAGACATACTGTCTCATAGGAGGTCTGTCTCTGTACTGTATGAGTGTGAGTGTGAGTGTGTGTGTGTGTGTGTGTGTGTGTGTGTGTGTGTGTGTGTGTGTGTGTGTGTGTGTGTGTGTGTGTGTGTGTGTGTGTGTGTGTGTGTGTGTGTGTGTGTGTGTGTGTGTGTATGTGCGCGGGCATGTGTGTGTGTATCTGTCTCTAACTCTGTCTCATTCAAATTCAAATATCCTGTGCTACTGGCATGGCTCTGTTGACCACAGTGCTTCCATAGCTAAATGCCCAGGAGCCAACACCCACAGGCACACTGGGAAGCAGCATAGTTGACCAAATGAATGCTGATTGGTGAATATGTAAGTGAGCAGTATAAAATCCAGTTGGGCGGCATAACTATCCATTAGGTTGTCGCACTCGTTCAAAGTGGTTGGTCTGTCTTCTAAATATTTTACTTTCTCTCTTTCTCTCTTCCTTTCATACCTTGCCTTCCCGCCCTCCTCCTAACGGAGTTTCTCTCTGTGATTATATATCTCTCTCTCCATCTCTTTGATACCTGCTCGTTCTCTCTTCACATCACAGCTTGAAAAGCACTCCCCACCCGAGTTCCTTCATTTCAGTTTTTTTCTCTCTCTCTCTCTTTCCCCACCCTCAGTCAATCCCTCTCTCACCATCCCTTGTTCTCCCTCCCTCTGTTTATCCCTTTATCCCTCATTCTCTCACCCATCCTTGCTCTCTCTCTCCCTCTCTCTCTCTTTCTCTGTATGTATGTGGGTTTATTAAATATTCATGTCCTCCCATGGCCAGAGGTGAGGGAGCAGGAGGCTGTGCTGCCAGGATACCGCATCAGCATCCAAAGCTGGCCTCTCCACCAATCACATCACATCACAGTCCAGACCACTGGGCCATCATAACACACTGGCAACAATGCAAAACATTCCTCTTTAGCATACACATCCACAAACACAAAGACGTATGCGCGTGTACACAAAAAATTGCCATAGATACACACACACTCATTACAAGCTAAATCAGTTCGTATTAGGTTTCTCACAGTGCCACGGTAAAGACAGATCACAGGTCACCACACTTATTTGCTGTTGCTCTGCATTATTAACTTCCACTAATCACCTGCATGGTATTCATATATTCATATATATGTATATGCACTTACTATTATACAGTCAATAAAAAAATGTTTTTTTATCCAAATACATACATACAGCTTAGGCGGACAGCAGTCTTACAAGGCCTACTTAGCCTTGTGGAGAGATCTTTACCTCTTTTTCTCAACCCCTCCCCAGTCTTGGCCTTTACTTTCTTTCTTTCTCAGTAACACCCCCCCCCCACACACACACACAACTCCCATTCACATACACATATACACACACACTCTCAATATTGAAGAGAGTTTTATTAAAGCCCAGAGCTTGAGGTGGCGAAGGGCTGCCGGTAATTTTCCTACAAAGTGCTTTAATCCATCACCAGGCCAACACGTAGGCACCACAGCCATACATCATCGCAGCCGCTGGAGCGCCGACATATAGTACCATTTTATCCTTCTCCATCTCCTCCTCCTCCTCCTCCTCCTCCTCCTCCTCCTGCTGGTATTGCTGCTCCTGCTGTGGTTTCCGCTATACCACCTATATGCAACCCTCCAATATCTGTTTCAGCACAGCCTGAACTCCCTCTCCCTGTATGTGTGTGTGTGTGTGTGTGTGTTCATGCGCTTGAACATTTGTGTGTGTGTGTGTGTGTGCGTGTGTGTGTGTGTGTGTGTGCATGCGCTTGAACATTTGTGTGTGTGGCAGAGTCAGGTTGTGTAACAAGTATCTTACTTTATATATTTGTTTATTTATATCTCTCTCTACCCAGGGTCTAAAGACACAGTTAAGTCTGAAACACCTGACTGTGCGGTGTGGGCTGTTTTTAGATCTCTAGATGGCGCTGGCTTGATTGGCTCGTCTTGCATAATATAATTGTTTGCTGTTTCCTCTAGGTGTAGGTGTTGTCTTTTTCTAGTGTGAGTGTGTGAGATTACAGCTGGAGATCCGTCATCCTCCTAAAAAATGCATGACTCAAGTTGTGTTTGAAACAGACACACACACACACACACACACACACACACACACACACACACACACACACGGTTCGGTATGCATCACGTTTTTTGGCCCACGGTAACAGTACAGTTTCAGTATCTTTACATTTAAGAAAAACACATCACCCTTTAACATTGACCTATTAATTCGTTGATAGCCAAATAAAACCATATTCAGATAAAATGGCAGCATGACTGACTAGACCTAGTTTCTGTCTCGGTACCCTTCAGTTGCTCTGGAGGTCCAACTAGTGGAGAGAACTAGACAATGTGTCTGTGCCAATTCCTTTTCAATTTCTCTCCGTGACGTTTCATAGAGTTCGGGGATTACTTTGCTGCTGAAATATGCGCTGGAGGGGACATTGTAACGTCGCTCATTTTTTTCATCAGGTGACGAAATCCTGAGTCAGTAACCACTAAATAGTTGTTGCAAATCCTCGACGATGATAAACTCCCACTACTTTCTTTATCACCTCTGCCAAGGAGGTTTTGTTTTCGGTGTGGTTTGTTTGTCTGTCTGTCTGTCTGTCTGTCTGTATGTCTGATTTTAGTCTCACTTTCGCTAACGTTGTGCGATATGGCATTTGGCCTTGTCGGAGGTCTGCGCTCTCCAATTGCCCTTCAATCTTTTTTTTTCTCTCGCTAATTGTTGATGGAAGGCAACAGCAAGCGTTTCCTGTTTGCCAACGAGTGGACTCTCCTTCTTCCACCCGCAAGGGACACAGCCGGCCGATGGCGGGTATGTAAATGAGCAGCCAACAGTGGCGAAGCAATGCCTGCAGACTGTACTTTATTTTTTTTTTACGGCCTTCATCGTCATCGTATTGAACGCAGAATCCAAAATGTTCCCACACAGCGAATTTAAAACTTGGCGATGCCTCTTCAACTTTGCCTCTCTCTGTCTCGCTAGCGCTGGAGCTGAGAGAACACTTCCTCTCTCTTCTCCAGCTCCTATTTGCATACAGAGTGCTGATAGGCTCCAGGAAAATTCTTACAGGCTCCACTGATGTTCTGTGGATCTGAATGTACAACGTGCGTGCAATCTGCAGCGCAATGAGCAATCTGTGCGTAGGGGGCCGTACGGAACAGTTCGCCAACATACCATGTACCGCTGCATCCCTAACACACACACACACACACACACACACTCAGAGAGAGACACAAACACAAGTCCATTTTTATCAGGTTTTATCCGTTTATCTCCGTGACCTAATGTGTCCATCAATACATGACTGCTGGGTCCAGAGGGGGGGGGGTGGGTCAACCCCCCCCCCCCCCCC
>NC_137917.1:9078373-9128373 GCF_963457725.1 Sprattus sprattus | reverse complement strand
TTGGTGGGGGTGGCATCGCATTAGCTGACATGCAGGAAAGGCAAGGATTTTTTTTTTGGGGGGGGGGGGGGGGGGGGGGCAGGAGAAGCAGAAGTCACACAGGAACAGGCAGCAGGCATATCAGCGGGTGGGTTTCACCCCTCAGTAAACTGCTGATAAAGGTCAAAGCGATGCATTATTCACAAAGAGAGCCAGAGCCAAGGCCAAGATGGGCTTACATCCTCGGGGCAAGTGTTTTAAGAGCTTCTGCTGGGGGAGTACTACAGTGCAGTCCCGACCGATTTTATTCAGCAGAGAAACAGTGTTTTACATAACCTCTCTACAGCACCCTGAGTGTTTACTGAAAGATTTCTGCACACTGTTTACATCTCAAGTCTCCCTCAAGATCCTGACTTTAAAACATGCAGAGAGGGGTACAGTGTATAAACAGCAAAGAAGCATAATAAGCATGGTATAAACCGTTATGGCGTGATAGCATCAGGCAACAGATAGCCTAGAGAGGAACACTCTAAATGACCTTGATATTAACTATACTTTTCATAAAGTTTTGATAATGTCAGGGTTTATATAGCTGAGCGCACAAGTGCGCATGTCTTCGGTGGTCTTTGATCTGATATGAAATATTCAGAAACGCTGCCACTGTAATTTGATGAAAGCTAGATATCCTCAAATGGAAATGGAAGTCAGCACTTTCGAATTTCTGCCTATAAAAGACCCTGAGTAAACGGATTTAAAGAATGAAAATTGGGGGTCTATAGGTGGAAGTAATAAAGGCCGTTTAAAATATGCGCTGACCCGTGAGATGAACCGCAGTCCGTGCCGGTCGGCCAGGGCTCTTACGGCGCGGATGCCTCCCTCCACCTCCACCGCGTAAAACACATTGGCGTCAGTGCCGCGCTGCCCTCCGGTGGTCACGTAGCGCCACTGCAGCATCCAGAACAGCGTCAAAACAGCTGGCCGCTTCATACCAAGCCCTGAACACAACAACAGAGTGATTAGACAGATAGTTGCATTATGGAGTGTAACCCCGAAACTGAACAGAACAATGCCGTTTAAAACTGACATGACTGAGTCTAAAAATGGTGAGAAGGCTATCCTTTCTCTGCAAGATCAATACTGATAAATTCACATTGGCTCACAGATGACCTTACATACATTGCATTTTGGGTCCACAGGTCTCAATCCAAGGAAAATCAATCTGCCTTGTAATTCAGGGGTCAGTTTATATAAATAATTTCAATATAGCACACAAACGGGTCCCTTGATTATGCCTGCATTTTATAGTTGCTCGTATTCCATTTACTGTGCTTTTAACAGTTCCTAAGATACCCACTACATAACATGAAAACACAGGGTCTCCAATGAGCAGTTAAATGATGTAAAGTTGAAGCTTTACAAAGAGATTTAGCTGCATCTACAGTGATGAGGGTTTCTTGTCTGTGTTCTGTATAATGTAGAGAGATGTGGCACACACTGCAGGCCCCGTTGAACTCCATCCATATTTCATGCAAATATCTGCATAATAATCAGTGACCCGATCGCTTCACTAGAACTGAAAATGGAACGGCAAGTCAGTAATAAGACATGACAATTAAGCTCATACTCTAGACTATGTCTTGCCAAGGTGTTTTTTGTCTGGTTTGCATGAAGCATGAATAAATGAAAGAACATAAGATGATTCTCTAAACCCAAGTCTGCCTCTTTTTGTGAATTAATGTTTTTTTTCAGATCAGTCATACTTTCTCAAACAGGAGAGTATTTGTCTGATACAGTGATTGGTAGAATGCCCCCAATACATACAAGCTTCACACAAACCCCCATACCCAACCACCTCCTCAGCAGAGAGACTGACACATTTAACCTCAAACAGAGAAATGGCAACAGCCTCCTCTCTGTCTTCGCACATGATCTCCTCTTCTCTCCATCTGAAAGTAAGTCACCCTGAGCATTAGTACTGACCCGGGTAAGTCACTTGTCACCTGTTTGTCTCGGTCTACACACACGGGTACGGGGGAGGGGGTGGTAGTGTGCTTCACCTCACAGGCTCCCTCCTCTCTCTTCTCTCCTCTCTGCTCACTCAGGTTCCTGGCTGTCCCACTCTCACAGAGCTCCCCCAGCTGAGACCCGATCACTTCTGGCTCCCACACATTCTACCCTGACTCTGCTCTGTATCGCCCCGTCGCCATGCAAATGTGGCCAGACACAGTACAGGGCGTTTGCACTCAGCGCTATCAACATGTAAAATGCCAGGGCTGTTTATCTAACCCCTGTTCAGGGAAGATCTTTTTCCATACGAATAGTGTTGCTCCGTACGGCTTCGCTCAGCTTAGCCCGTCGACCAAGCACAGCCTGGATTAGCATTTCCACACATCAGGGTCTTCTCGCTTGAGGGTGTGTCTTTAAGTAAGGGATAAAGGCCGACGAGGTGTCCCGACATTCAAAATGATTCGACAAAGTGGAGGCACAAAACTCCATGGTGCAAAGCAGAACATTTCCTCTGTGTATAACCCAGTTTCAATACATGTGTTTAGGTATGTAATAGTTAGCCCACATAGGAAACATGTGGTTCAGTCTAAAAAGAAACCAACCTCTTTGGCTTCCAGTGTAGTGCTTCTTTCTTAAGTCAAAGATACCTGAGATCGCTTGGTTTAAATTGACTGAATCATTTCTTAACCCAAATCCTTGCTACCTTTAATGTTACCTGTTTCTAATCATATGTGGGCCAGCTTGCCAGCTTGCCAGATATCCAGATAACAATGTTACCATGGAATTTATCATTTTATGGAATTTACAACTTTTGTTACAATGAGAGAATACATTTATTTTGTTTATTCAATCTCTGCCTAAACACACTCACTGTGGCAATGTTTACCATTTTACTTTTGTTACAGTTACTATTCAAACTTTCCAAATGAAACGTTTGAACCTGATCTGCTTCATGTTTGTCTGGATATACAAAAATACACACACTTTGACCAGCGCTGACTGAGCCATCACAAAAGAGAAAGTATCTTCAACGTCATTTGGACCTGGTGCTGTATGGCCCTGCTCAGGAAAGGGTCCAAAATGAACGCGGTGCACTTTGTCCTGTTCAATTTGTAATGGAAGTGCAAATTAGCTCGGCACACTATCTAACATACAGCCACACCAAAGGTTTGGTGTAGCATATGCCACAGCTAGACAGAAACACTAAAGACTTCATGGCAGAAAGCACATTGTGTCTATGTATAACATATGAAAAGTGCTATATAAATACACTTGAACTTGAACTTGACTGTCACAAGACTATAATGCAGACACTGTCTCTCAGATCAACATATGCTCAGTTTTGACACCGATGGCTATAAGAAAAAGAAGCATATTGTGAAAAAGACAGCATACTTTTCACAAAATTCCTTATGTTGACACAAAAGTCACCAAACATATTCAATTCGTATTTGCACACACTACAGTCATATATAATTAATCAAATCCATAATCCTCATAGTCACCTACAATCCCCTGCACTCACACAGTCTACCAGCAGAGGCCAATTCCGGAGACTTAATTCACGTCAAATTTCTTGATCGTTCCACTGTCATCCACCCTTCTCCACCTACTTAGAACTTAGTCAGAGAGAGTCAGTCCTCTGTGCCTAACAGAGATGCGTGCCAGTGTTATAACAAGCCCCAGGGCAGCGTGAGGGAGGGCGAGGCGAGAGGCCAGATGATTTGTTCTGCAGGAACAGCAACGGGCCCTGGGCCCTTAGGGGACACTGATAAAACACCTGGACATTTTTATAGACAAACTACTTATTTCTGTCCTCATATCGCCTCCAAAAAGACTGATAACTTTATATTCCTCTGAGGCACTGCGGTAAAAAAAGCGTCCAGGGGAAAGGCCTTTCAAGAGTTTAATTGATCAAACTGAAGCCCTGAGCCCATCCGCAGATAAAAGGAGGACTTGAACGATTTTCAGCACAATGGGGAAATCTTTCTTTTGGGCGAGGCCCAATAAAGAGTAAAAATGTAACTCATTATGCAGATTCATTGCACAGTTATTAGAGGCATTTCTATCAGTCCTTAGAGGTCAAACAGTGGGTCAAACCGCAGCTTGTCAGGGGACTTTGTGCAGACCATCTTCCATTCACCCAAAATGTGCACAGAAGTAGGTATCATTTATAGACACTTTTTGCTTTACATCCATAGCCTTGTTAATCCATATTTGAAAAAAGAAGTCTAAGCGAAAATGAATTGGCTCTATTAACACCTCCAAAAATGAATAGCAGGTTCCATCATAAATTATGCACACTAGAACAGCATTGTGGGTAGTGCAGAGTGCGCATCTATCTCTCGATTTTCACATCACACCTGTTCCTGTTCACTTTGGCAGGCACATAATTTATTGTGCCAGACAGGCGTTCGTGTTAGTGTCATTTGCACATCGACACACCATGCTGTGGAGAGAGGGTAGTAGCCTACTATTGGTAGCCATCTGAGAAAGGCAGAGAGGCGATCAGTACGCTGAGGCGAACACATCCCCGCTCAACCAGCATGCATATTGCATGTCACGTCCATGCACACGCTTATTATAGAGGGATGTCGTCTCATTCACAAATTAAGAACGGATATTATTCACTGCAGGACCGCTGCCATAACCACGGTACATCATTTTGATCAGCAAATATGGCATATGATAATCGAATTCCGACCCAAATAATGTTAAAATAATTAATTTACACGATTAGCCTATTTCTCGTTCTTGTTGAAGCCGTTATTTAGCCAATACTGCAAAAATGCAGCTACAGGCAAACATACACTGTGTAGCCTATCCTTTGTTGAATGCTAAACTTTAACTACAGTTCACCCTAACTCAAACTCTGCATGTCGTATGAAGTACAGAGAGGGTGGGGTGAGTCTGAGATGTGCAAAGTGTTGATCCCACCCCCTTCCACAAAAACAAAGGTTAGGTGCAGATTAGCAATTACCGCGAATAAATTGTCTTACCTTCTTTTCAGCAATTCAGTGCTCATTTGCTTGTGGCGTTGGTTGCATGGTTGCGTTTCAACCCCCCCCGGACGCCATCCTAAATACATTATCTAGCAGAAAGATTTTAGTCTGCATCAGCATAGGCTATAGACCGTAGCGCCTTATACACAAGACAATGTACATGACGTGAAATCCCACTGCTGTTAGGATACGGTCCTTTCCGATAAGTCACATATGTCTAAGAAAACACAAGGTCCTAATAAAAATAACAATTTCTAAACGTATGTCCGCTGCAAAACAGTCTACAGCCGCGACTGTACGCTTCTCTTCGTTTCGACTGATATTCTGAAAAAGCGGGCAAGATGCTTTTGAATGCATGCATAGTGTGATGGCGAGAGGCAGCCGGCGCAGACAGATCTGCATATGGAAATCAGGGTTAGGCTGGGTCCAATTTTATTTCACTGCGATGTACTAGTTTTTAATTAGATGGGAGTGCGAGCTGGACCGAAGGTTGAGAAGACGTGATTACCATACACTTAATTTTCAACGGTGGCTTTTCTAGCCGTATAGGCGAACAATCGGTGAAGAACAAATGGCAAAAGAAAACCACTGTACGTTATCGCTAAACTAGTTTACAATACATCAGCCACATGCTGTCAAGTAGCCTACTTGTAATACATTGCATGCGAATCATCCTCACATGCCTATACTCTATGTATCCATTCACAGTTCATGTATGATGACAGGGATCTGGTCCGATCTGATTCAGCTTAACATGATTCTTGATAACCACACGCAGATAACATTTTAAAAGTATGAATCTAGTCCAAATGCACAAGTATAAATATTTCAGTGTAGTCACACCTCTGCAGAACTTTTGGCCAATCATAGATCGATGCAAGTTAAATGCCATACTACTACGCATGCGTCGTATTTGTCATCTAGTCGCGCGGGAGAAACTGAAAACAGATGAAAGGAAGTATCAACAGTGTCCAGGCGCGTAAGGTTGTTTTCCATGTATTAAATACACTATTTGTGTGCATGCTGAATATTTGAAGATGAACTATACTCAAGCACCTGTTACTGTGTTCTGATCGTGTTTTTCCATATACCTCATAGCGCTTCTTTCCTTGAAGAGAAGGTTCATTAGCAAATGTTAGCGAAGTTAGCCTTACAGAAATCCATAGAACTCCAGTGAGTTACGTTACACTGACTTCCTCAAAACAGTAGATAGGACAGCGTCACTTGTACGGAACTGTTCTTTTGTGTGCAGAGGCAAATTACAACTATGACGATATAGCTCATACGCCTTGCAGTACGTAGAATTAGCTCATGATTTGCTAATACTAGGTTTTGTTTTATTATGCTTTGTAGTCCGACTTGTCACTGAAATGGAAGATGACTTCAGTCAATCCCTGACACCGCCTGTGTCGCCTTCTGCCGAAGAGAGCTACTGTGCCTCTTGCTCAGACCAGCCTCCGTGCTTTTCCTGTGCGTTAACGTTAGATCCGGGCAGAGACGACACAAAAACACTTTCCTCAGAGGGATACGTCAGTAGGGGAGCGCTGAAAAGGTACTGCACGTCTTCTAGGGACACGGCATCACGCTTAACCCTTCCAGAGTGTGAAACGAATACGTTTTTTAATAACTGTCTGCTCCTTTCAGGCTTCTCCTGAAACTTGATCCTGCGCCAGGGGACTTTGAAACAGACTGTGTTGACATATTTGGGTTTTCTTGGGTGACAGAAACAGCTTTGGTGGAATCCACTAAACTGCTTTTCGGCTTATTTAGGTAAAACTAGCTCTTTCATATGCATTTAGTCATCCATTAATTGGTGAACATAGCTGATAATCTCTTTCTCTCCTTTCAGACAGAAAGTTCTTAGACTTGAAAGCCTGGTGCAGTCCAGCTCCCATGACTTTGGTGAGCATTTACACCGGCAAAAGTTTAGCCACATATTAAACGTTGTATTATGAAGTTATCCCCATGCAGCTTTGGCTGTTTTATAACATGATTGACATTGTTATGTTTCTGTTTTAGAGTTATGGCTTGTCTTTCGTTCATATCTGTCCATATACTATATTTCAGGTCAAGCTAGCAGCCTACATTATGAAGCAGAAGAGCTCAGACAGCAGTGTGTGCAGTTCCTTCAGTATGTGAAAGTATTCATAAGCAGGTAAACAGCTCTTTTGATCCTATTTGTTTTTGTTTTGGCTGTATGATTAGCTCTATGGCATGGGTGCCTACCATATCACACTGGGTCTTAACACCTGGTAGTTAGGTGAGAGTTGTTTTCATATTTTACCCGTTTTACGTGTTCTATGTGCAGATTCCTGGAGCCCCCACGCCTCCTTGATGATGGCCCACTTCACCCATATGTAGAACTGGAGGCCCAGCTCCCCTCCTCATTGGTTGAGGAGCTGTTTGGAATCACTCTCTTGATTGGCCGTCTCAAGGACCTCCCAGCCAATGTCCAGAGTGCCCTCACCATACAACACCACGGCAAGGTACTGCACCAGTGTCACATTAATGGTTGCCCATTGTGTGTGTGTGTGTGTGTGTGTGTGTGTGTGTGTGTGTGTGTGTGTGTGTGTGTGTGTGTGTGTGTGTGTGTGTGTGTGTGTGTGTGTGTGTGTGTGTGTGTGTGTGTGTCTGACTGACTGTGGTTGTGTGTGAGAAAGAGAGGGAGTGTGTGTAAAGGTACTGGTCTGAGTAGTGAGGGGGCCCCTGACCCATGTTTATGGTGATGCATCCTCTCCACAGCTGTTTCCTCCATCCTGGCACCTGTTGCACCTCCACCTAGACATCCACTGGAGTGTACTGGAGATTCTTCACCTGCTGGGACAAAGGACTATGGGTAAGCAGGGTTGATGAAGATTCGACTTTTAAGATGGGTTTGAAGTAAGCCACTGTTGAAATAGGATTCCACTGTTGTATTATAAGGCTGTGTGTGTGTGTGTGTGTGTGTGTGTGTGTGTGTATTTTTGAGCAGGTCAGGTGGTGTATGCACACCAGTTTGTGAATCTGACTGGGGAGAACCTTACCAACGTCAGCCTCTTTGAGGAGCACCTCGGCGGCCTGCTCTGTGATCTCATCGGCTTGGCCATGACCAAATACAGCAAGGTGTGTGTGCGTCCTCAACCTGAACAGCAAAATAAATGCTTTCAAAAACAAGAATAGAAAGTAATAAAATCGGGGATATATTACTTATAAAAGCAAATGATCTGCCAACAGAACAGAAAAATTCGACTTACCAAGATTTTTTAAAGGACTCACAAATATCTTATAACTAGTGTGGCCAAACTGAAAACAATTACATTTGTAATGAATCTGACTTTGACAAAGCAGTTTTGTACTTGTCAATGGTGATCAAACTAGTTTCAAGCGTTAACTTGCTCAGAACCAGTAATACAATCTCAGTAACAAGTTATAATACCTTTTTAATATAATAAAGGACTGAAACACTTGAAGCAAGTGAAATGATCTAACATAAAACATGCCTGGTAAGAAGAAATATCTTGGCAGACAAAAAACAAGCATTTATCGCCTTTACTAAGATATTTCATTTTACTAAGATTTAAATGTTTGCAGTGTGACCTTCCTGCGTGTGCTGCGTTAGTGTGAAGGCTGTGGGTGTCATGATGATAACTCATTACCAAGAGCCAATGTGATGAGAGAATGACTGACAAAAGGAGTGCGTTGTTTGTTGTGAAAACTAATGTTTTCATCCTCAACTTGAAATGTATTTACTTTGTATATGCCTATAAGCATGTTTTGGTCTCTTATAGCTTTTAGTTCTGTGAACGCATAGTGTTGATTGTCTTATTCTGTTCCCCCTATGTGTTCATGTTCATGTTGTTTAGGTGAGGCCCACAGAGGCCTTGTCCAGCCACCACTACCACTGTCTCTGCACCAAAGAACTCTGGATCCTTCTCATCCACCTCCTGGAGCACAGGAGCAAGACCACACACACTCCTGTGAGTCAGGAAACAGACACTCATATTTACACGCTCTCACACACACACACACACACACACACACACACATACTCACTCCCGTTTCGCCTGTACACCAACGTATTCAATCCCATGCCATGTTCAGACTGTTGGTGTTGTGACTGCGCAGAAAGCTTTGTTCACCACGCTCATCCCACTTCTCTGAGCCGGTATCATATTCTTGTCTTTCTCACCCTGTTCCTCTCCATGGTCAGTCGTTTTGGGGCTACGTGACACCGCTTCTACAGAATCTCCTGAAGGGGGCACCAGCGGCGGGCCAACGCCTCCCTAGCATCGGCAAAGACCCCCTGGGCTTCACCTGGTGGCTGGTCACACACCTGGCTCAGTTGGGCCAGTACAGCCGAAACGGCTCGCTTCACAACGAGGTACGCCACGCAACCTGTCTCTGTCAACATACACCCACAGAAAGGGTCAAATTAACTAGCCTTATCATCGGGTAGCCAATCATCTATGGTTACATTGCATAGCTAAATAAAGGGGAAGACATTGAATGCCATGAGAAAAACATTTCAGTTTTTAGGAACAGTTATACAGTAAATGCCAGAAAAGAGAAGAAAACTACCATAAACAAACAATTATAAGTTAAACAATCCTAAAAGATGATCAGACTAGTAACAGTGGAAGCTATAGAAGGGATTGATTTTGTTTACCCTTCTAGCACAAGTAATTTGTGCTCTTGACAATACAGCTTCAGAGATGTGTGATTGAATTCCTTATTTGGGCACCATATTATGTCTTAAATGAGAACCTGCAATATTCATTTGGTAACGTGGGTGGGCGAGGAATTGTGCGAATGTCATGGATTTGTCATGGAGGTTGTTTTGGCTTTAACACCGTGTCGGTGGCACCAATTGTGTTTTTTGATTAAAATTATATTATGAAATAGTTTATTGATACATTACGTGTGGTAATGTCTTCCAGAAACAGTTCCAGCTTGAGCACAACTGGAGTTTTGTATGTGAGCTATTGAAGTCCACCTGTGATCCAAAGGTAAGTGCTCTCTCAGGGATCACACTAATTGCTTTTTCTTTTACACGGTTATGTGCATAGTGTGTACTGTTTAATCTTGTGGTGTACTGTTTAATTTTATGGACCATGTTTAGCAGTCTTTAAATGTCTTTTCTCATTAGTGTATTAATGGAGTGATGGGTAGAGAGGAAGAGAGAGGGGCTATTTCATTACATTTACATTTGGTCATTTAGCAGACGCTTTTATCCAAAGCGACATACAAGTGAGAGAACAATCAAGCTACAAGCACTAGAATCCTAATGTAACAATAAATACTACTTTACATAAGAAATAGAAAGTGCAAGTTGTATAGCTGTATCTGAGATATAGTTAAGGCTGGCTTGTGCAGTTGTGTGTTTAAGTGGTGTGTGTGTGTGTGTGTGTGTGTGTGTTTTGTAGGGGAGTGTTCAGGAGGAACAGATCCGAATGCATGTGCATTGCTGCCTGAGTCTGACTCAGCTGTGGGAGCCAAACACCAGCGCGGTGACGACCCTCTGGGAGTACTACAGCAAAAACTTGGTGAGGGTCCAAGACACATCTGAAATCAGGCCTTGGAGATGATTGCATCTTATACAGACATGCTTAGATTAAGAATTTCTCTTTTTATCTTTATTGTTTCCTACACATACATGTCTACTCCATGCGTTCTCGTTGTATCCACTGATGTTAGTTGACCTTACCCATAATGGACCAGTATTATCATATAAAGCCTGGTGTGGCTGTTCAGCCATGTTTGTCTTAACTTTTGGTGTTTGTGCGATGTGATTGTGAATGTGCATGTGATGTCAAATCTCTGAAATGTTCCTCAGTTGGAGCTTTTAGTTACCCTGTCAGACACTGGATGAGTCTCTTAATTAGTTTCCTCTGGCTCTTCTCTTTCCACCTGCACCACCTCTCATCCACCCTTACCCCCCAGAACGCTCTCTTTGCTGTGCCCTGGTTGGGTGTGAGCGGGCTGGGCAGCGTGAGCCGCAGCCCGCTCTCTCTGCTGGAGATAGCCCAGGCCTGCTGCATGCCGGCGCCATTGGGTTCCGGCGAACACACGCAGCTCTACCGCACCTGCAGCTCCTTCTCCATCTTCCTGCGCGTGCTCGCCCTGCACCTCAGCCAGGAGAACGCAGGTGGAGCCCCCTGGAGGCAGATCAAGGGCAGGTCAGGAACCTCTGGATTTTTGCTCACTACTGCCTAGGGGTGTAAATCACACCCATCATGGCGATTCGATTCAGTATCGATTTCCTGACCCAACGATTCGATTATTTTCGATACTCATGAATACGCCACGATACGATTCGATTTCGATTCGATTCGATTAATTTGTTCTTTTTTTTACCTTACAGACTAGACAATGTTTCAGATTTGAAATAAATCAATGAAAGCTGTTATATCGTTATGCATTTTATTTGAGAAACAACAGCCAATAACAGAAGTAGAAAAGTTGTACTCCACCTAGGCCTATGACAACCTCATTCACTGAAAAATAATAATGCCCCTGTTATAGATTCTGAAAGGCCTTGCATCAAAAAGTACTGTACAAAGTACAAAGTGTTAAGTAACAAAAATAGGCCTATACCACATTCACTATAGAATAACAATACTCAACAAAATCAGTGCAAAAGTGCACTAGCAGCAAACGGTAACAAAAAATAGGCCTGTAGTTAATTCAATTTAAAATGACAATGCTCCACAAAATCAGTGCAATGAGTGCAAATGTGCACTAGTAGCAGCAAATGGTAACAAAAAATACCCCTGTAGGCCTACTTCATTCACTATAAAATAAAAATACTCATCAAAGTGCACTAGCAACAAAAAGTTAAAAAAAAAAAAAAAATATATATATTTTTTTTTAATCGATACTATTGCGGACGTGTCGATGCATCGTATCGTCGGCTGTTGGATCGATGCATCGATGCAAAACGATTATTTTTTACACCCCTACTACTGCCACACCTGCCATTGAAGTGCTTACATTAAAGCGACATTATGCAACAATTTGCAGCTTCAAGCAACTGCTTTTGGTTTCATCTTCAAATTAATTTAGATGATATATGGGCATGTAAAGGACAGATAAACACACCTGTCCTTCCCACTAGCTGACATCATATTGTCTTACACTGTCATGTACTGCTCTGTATTGCCTTACATCAGTGCCATTTCCATTCTCTTATCTGCTGGTATAATCTTATAACATCCGTCGCTCTATACAGTGTGTTTTTACCCTCCTCTCCTTTCCCAGTCTTCTTCTTTTTCTTCTTCTGCTGAGTGTGTGTACAGTATTTACACAAATGTTACTTTGCCTTAACATCGGCAGGCTTCTGTTGGCATGGTTCTGGCATGGCCTCCCATAGACCTCCATGGGATTGTGTTGCAGCTCCCTCACACCGACAGCCTTTGATAGTCACACATAGCTTCATGCTGCTCAGCGCTGTGTTTGTGCCAGGAACATGCTGTCTACAGGCAGGGCAGATGCTCTTCAGGTGCTTTTTGCTCAACAGGTGACTTTTTAAATGGCCACCAGGCTCACAGTAGGGGGGGCGAGGCACGGTGTCAAGGTGCCATGGCGTACTTAAGCAAACACACACAACCCCCCCCCCCCCCCCCGCATACACTTGCTCACACACGCAGCTCACAGCTAAGATCTGGACGGGTCCCCAATGTGTGTGTGTGTGTGTGTATAAAGGGCAGGTGTTGTGCGTTCTTCTTCAGTAGCTGAGACCCCCTCACCCTAAGGACACCAACCCCCCCTGTCTTTCTCTCTCACACACACACACACACACAGAGCCAAATCTTGTTTGGGATTCTCGGCCCTGGTGTGGGTGAGAGTGCCCAACCGGCTACCCACACACACAAACACACACATACATCAGAACCAAGAGGCCTGATCCGATCTGGTGGTGTGTGTGTGTGTGGAAGGATATAAATCCGGATAATGACTTCCCTCTGTTTGGAACGTGCTTGGCCGCTCAGCAGACACAGAGGCTAATTAGCTAACGAGCACGGTGGTTAATTCGCCTTAACGAATGGCGGTGTGCGGGGGAGGGGGTGAGCTCAGCGGAATCGGTGGGGTGAGGGTGGGGGGTGGTCTTGCCATGAAACAGGCAGTGCTGGGCTGGGCTGGTTCCAGAGCCCACCGAAGAAGGCCCAAACACACACACACACACACACACACATGCTCAAAGGAGGCCGGGGTTCACCCAGGGGGCGGGGTGCTCAGTGGGGGGTTGGCGTGCGGCGCATTAATGAGCATGGCAGGAGGGATGGAGGGGGGTGTCCGTGCCAAAAACTCACACCAGCATCTGCTCCCCCACGGAGGAAAAGCTGTCCGGGATAAACAAACAGACCGAGAGGACACGCAATAAAACACACACACAAACACACAAACACAAACACACACACACACACACACATAAACACACACACACATAAACACACACACACACAAACACACACACACACATACAGTAATACACATAATTCCACAAAAACACTGTTCTCTATTCCACATTCTGTCCTTCTGTCTTGCTTAGTCACTCTTGACCTTTAACCCCCTCTGTCACTTCCTCTGCGTTTCTCCTTCCACTACTTCTCACTTCTCATTATAGTTATCCTCTGCTCACCCCCCTGTCCATTTCTTTATCATCTCTATACACACACACACACACACACACACACACATAGTGCAGGAGAGCTTAGCGCTCCATCATCCAACAGGGCTTGTTTTGTATTTTGTTTTCAGCAGCTGCTGAGATTGTATCCCACCCTCTCAACTGCTGCTGCTGCTGTGTGTGTGTGTGTGTGTGTGTGTGTGTGTGTGTGAGTGTGTGTGTGAGTGAGTGTGTGCTCATGCCAATCTTGTGATGAAGTCCACAGGGTTCTCTGCTTGGAGGGAAACAGGTCTGTGTGTCTTTGTGTGTGTGTGTGTGTGTGTGTGTGTGTGTGTGTGTGTGTGTGTGTCATGTGTTTTGGGGTTGTGAGAGTATTGATTTCTTCCTGGTGCTTCTGTACATCTGTGTGTGTGTGTGTGTGTGTGTGTGTGTGTGTGTGTGTGTGTGTGTGTGAATGAGTGAGTGTGTGAGAGAGTGATAGAGTGAGAGAGCGACAAGCTGCTGTGTTTCAGAGTGTTTCTGACATTTAGTGTGATCTTTAAAGGCATTTCACACACTGTGCCTAGAGGATCATACGCTCAGAAGAGTTATTCTCTTACGCTCTCACACATAATCTGACACACTCTCTCTCACACACACACACACACACACCCACACACACATACACTTCCCTGGACAGAACCAGGCACTGTCAGCTTTGCCTTTTTGCTTTCTCAGAGTAATGAACACACTGAAGAATGAGCTGTGTCTGCTTGTTGCTCAGTCTTCATGGTCACCTCCATCTGACAAAAGCAAAACGGAATGTGTGACCTTCGTCCTCTCCTCTACTCTCCTCACATTTTATTCTATGGTTGTCTTCTCCTCTTCTCCCCTTTCTCCTCTTGCCTCTTTTGGCTCTATTTTCTTTTCTTTTACCTTCACACTTTTATATCTCTTTTCCTTTTGGTATTTTTTATTCTCTGCTTATTTTCATATTCTCTTCATTTGTGTCTTTCTTCTCTTAACCTCTGTCTCTCTGTCTCCTCCTTCCTCTTCTTCTTCTTTCTCAGGATCTACTCCAAGTTCCACCAGAGGCGCATGGCGGAGCTGTCCGAGTCGGGCCTGATGAACTTCCTGCTCCTCTTCCTGGTTCTGGCCCGCAGCGCCGAGCTGGAGGACGTGACAGGCCGAGCCTACGACCTCATGGCCCTGCTGCCCGCGGGCACCATGCCCCCGGCCCACCAGGCCCTGCTGTGGCGCGGACAGCTTGCACTGCTGCTTCTGTACGTGGGCCGCGGTCTGGACGCAGGGGCCCATGCCGAGCGCCTGGCCGCCTCCTTCGCCCAGGTGGCCCGCGAGTTCTACCTGAAGACCACGGAGCCGTCGCGCAAGCTGGCGCTGTGGCAACCCCTGGGGGCCTACCTGGAGGGGGTGACGGAGGTGCTGGAGACCAGCGGGCACCTGTGCCAAGCCGAGGAGAGGCTGCTCAACGAGGGCTTCGCCATGCTGCTACCCGCCTGCAGGCAGTCCGAGCTGGCGTCCGCCCTGGGGTTCCTGCAGAATGCACTGGCACAGCTAAGGTAAGGCAAGACAAGGATACATACATGCATACACACACACACACACACACACACACACACACACACACACACTCTCACACATATCAATGACACACACTCTTGCACAGTGTTTCAATGTGGTGAAGGCTTACCTGTCTCAAAGGAGCTTCAGCTGACCTGAAATATATTGTAATAATAGGTTAAAAATGTATAATGGTAGAATTGGGTTGGCACTAATGTTTGCTTTGTAACCTAATTGATAAATCAGCATAGTGGAATTCAGGGTGGCATTCAGAACTTGAGGAATTCAATTTAGGCCAGATCACATGTACTGTCCCAGGAGATATACTATATTGTGCAGTCTGCAACACATACACAAACAGACACACACACACACACGCACACAGACACACGATACATACATACACACACACTTGCAAGGCATTAAGGGAAACTCACATACAGCCATGCAGTCAGTCAGTCAGTCAGTCAGTCAGTCAGTCAGACAATCAGTCAGTCGGGTAAGGCATCAATAGGGACAGACACACACACAGACACACATCCACATACATACACACAGACTGGTAAGGCATTAACAGGGACGCATACACAAAGAGATACACACACACACACACACACATATAACCCTGACACAGCTCCTCTCTTCCTACCACACAGTCTGGATTTCATCATTGCCATGGAGATGGTCTGGTGTGTGTAATGCTAGTCTTCCCCCTGCGGTCTACCCCTGACATGCACAACAGCCTCATTGTGAGCTGGGCTCCCCGGTGCCAGATAAGCACACCCATTGTTCATCCCTCTGGCTCTGTCCCGTTCCACCACTCCCTCCACTCCCCTCCTCTCCATGTCTGTCTCCAGAGGCCCGCGGCCCTCGGGTCACCCTGCCCAGGTGCTGGCAGAGTCATGAGTAGAGTTACCCCCCCACCCCACCCCCCGCGGGGGTTAGCCTGGCCGTGGGGTGTAGAGTGAGGCTGCGTCAGCCACAAGGCCGGGCCGGGTTCACTGACAGGACACAGGTGTGTGTTACACACACACGCACAAGACAGGTCAGGGAAGTGCCTGAGAACCAGGTGTCTTGGTTAAAGGTGTGTGTGTGTGTGTGTGTGTGTGTGTGTGTGTGTGTGTGTGTGTGTGTGTGTGTGTGTGTGTGTGTGTGTGTGTGTGTGTGTGCTTTTATGTGTTGGGTTGAGTGTGTGTGTGTGTGTGTGTGTGTGTGTGTGTGTGTGTCTGTGCGCGTTTTTATGTGGTGGGTTGAGTGTGTGCGTGTGTATGTGTCTACGTGTGTTTTTATCTTTTGGACAGTTTTTGTGATAGCATACACTACATTCAGTGTGTGTTTCATATCCTAAGACTCGAGCACAGGTCCTAACAGGTCGCAGATACGCTTTAGTTCACAGGTGTGTGAGCATTTGAGCCATCTCAGAGACATTCTCTCAAGAAGTTTGCACACACACACACACACACACACACACACTATTCCAAGGTGAAATGATAAGAATCCTCTCATTTCAGTGGTGGCCCCTGAAAACTCTGATTCTCCTTAACGCCGTTAATTCCCAGAGTTCCCGGCTAGGATTGGGGGGGAGTTGCAGGGAGGTTGGAGGGCACTCATTTGCACATTAATGGCCGATAAGGAACGCTGAGCGCTGGGGCCGTCTCCCAAATGGGTTCATGTTGCTACAAAGACGATGCTGACCCACTTAAAAAAAAAAAAACCTCTCCTGCACTTAAATTCGTCCCTCCAGAAATGAATCCTAATTCCTCCCCCCACCCCCTCCCTCCCTCTCTCACTCTCTCTCTCACTCTCTCTCTCTCTTGCTGGCTTGCTCGCTCTGTACCGTTTTCTGTTGTATCTGTGTGATTAATGCGTTTTCGTGCGGCACAATTAACGGCCAATTACGCGGGCACTGCCAGGCTCGACCGCTGCTTTATCATGGGCATTAAGCGGGGAGACTTCCGCGCAACACTCGGCTAAATTAGCCTTTTCAGGAGGCCTGTGGGTCGCCGTGGAGACTGCCATGCTGCCCGAAGCGGGCGGAGCCCACCGTGCCAATCAGTGCCTAATGCCCCTCATCGCATTCTATCCCATGATCCCGTGCGTGTGTGGGTGTGTGGTGCGGAGACCTTCCCCCTGTGTGGCGGGGAGGAGAGCGGGAAGGGGGTTGTTGAGGGCAACAGAGTTGCCGCGGAGACTGGCGATGGCCCAGTGCCGTGAGTCGCCTGGCTAATTGAGTTCTGGACGATCAATTAATCAGCTTCCCTGCTGCTGCTGTGCCAGTCCCCCACCCCCAGACACACACACACACACACACACCCAGACACACACACACACACACACACACACTTTCCAGAGCCCTGCGCCCACGCATGGGGCACAGCACAAAGTATGACACCGATCCTCCTCTCTCTCTCTCTCTCTTTTTCTTTTCCTCCTCTCTCTCTTTCTCTCTCTCTCTCTCTTTTTCTTTTCCTCTCTCTCTCTTTCTTTGTCTCTTTCTTTCTCTCTCAACAAATTCAATTTCTTTTTCTTTATTGGCATGACAATAATTGATTTGTATTGCCAAAGCACAACATTTAAACAGGGTTAAACATAGGTATATGCCCTCTCTCTCTCTCTCCATCCCTCTCTATCTCTTTTTTACTCTCTCATTCCCAGTCACTTTCTCTTTTCTAACCCTATGCTTTGTCACTCCCTAACATAACGTTCTTGCTGTTTTTCTCTTTCTGTTCTTCTTTTGCTCTCTCTTTCTCTCCCTCTCTCTCTCATACTCTCCATCTGCACTCTCCTTCTTTTCTTCCATTCTCTCAGTCAGACTCTGTTAGATCTGGTCGAACGATTTAATAGTATCTGATTGGATATCCTGGACCTCTCATCTGGGCCTCTTCAGCGCTACTAATCTCTCCACATTTGATCTACTCCAGCCACTGGAGTGAAGGACGGCAACATTCCATCCATTCAAAGCCAACAGCAATTTTATAACGTTAAATTTGAGGAAAAGGAGCAAATGGAGTAGAGGGAAGTTACAGATAACGTGGAAACAAGGGAGGGGACAAATGAATGTGCACAAATTATCTCTCTAGCTCCATTTTGCTGCAGAGTGACGGCATTCGTTGCTTGGCAACGCTTGATGTTGAAAATTCTGAACTTTTTTTTGGAGGCGGAGCATGAATAAACAAAATTGACATCAACAAACAAAAACACAATCTGGTGTTTCAAACTCCAACTTAGTCAGAAGTACTACTCGTGTTCGTGGGGTTTGGTAAAGGATATTGTCACGGGTGTGACTACCTGTGGCCTTGTGCTTACGACCCATTTACTGCCGTGAGGATATCCTTTACCAGTACCACGGACACGAGTGCCATATCTAAAGCCTGTTTGAAGCCTTCAGACCCACTGTACGGGGGTAAAATGAGGAAACCGTTCATGTGGGTTTGTGTTGGGTGGGTAGTATCACAGGTACAGTTAGAAGAGAGAGAGAGAGAGAGAGAGAGAGAGAGAGAGAGAGAGAGAGAGAGAGAGAGAGAGAGAGAGAGAGAGAGAGAGAGAGAGAGAGAGAGAGAGAGAGAGAGAGAGAGAGAGAGAGAGAGAGAGAGAGAGAGAGAGAGAGTGTGTGACTGTGACTGTGTGTGAGAGAGATAATGTGTGTGTGTGTGAGACGTTCCGCTAGAGAAAAAACCGGCAGAGTTTTCATTTTCCGGACATTTTAATGAAAAGCCGGTCATATATCTATTTCTGCTTCTAAATCAGCCTATTGGAGAAAACTGACGCCATGTTTAGCTTAAAGAATTACATAATCAGGTCGTTTAGAATGAAACATGTTTATTTGCCAAAGTTTACAATGGGGAAAAAAACATAAATGCCTGATGCGCGTCAATAAATGGCCTTTAATCGCAACCTGCTGTGTGAAATTGAGCGCTGCAACAAGGTCATTGCTCTCCGACTATGTTCAATGACAGCGGAGATTCTAAAATGATTAGACCCTCTTATGAATCCGTTGCGTCGCCCTGCCATTTCGAAGAGCTAACAGAACATTTTACTGTTACCATCAATTACTTCGCACCTTAGCCATGGGAACTTCATTCGGACATAAACGCCCGACACTTCGGCCTTTTCCCTGGTAAAGCTGTTTGAACATCTAGGGCTTCAGGTAGGCTATTCAATGTTTGGAAAGTTCACTTTCTACATGAACTAGTTCAGTTCATAGTTTACATTTTGAACTAAGTTCACAGCTCCAAAAAATTAGCTTGTCCAGTTCTTTTTTTTCAATATGTTGCGAGCTATTTTTCAAAATCTCTATCTGTCTGTCTGCTCTCGGCCGCTACGCAACTTCGCGCTCTCACACACGGGCAGACAGTAGAATTAAATTAAACGCGTTCAGACGCAACACTGCAGGTATTACAGGTTCATCCTCATCAGAAGGTTCACCCTCATCAGTTGAGTTTGGCCTCTGAAAAAAACTTTTAAGGCTAGTCTGCTTGGCCATGTTTGATACTTATGACTCAGTTCGCTCCGTTTGTAACCGACGGTTTGCGCTTTATTTAAAATGCAGCATATGCGTGTTGTTTAATAACTTTCAAGCGGCAGAATAGCCTGTTCCTTTAAAACATAATAAGGGCAGTGCACGTTTGCTTTATAGGCCTAAATATTAGGATTGTTGTCTATTTCAGATTGTGTTTGCTGGACGGGATTTTTAAGAAATTCCAATCAGACAATTTGACCGGTGAGATCTAATATTTTTGGACATTTACATTTTTTTCCGGACAAAGACCGGTAATTACCGGACAACGGAAACGCTGGTGTGTGTGTGTGTGTGTGTGTGTGTGTGTGTGTGTGTGTGTGTGTGTGTGTGTGTGTGTGTGAGAGAGAGAGAGAGAGAGACTGTGAGTGTGTGTGTGTGTGTGTGTGTGAGAGAGAAGGAGAGAGAGAGAGCGACAGAGAGTGAGAGAAGGGAGTGGGGCAGGACTTGATTCAGTCAAAGAGGTGTGTGTGTGTCTGTGTTAGAGGAAGGCATATTTAATGAAAGGTGCCTTCTCTGGAGTTTTATGTGTTCTGGGTAACACGACTTATGACTTGATATGAACTGTTACATTAAGCTGTGCGTGTGTGTGTGTGTGTGTGTGTGTGTGTGTGTGTGTGTGAAGGCTTCATGTTGTGTGCATGTTGCAGATATTAGGTGTGTGCATCAGTGATAGGCAAGGCTACACAGCAAGAACTTTATGCTTTATGACATTACACTTAAGAGAGGATTAAACAGGCCCTCTGTGGATGTGGTGTGTGTGTGTGTGTGTGTGTGTGTCTGTGTCTGTGTGTGTCTGTGTGTGTGTGTGTGTGTGTGTCGGTGGATCCAGGGGAATTAGGAAAGGTCTCCAACGGTGGATGTGGTGTATGTTTTGGTGTGTGTGTATTTATTTGTGTCTGTGTGTGTTGGGCACCTCACTGTGAGGGATTAAGAGACCTGGGTATCACTGGATATGATATGTTCATGCACATATGTTTGTTTGTGTGTGTGGGGGGAGGTGATCAGATGTGTGCTTACATGCTTGATATAGGCTAGGTGTGTGTATCTGTGATGTGGGTTTATCACTGTGTGTCTTATCTGTGTGCAGGTTTGATGCAAACGTGTTTCTTTGCATGCGTGTGTGCCTGTTTGTGTGTGTGTTTGTGTGTGTGTGTGTGTGTGTGTGTGTAGGCACCGCACTGAGGAGGATTAAGTGGGGTCTCTGGTGACGTCTGCTACAATGAGGGCTTATGTGTGTGAAAGGCCCATTCCGCCGCAGTAACGAGCTTAATGAATTCAGACTCTAATCGATTGTCTCAGTGCTCGCTGGATTAGATGCAACCTTGCTGGAAGGCGCAGGAGGCGTGTGTGTGTGTGTGTGTGTGTGTGTGTGTGTGTGTGTGTGTGTGTGTGTGTGTGTGTGCATGTGTCTGTCTGTCTGTCTGTTTTGTTTTATGTGGATGCATTTCTAGTTGGTGCGTATATGTGTGATGTACAAGGGAGGGTGTATATCTGAACTGTGTGTGTGTGTGAGTGTGTGTGATCTATGCTGTTCTATCTTTTTTTTTCGAATTGTGTCTGATATGCCTGTTTCCTTCTCTGTGAATGTGTAGTGCTCATCCCAAACACACACGCACACGCACACACACACACACGTAAATCACACACACACACACACCCATCCCTCTGCACGCTGCGGTGCGCTGTGCTGTGCGGTGCTCCTTTCATGGTGCAGAATGAGGGGACGGGGGATCATCTGGCGTCTAAATGAGATTACAGCTCCTTCAGCTGCTTATCGGGGCTAATGCCAGACGCCGCGGGCCCAGCCTCAGCAGCCACGGCCCAGCCGCCGCTTCAGGGATCAGCCCCACGCCACGCCACACCGCCTCTCCCTGCTCCGCTCCTCCCTGCTGCTCCATGCTTCTCCCCTCCCCTCCCCTCCACGCTCCTGTGCTTCCCTCTCCTCTCCTCTGCTCTCCTCTCCTCTCTTCATGTACTTCTCTCTCCTCTTCCCTCTCCTCTTCCCTCTCCTCTCCTCTCCTCTCCTCTCCTTCCCTCCCCTCCCCTCCTTCCCTCTTCTCTCTTCATGTACTTACCTCACCTCTCCCCCTTCCACACTCTCCTCCTCCCCTCTCCTTTCCTCCTGTATGTCCCTCTCCTCTCCCCTATCCACGCTCCTTTCCTTCATGTCTTCTCACACGTCTGATGCTTTTCTCTCCTCTCTGCTCTGCTTCAGATCCTCCTCCTGCTGCTGATGCTGGTGCTGCTGCAACTGCGCTCTAGAAAACACCAGCACGCACACACACACACGCACACACGCACACACACACACACACGCACGTACGCACACACACACATGCACATACGCACACACACTAATCCCCTCAGGAAGGGGGGGTGGGGTGGGAAGAAGAAAAAGAAAGAGAACAGGGGGGTTGATGGCAGCAAAGAGGGGGTTGGAAGGGATGGAGTGAGATGATGAGATGGGGGAAAGATGCAGAGGAAGACAGAGAAGAAGATGGGAGGGAGAAGGGGGCAGAGAGGTCGAGAGAAGAGGAAAGCTGTTGTGGAGAGCTGGAAAATAAGAGGAAGTGGAAGAGAAAGATGGCAGTGAGGGGTACATAAAATGAAAGACAGAGAGACAGTTTGCGATAATGTGTGTGTGTGTGTGTGTGTGTGTGTTGCAGGCGTGTTCACCAGCGCTGTGCTCAGTCCTCATCCTCCTCTGGCTGGACCCCTCCTCCCTCGCTGGCTAAAGAGCACCACCTGGCGGTAGCCTCCGCACTCTGGACTCACTTCTTCCCTTTCCTGCGCAGCCTGCGCCTCTCCCAGACCCCCCCTCCACAGCTGGCCGACGCCGCCGCAGGTAAGATCCCCCTCCCCCCCCCCCCCCCCCCCCACCACTCAATCTCTTCTCTCATTTCATCCTTTCTCCCTCCCTTCTCTCTCTTGCTCACTCTTCTCTCTCGTCTTCCACTTAACACTCCTTCTCTGTCTCTCCTATTCCCTCTCTTCAACCTCCATTAACTCTACTGCTCTCTCTCTGTCTCTCTCTCTCTCTCTTTCTGTATTTCTCTCTATCTGTCTCTCTCTCTCTCTGTAGGGTTTACTGTCCTTGCGTTGGACCTGCCCAGCTCCGCCCCTTCGGACCTCCAGCCCCACCCAGTCCAGTCCATCATGCAGTGCTTCGGCTGGGATGAGATGCTCCACCCCCTGCTGGTCAGCCGCTACCTCAACCACCTGCTGCAGAACAGGTGAGGAGCAGACCAGACCAGACCAGACCAGACCAGACCAGACCAGACCAGAGCAGAGTAGAGCAGAGCAGAGTAGAGCAGAGCAGAGCAGAGCAGAGCAGAGTAGAGTAGAGCAGAGCAGAGCAGAGCAGTCGCCCCCGGTCACACACTCCCCCTGTTCTCATAGCTGGGTTAACCTCGCTGTAGTCTGATGTGGCCAGGTGTATATCAACATATGATGTCAGGAGTGAACCATGCTGAAATTTGGACGAAATTAAACGAACAAAACGAATCACACACACACACACACACACACACACACACACACACACACACACACAAACAGTAAAGTGTTAACGATTACAGCACACTGTCATTCTAATTCTGGTCCTTGAATAGAGACAAATACAATAAACACACACACACACACACACATCTGCCATTCGCCCTGTGTTAACTCTCTTCTCCTCTCTCATGCACACATACACAATAAACACACACACCCACATCTACCATAACCCTGTGTTCTGTCTTTTCTTCTCCCTCTTTCCATCAGTGATGTGGTGGCGAGTGTGAGTTCGGCACAGGGAGTGTGTGTACGTGCGTGGCTGAGGTGTGTGCTGCAGCAGCACCTGCACAGGAGCACGGATGGCACAGAGAGCAGAGCAGGTGAGTCCAGAACAGGGGAAGGCCCCTGTGCGCCCCCTGAGCTGAGATAGTGTGGGTGTGGGTGTGGGTGTGGGTGTGGGTGTGGGTGTGCGTGTGCGTGTGCGTGTGCGTGCGTGTGGGTAGGTGTGCGCGTGGGTAGGTGTGCGTGCGTGTGGGTGTGCGTGCGTGAGTGTGTGTGTGTGGGTGTGTGCGCGTGCTTGTGTGAGACTGAGACTGAAACTGTGCAGTTTGTGTCCTGGTCTTGGACTACGTTGTTGTAGGGGAAAGAATATGTATCTCGATGTAAATGATACAAGTGTACAGTAAACTCGTGTGTGTGTGTGTGTGTGTGTGTGTGTGTGTGTGTGTGTGTGTGTGTGTGTGTGTGTGTGTGTTGCAGGCAGGACTCTGGATGAGCAGCTGTGTGAGTTGACCAGGCTGGTCATGAGGCTGCCGGAGGTGGAGTCTGTGCTACAGCGAGCAGGACTGCAGCCCTCTGCTGTTAAAACAGAGCCCAAACCAGCACTCGCTGTCTTCATCAAGGTAACACACACACACACTAACCCTTCACTCTGTCTCACTCTCTCATACACACAAACATGCAAAGGTGCTATACACACATAAGACACACACGCACGTATAATACCTGGCTCATGTTGAAAACACATGTGCACGTGCAAAACAACATCTACAGTCAATATATCTCACAAAAAAAATTTAAACTCTGTTGATTTCTCTCTCTTTCTCTCCTCTCTCTTTCCCCTCTCACTCTCTTTCCCTCTCTCTCTCTCTCTCTCTCTCTCTCTCTCTCTCTCTCTCTCTCTCTCTCTCTCTCTCTCCCTCCCTCTCTCAGGCCGTGGGCAGGGTCTATTCTGGCCTGCAGCTGTTATCCGAGCGCAGCACCATGGTGACGCAGGCTCTGGACTACGTTGGCGACATCCTGAAGTACATCAAGCCCTACCAGCTGAACAAGAGCCAGGAGGGCCTCCAGCTGTCCTACTGGGCAGTAGGTGGGCACCACGCATGGCACAGATGCACTTTCAGGGTTTTAGCACCTTTATGTTATTAAAGAGCAAAGCTGGCACAGCGGCCAGCGGCTGGGTTTACACTGTGCCACCCTGACTGGGCACACGCTTAGTGTTTTATCACCTGCATGTCGTTGAATGCCAAAGCTGGCGCAGTGCCACCTGGCATCACAGAGAGAATGGCACCCACGTCATGGGTGTGCTGTTGAGGATGCACGCCACGACTCTTTGTGTGGTGTGGTTCACGAGGAGAGGGAAGTGTTAATAAAGAAGGCGATGAAGAGAAAGAGTGTGTGTGGTCACGCCTAAGGCTGTGTTTGTGTGTGTGTCTGGCTGTCTGTCTGCCTGCTTGTATGTGTGTATGGGGAAGCTCAGAGGTACCTGCATAGAGAGATAAAAAGAGGGAGAGCGAGAGAGTGTAACCAGTAGAGAAGAGTGGGGGGGGGGGGTATCTCTCTTAGACTACAGGGCTCTACACCGAGAGAAACAAAAGAGGGAAAACAAAAGGCAGGAAGAGAGTCAGACACTGAGGGTCGGTTCTCTCAGGAGGGTGTTTCTACTATGACAGCGAGGCGACGTTTGTGTTTCTATGGACGCTGCCAAATGTGACGGGCCAGTTTGAAGGCATCTCAGGAGAGAGGGAAGAGAGTTTGGAGCGCCCCTTGATGCCTCGTTGTGATGTTGAACACCCTCATGAGATGCCATTTCCCCCCAATAGGAGCGGACCCTCAGTGCCTCTGTCTCTCTTTTTGTGCCTGTGAATTTATCCCCTTTATTTCTCTCTTTCTCCCTCTCCTCTTCCCTTCTTTCTTTCCTCTATCTCCTTCTTTCTATCTTCTTTCACCTCGCTCCTTCATCCTCTCTCTCTCTCTCTCCCTCCCTCAGGCTGTCTGGTGAAACACTGGGGCCCTCTGCTGGCCACATCTAAAGCTCAGCAGCTGCTCTTCCGCATCGTCGACTCCCTGCTGCTCCCTCATTCGCTCTTCCAGCAGGACCCACCCACCCAGGTGCTGTCTGCGCTGAAGGAGAGCCTACCGCTCTACCTGCAGGTGAGAAAGCCCCGCCCCCCTGTCGAGGTCAGAGAAACAAACACTTATGCCAGCCGGAATGTAGTCTAATTGCTCTCTTACTGCGAGATGCAGTTCAGTATCAATCAATCAATCAATCAATCCGTCTATCAGTCAGTTAAGGTGGGTTCTTGATTATAATCCAAGTACACATTAGTCAAACTCAGCGAATATCTCCTCACTGTCCTCTAGCTGTCTGTTCAGAAAGTGTGCTTAAAAACACTATGGAGTTCCTTCAAAGTCCTGACTATGTAAATGGGAATCACTGATCAATTAACTATTCCAGCCAATCACCAACATTGCTTAAGTAGCACTTAAGGTTGTATTTCTTTAATTCAAATATCAATATTTGTTTGCCAGGTTCGAGGACTGCACCTTTATTCAGTTTCCCGCATGATGCAGGTTGAGGTTGAGGAACGATAACCAGTGGTGGACAGTAACGAAGTAGATGTAATTCGTTCCTGTACTTAAGTAACATATAGATGTATCTGTACTTTACTCAAGTATTTCTATTTGGTGAGACTTTATACTTTGACCCCTCTACAAATTCGTACTTTTTACTCCATTACATTTAGTAAAACCTCTCGTTCCTTTTTACCAAAGCGAATCAAATAATGAGAGGTCAAAGTGCGTGCACAATCACTAATCAGGGCTCAGCGCGTGATTTGCTCTGAAGTCCTTTCGGTTTCGTCAGTTTGGTTCGTTCGTTGTGCGCGAGCTACGTTGAATTCGCTGCAGCATTTTTGAGGCTGTTTTATGCTCATGCTTAGCCTACTTAACGCTACATAAATGAGGGAAATGATGGAGGAAACGATGTTTATCATGGCAAGGGATGTTGCAAACTTTAATCATGCAGTTCTTGACAAACTCTCCCTCAGTAAAGGTATCACTACATACTTCTTTACAGTCTTCAGAGCAGACTGGTATGCTCTGTTATTTTGTGCAATTTATGCAAAAACTAGTTCCTGTAATTATTTATTTTTTTCACGTTTGATCTGAGGTCAATTGTTTTGACTTTCGTCTGTTATTTGTACTTAGGGTTGTGTAGGGAATATAACTAATATCACTAGTCTTTAGCACAAACTAGTAGGCCTATAACACCACATTCTCTGATTTTGTGGAACTAGTTCCTGTAATGGTTCTTATCATACTTTGAAACATAAATCAGGATTTATGAGTTTAAGGGTAACACAGACATGCAGATGTGATATAATAAAGGAGCGTATGTTAAGCTCCACATTTTTTATAATTAAATGTGCAACTAAGTTACAAATAAATGTAAAATGGAATAATTGTTCTCTGTTATTTTATAACCACTTGGTCTTATCTAATGGCAATAGACAGCTTTCAATGTTTTGTGCTTATACTCATTTTAATAGACAAATGTAAGACACTATTTAAAGAGTGGCATTAGTATTTTCACCTTATATCAGTTGATTGAGCCAGAGCCTTGATGATGATAAAATGATAAAAGGCCATTAGAACCATAATTCATCCAAGTACTTTTACTTTTAATACTTAAGTATAAATGAAGGCAAATACTTTTAAACTTCTACTTAAGTGGAAATTCAAAGTGCATACTTCCACTTTTACTGGAGTAATATTTTACACCAGGTATCTATACTTTCACTTAAGTACGTAGTAAGTGTACTTCGTCCACCACTGACGATAACCCTAAACATCCAATTAAAGGTCAAATGAATTATGGCAGTGTAATTATAGTTCCTCTAGTTTATCACAATTACCCAATTTGGGAATTCAACACAAAATCAGCAGTTTACCACATGTTTTCAGAATGCTGAATATTTTCCTATTCACAGCATAAATTGTGCATACATTTACAGAAAATTTGCCTTAATGATTACTTGCAACTTATTTCCGCTCCTGATGGTCGCATAAGGTAATGCACTGTCTGTCTCAACCGATTTCTACTATCTCTGGAGTACATTTTTAGATCGAAAAAAAAATCCTGTAAGAGCTGACTAGACTATTTGGTGATGAGTTTATGGCCTTCTTTGTTCTTCTGTAATATGCTCAGAGTCTACGTTAGAAGGGATAGCTAGCCTGATTTGTTATACAAACGGACATGTGCCGAACATGGATAGAGCCAAAGAATGGAACGATACATAGCCAATAACAAAAACCCATTTGATACAGGCCAGATTTGATCATTTTCAATTAATACCTCTGATCAAATAAAATATTAAAACTGAGAAAATATTTTGGTTAAATATTTAAGTGTAGAAACAAAGTGTAGAAGCAAAACTATGCAGCAGCTGTTTGACATCTGTTTCTTTAAATTAAAAGTTTAACTGATTGATTTGAATTAAATTGAAAATGTTGGCAGATCAAATGTAGAAACGATGTTTAAGAAAACATATGTAACAGCTGATGGGCATCTGTTTTTTTAATTTAAAAACAAGTAATGGGCTTTATGAGCATCTCAATCAATGCAACGTGGTGCCATGAGTAGGGAGGGGGGTGGTGAAAACATTAATTTAAATCCACTCCACTCCTCCCCTCCCCCTTCTCTCTGATAGGGTCTGGCGGTGGCAGTGGGTGTGTCCCAATCCCAGGGGGCGCATCTCAAGAAGCAGCTGCGGAGCGTCATCAACCAATACCTCGGCCGCTTCCTCCCAGCCACGCCCTCCATGGGCGCCATAGCCAATCACCCTGTCCTGTTGGCTGCCTGTGAGGCCACACCCACACCCAGAGGAGCGGGGCTGAGGGGGAATATCCTTCAAGTGCTCAAGTATGTTCACCTGAGCTTCATTGTACTGATCGTCAGTTTATACAGCTAAGCCCACGAGCAGGTTAAAAAAGCACCATCGTCAGTTAATATACAGCTAAGGCTGGACTCACACGTACGCGTTGGAATGCGTTGAGCCGTTAAGGGCGACGGATCCCCATTCACTTTGAATGGGGTGACGTCATCCTTTGCCGAACTGAATTGTGGCTCCGTTCAGTTTGGCAAAGGATGACATCACCCCATTCAAAGTGAATGGGGATCCGTCGCCCTTAACGGCTCAACGCATTCCAACGCGTACGTGTGAGTCCAGCCTAAGACCAAGAGCGTGTTACAATAGCACCATCACAGGGGCTTCACCTTGGCAAAGATGACTTGGGAGTAGTAAAGTGTGTCACCATTAGAACAGGTGAACAGGGAGTTTTAGCAGGCAGGTCCATATACCCATAAGCTAAGCCTGGCAGGGGAAGAAATGGAGAAGAGAAAGAAGAGGAAGGGATGGGTGAAAAGAGAGAAGAAGTGTGAGGAGAAAAGGAAGAGAGAGGACAGAGTAGGACTACCAGCGCTGCATGTCATTACTACAACTGTTGCTTTAGTAATACAATTATTATGACTACTATGTTTAAGTATACTACAATTACTGTTATTACTACAAATGCTGTAGTCAGTAATCAGTAATGCTATTACTGTTAGGGGTGTGCAAAAAAATCGATTCACACTCGTATCGCGATTTAAGTGCTTCCGATTCAGAATCGATTCATAGAATTCCAAAAATCTTTTTTGCTTCGCAAACTGTGTAGTAGGCTAACGTTACGGTTTGAGTGATGGTGAGCGCGATACGGCGAAATGGTTGATAAAAAGCTTCTGAATAGAAAGTTTACCTTTAAAAGTTGTGATGTGCAAAAGAAGCGAGCTTCACTGTTGTCTGAAAATGTCAACAGGCAGCTGGCTGAAAGCACGGAAGTAGTAGGCTTACCTTTTATTGGTAACCTAACTGTTATGGTTCATTGTTTTTGAAATTAGAGGCCTGACTTCTATGTTCACAGCAAACTTGAAAAAAAGAAAATATTAAGCCATGGTTTAACTGCACTATAGGCTGAGTCTGAAATGTGCACTTTATAATTTTATTTTGTACCGCCCTGTTTGGCAATGTTGTTTTTCAATAAAATAAAACATTTCATAAAGCAAGCCAATCCACTTTTCCATGATAAGAGCATTAAAATAAAATTTGCAATTAATTAATTCGCGATATATCGCGATTCATTTTGAGTTAATTATGACAAAAATGCGATTAATCACAATCGTTTGACAGCACTAACATTTACATACTTTGAATCAATTTTTTTCAGTCGAGAATCGTTTTTGAATCAAAAATCGATTTTGAATCGAATCGTGAGCCTAAAAATCGGTATCGAATCCTGACATTTTCTGAATCGTGCACCCCTAATTACTGTTACTACTGCATCTGTTAATAATACTGTTCTTACATAATGACTTGTACCTCTTCCACTACTACTACTATTACAATTCATACTTTGTGTGAGTTCAGTGCTGTGTGTGTGGGATTGTGTAATCAGGACGTAACTCTATTCGCTTGCATACTTTAAAAGTTGATCTTCCACACTGAGAGCTGTTGATTCACACAAACACCAGAAGTGACAAATGATATTTTACACATTTCACTTTTTGAAAATTCAGTGTAAACGACAACACTTCACAGTTTGGAAGTTGTGGTTGGAAAGCTGATCAGTTTCCCAACAAGAATGTACCAATAAGGGAAAGGCGCAGACACACGCAGACACACGCAGACACACGCAGACACACGCAGACACACGCAGACACACGCAGACACACGCAGACACACGCAGACACACGCAGACACACGCAGACACACGCAGACACACGCAGACACACGCAGACACACGCAGACACACGCAGACACACGCAGACACACACACACACACACACACACACACACACACAGACACATACACACTTGCATTCAATGGGTGAATTTATCATCCTAAGGGTCCACAGTGTCAGAATTTAAAGCAGAGAACAAAAACAAATGTTATGTGGGTCTGCATAATGTTTCAACAGCATTGGTTAAGACATTTAAAAGATAATGCCTGCTTCCTAGTATCTCCTGACTGACGCCTCTGACCCTCCTACCCCCTCACAGTGACAGCTTCCTCCAGTTCAAAGGCCACGCCCCTCCTCCCCGACTGGCGGCTGTCCTCGCCTTCCTATTGGAGCTCCTGAGACGGAGCGCTGACACAGACACCGCCCTGCTGACCTTGCCCCTGGCCCCCCTGCTGCGCTGCCTCATGCTGGTCAACGAGCCTCAGGGTGAGGAGGGGGGGTGTGTGTGTATCATATGGGGTTGGGTATTGCCACCTACCCTACGATACAATATAGAACAATACATGTCGTAATATATCATGATATCACTGAAGTATAACAATAGTACAAATTTACAATAGCACTAAATCTTAGTTTTCAATTGAGCATTGTGGAGTGTTGAAGGACCCCGCACAGAATGATGCAAGACATTTCACTGACAAAACTGTTCTCAAGGTTTCTTCCTGTTAAAAGGGAGATTATGACTATGCGATCGCCAAACAATTTTCAAAGTTGAGACTGCATACCAGGGGCCCCGCTGTATGAAGTTGTGTAGTTCAGTTCAGCTCAGTTTTATTTATGTAGCACCAGTAACAAGCTTTATTGTCTGTTGGCGCTTCACAGAGCCCAGAGCCTGAACCCCCTAGAGCTAGCACTGAGGCACTAACCCCCCGCCCACTCGTCTCTTCTCTTCTCTTCTCTTCTCTCTTTCTCGTTCTTATTCATTATCTGTCTCTCTCCACCCACCCCGCTTTCTCCCTCACGTCTCTTCTCTCTCCCTCTCCCTCTTTCTCTCTCCCGCTCTCCCTCACGTGTCTTCTCTCCCTCCCTCTCTCGCTCTCTCTCTCTCTCTCAGTGAGGCGCTTGAGTGCTGAGGCAGTGCAGCTGGTGGTGGAGAGGTGCTCCTCATCTGCCGAAGGCCACTGTGAGCAGACCGTCTCCATTCTCAGGTGTGTCATCAACATGTGACTCAGCCACTGCCGTGTGTGTGTGTGTGTGTGTGTGTGTGTGTGTGTGTCTGTTTGGAAATGAACAGCATTCGTCACTTCACTCACCAGGTGTGGATATGAGTTGGTCATTGAGTTAGGTGTATACAAATGGTATAAATTATAAGTTATGAATTATGACTGTGTGTGTCTAATGCAGGACCTTTGTGGAGGAGAATGAGGGTGTGTACGACCAGCAGATGTACAGTGTTCTTGAGAGTGTATCTATTGTGGACCGGTGTTCGGTGGAAACTCTAATTCCAGTTCTGTCATTAAGCCTGAGGAACTTAGAACAGAAGAGAGGCCTGGGGAGAAATACTTCACTAAGGTACCGGCACGGTCTGACCCACTACTGCAAGATGCCTTTATAATCAATCTGCATCCAGTGTGTATGCTATTCTACACACCCATGTAATTTGCTGTGTGTGTGTGTGTGTGTGTGTGTGTGTGTGTGTGTGTGTTACAGAAATTCCTACAAGAGGCTGCTATGCCAACTGGGAGAGAATGGCAACGCTGAGATGGTGTGCTTGGATGCTGAATGACCTCTGACCTTTGATCCTTCACTCACAGTAAGGCTCTTCACAGTTGCCCCAGGAAGGAGCAGCGGACCCACAGGGCCTTCAGTGTTCTGCAGTACATTTCCATCCTAAACAGGCTACTTGCGGGTCTGGGAGGGATTATCTTGTAGCACACCTTCTAGTCTTCAAACAGTGTATAGTTATAGAAGGTACATCGGATACATTTATTTCTTCCTGTATGTAAAAGTCATGTACAAGTCACACAAGACAGCTCCCTGTGTCCGTGCACAGTCTGATGTGTGTACGTGTGTGTGTTTATGTGTGTGTGTGTGTGTGTGCGTGTGCGTGAGTGCACTTGTGTGTGTAAAATGTATATAGTGTATAGCTTCTGTACAGTCTGTTAAACTATTGTATTTTTAAAGAGTGTCCTAATAAAATAAATCAAACGAAATGCTTATGTCGAGTCATAAGCGAGCTCTACACTACTCATGACACGACACGACATGGTGTGGGAAACTAGAGTGGGTTGGAACCTCACAAGTAGCTGCTCCATAGTCGTGCTTTATTGATGAACATTTCTATTAAAATGGATTGGAATCAACAGGGAAGCATAAATGGACATTTGTATTTTTCAGGAAAATATGACCCCTTGAAGATTGCATGATGTATTCTTCAGACAAAGATTTCTTTAGATAAATGTATAGATGGCTATATGTGGTCATTGGGTGACACTTTATTTGTAACCTCTGCCATAACAGTGACAGTTTATAGACATGACACAGGCTGTTATGGCATCTACAAATCATGGAAAACATGACCCACTCATGTCACTGGACATCGACTGTCATGATTAGTAGTGACAGAATGTGACATCTTCAGTGACATGTTCATGACAGCCATGTCACTGTTGAGATGGAGAGTTGGCTGCTGATTCTTGGACACATTCATAAAGAACTGATACACAGCCTTAAATCCTGAGCACAGTTGTTACTATAAAAAGGGCCCCTCTTCAGTGAAGAGTATGATGGGCACCGATAGATATCGGACATGCAGTCGGAGGAGAGCTGGAATGACTAGGGAAGCTCCGTAATGTCGGATCATTATACAGTCCCATTAAAAAGGAGGCGGGTAAAATAAAATGTCCAGCATAGGCCCTCATCCACTTTTTTTTTTCTTTTTGCCATTCCTCAGCTAGATTGTTATCTCCAACCCATTACCATCAATCAGCACGTTCCTTGCCTCTGTGTGTGTGTTGTGTGGTGGTGTGTTGGGGGTGGGGTTCATGGTATTCAAATCGCAATTTCCCTGATCACTCCAAAAAGAAGAGAGAGAGAGAGAGAGAGAGAGAGGAAGGCGACTGAAAATTCACAGAAAAGCCATGATCACGGTGCCCCTGGCTGACTGGAAATGCTGGGACAATTGCTGAAGCCTCTCTCAACGCTGCCAACAGATCTGCTAAAAGCGTGCATAGCCAGGGTTCTCGGGGTATTACTGCAACCCTCAGGTGTTTCAGGAGAGGCTCGGACACGGAGGGAAACAGTGAGAACACCTTCACCTCTCACACTGCAGGACAGACACATCGTACACACAACAGCAACACGAGTGTGTCATGTTTAAAAGCCTTTACCAGAAGATCTTAGGTCTCTCACTGGCTTTCTCCCTTACAGGGGTGTCTGTTTATCTCTGCACTGCTCAGAGATGTTTGCCAATTAACACTTTATCACCGTGCCCTCGTTACTGTATTGACTAGTGTAGTTACAATGTAACAGGCACTATTACTATACGAGGTGCAGCTATTAAATATTGAGACTAATGCTGTAATGCAATTGTAATGAAGGAAACTCTTTATACTCATATAACTCCAATATACTTGTAATAACAGTCTTGTTATTTAACAGCCACACCTCGTATATATTATTGGTTGCAATTGGAGACAGCTTACTCAGTCTCACATAGTGCATTAAGTCAATAAGGAGCTTGATACTAATGTTTTGGCACAGAAAACTGATTAACTCATTGCTCCCCATTGCTACTGTGTCACCACATAGATCAAGGTTCAGTCCTTGTGGATTATATTCCCAGAAAGCAAAGCACACTGGGACCCATGTGGTTTCATTACTAAGACGTGTTGCTTTAAACCGTAGCCATAGAGCTGGGCACCCTGCATGTGTATCTCCAGTTTCTCTAGCATCTCGAGCTCTGGGCAGCTCAGGAAAAGCATTCTCCTTGGCTTTATTTGCATCTTGGTGTGTTGAGGCAGTGGTAAACGTTCATACTTCTTCATAGAGCGTCTCTGTTTGGGGTGTTTGAGTGTGTGTGTGTGTGTGTGTGTTCGGTGTGTGTGTGTGTGTGTGTTAAAGCGTTCCTATCCTGTGATGAGGAACCTGTAGTGTCTGTAAGTTGGGGCAGGAAAAGTGGGGTGCGGGTAAGAAGCAGGTGGCGATTCCGTTGGAAGCGAAGGGCAGACTCGGGCCGTAGAACACCTCTTCCTTCCCCTCTGAGCTAACGTCCAGAACCTGGCACACAGGTAGAGCACAGCACAGGTACACATCATGTCACAGGTAAACATCACATCACATCCTGGCAGACAGGAAGAGCACAGCACAGATACGCATCATGCCACAGGTAAACATCACATCACATTGGTAGACAGGTAAAACAAGTCCAAGGTTAACATCACATCACCTGTGCCCATCAGGTGTGTTAAGGTCAACCCTTCAGACAGCTCACCTGAATGCAGGCTAAGGGTTCGTTGGTCCAGATGGAGTATCCTCCCACCACGTAGATCCTGTCCTCATGGACCGCCACCCCAGCCTCGTTCTGGCCTGAGTGGAGACAATTAACGTTTGCTGCATATTCCATTCAGTTCAATTCTTAAAATTGATAAAGCGCCATTAACTCGAAGTGCTTGCGGAAGACAGGTGTGTTTCTGATAAACATCTCCCCCCCCCCCCCCCACACACAAAAACACAAACACACACAACACACACCTGTGAGTAGGCCAAAGAACCGCTTTTCAACGGCGATGTAGATTGTCACAAAGACACACACATATACACACACACACACCTGTGCGTAAGCTAAATAAACAATGCGCCCATTGATCAGCCTCAAAGTGGTAGCAGTCGATGTGTCCCAGGATGGGGATGCTCACATAGACACACACACCATACACACACATATGCACATACCCAGACACAGACACACACAGGCACACATACACACCTGTGAGTAGGCTAAACGAACAGCGCGTCCACTGGTCGTCGTCAATGTGGTAGCAGTCGATGTGTCGCACCAGGATGCGGTCATTGTTGTAGTCGAGGTCGTTCCCGCCCAGCACGTAGAGCTGCCTCCCCACGGCGGCCATCACATGGTACACACGCCTCTGCAGCATGGAGCTACGCGCTAACCACTGGTCCTGAGAGAGAGGGACGATAAGAAGAAGAATGAGAAGACACTTCAGGAATGGATCTTCAAATGTATAGAATACATACACTATCTATATATTTGTATATTTGAACGCATTGTTGTATATACTCATTATATTTATATATTTGTATTTTTATCTAGGTTTGTGTCTGTGGTGTTGTGTGGTGCAGTGAGGTGTCTGAGCATGGTGTTCAAGTCTTTTTGTTGGAGTGTATGCAGAGCTGTATGACTGTGAATGTGCACGTGTTTGCATCCGTGTGTCAGATGGTGTGTTTGTGCTTTAGTGTGGAAGAATTGTGTGTGTGTGTGTTTGACTCTGTCTGCATGTGAGAGAGACAGCGAGAGAGCAGGTTAGTTAGTGTGTGTGTGTGTGTGTGTGTGTGTGTGTGTGTGTGTGTGTGTGTGTGTGTGTGTGTGTGTGTGTGTGTGTGTATAGAGTGAAGCTGACGGGTGGCCATCTGTTGAGGGTAGTGTGGGTGGGGGGTTGGTGTTTCTGCCAGGTGAATGTGAAGCCCCGGTGAATACCAATGAATCTCTCTACTCTCTACAACTCTCTTTCTCATCCCATTCTCCACATCCCTCTCTCTCTCAACTCTTTACTGCTCTCTCTCCTTTCTTTGTCAACTGCTCTTCCTCTCTTTCTCCCTTTCTCACTCACTCTCTCTTAACTCAACTCATCTGGTTTCCCCTGCAGTTATAGTAGATGTTAACCATGTCTTCTTTAACTCAGGCCATGCCACAACACATCATCTTTTCCCCCACAAACATTCCTTCTCATTCTCTTATTACCAGTTACCTGAGCAGGGTCATACACCATCAATCTGTTCTGATACTGGGCTGTATTTGTTACTCCACCTGTAAAGCACACACACACACACACACACACACACACACACACACACACACACACACACACACACACACACACACACACACACACATACACACACACACACACACACACATGAGTGAGTACTATGAGTACTGCTTGTGTCTATGAGTACTGGTTGTGTCTATGAGTACTGCTTGTGTCTATGAGTACTGCTTGTGTCTATGAGTACTGGTAGCTCTGGTTGATCATTTGGACATACACAATACAAATAAAGGAAAGCATTTTTTGGCTGTGGAGTACTCAAACACAATACCATACATTAATGCACTGCCCTTCAAGACAAGACCTGCATCAAAACTGTGTAGATTCAGAGGTGGACAGCACACATTCCTATGGGTACTGGGGTTGACTGGCAGGGCATGCATTCTCATTAAAGTGCATGCATTACTAAAGCTGTGGCCATCACAAAATATGACATGATCAACACAGTGATCAGATGACAGATGGGACAATATGATACCTTTCATGATATTTTAGCTACGAAACAATATTGAGACTCTTTTGACAATGCAGTAAGTACTGCACTTCTGTACAATACACTGTGACTTATTTTTCCCATATATCACGTGTCGTATACTGGGAAACTTTGCAGCCAGCTTAGCGTGGAGAACTTGTTCCAGACTCTGACTTCCTTTTCCAGTTTCCGCTGTGATGCAAGAGAAGAACAAGGTCTTGCACCATATTGTGGATTTTAGAAGCAATGTTACCATAGCTGATGTATGCCTCGGCATTAAATAAATCAATATTGCGATACTTGGTACTTGGACATGGTATCGGTATTATATTGTGGTGAAAAATACTGACTACTCGATACTAATACTACACTCTATCGATTTCTTCTCCCACCTCTATTATGAAGGTTATTGAATCAATGTTTGTATAGATTGTGTTTTGACAGCATCACTCTTTTACAGTTTTGTCTGTTTTGTCTGTATCGTGTGTTAGAGTTAGGGTTGTGGTGTGTACCTGACACCCAGAGCAGGCCGTCAGCGACACACCCCGCGTGGCAGGACAGTGAGCGGTCGAATGGCTGGACAAACATCCACTTGTTCCTTTTGGGGCAGTAACGCTCGACAGACGGCAGCACCTGCCTGAGCTCATTGCGGCCACCCACGGCAAAGAGGAACTGTCCGAGCACGCCCAGAACAAAGTGCTCGCGGCATGCCTTCATGGGCGCGATGTCCGTCCAGCGGTTCGCGCGCGGGTCGTAGCGGCAGGCGCTCCTTACCGCGCACGTGCGCCCGTTGGTCTGTTCCACCTCGCCGCCTGCCACAAACAGGAAGTGACCCATGACAGCCACACAGTGGTGGCTCCGCCCGGCGGGCATGGGTGCCAGCTCGCTCCAGTCTGACCCCCCTGGCACCCGCACCCCCTGCATCTGCTGCTGCTGGCCCCCCCCTTCAGTCTGCACCCCCCCACCCCCGGGTCCGGCAGGGTTGAAGTAGCGCAGCTCTCGCACACGGCTGACCTCCCGCTTCCTCCCGCCGGCCACGTAGAGGGTGAGAGAGCGGTAGCGGGGTCGCGTGCGGGCCGTCTGGCGTAAGGGCTGGGCGAAGGTGCCACGCTGGTAATCCAGGGCCTCCTCCACCAGGCTGGCGTGCAGGAGAGGGTGCCCGTCCGAGAGGTGGTGCAGCACGGAGGACTCCATTAGGCCGTAGCGCACGTGCTGGAGCAGGTCCTCAGCGTACTGGTAGCGACAGTCATGCTCCAGCCAACGCACCACCAGCTGAGAGAGAGGTGGAGAGAGATAGATGGGGCGGAGAGAAGAAGAGGGAGAGAAAGAGAGAATACAAAATATACATGAACAGATATAACTGGATACAGAGGGGGGGCAGAGAGACATTATATGAAAGGGAAGAAGAACGAGTGTGATAGTGAGTGATTGTGAAAATGAGTGTTGGAGAGGAAGAAAGATAAACAGACAAGAGATGGAGAGATGGAAAGACGGAGAGAGAGTAATGAGGATTGAGAAACAGGGTAAAAGGAAAGTAACTGAGAGAAGCAGATGCACAATGTGAAAAAGATAGAGACAGAGACAAAGAGAGGGAGACAGAAGGCAGAGGAGAAACGTGATAGAGAAAAAGAGATGAAGAGAGAGAGAGGGGGGTGGTGAGGGTGCTTGCAAGGGAGCTCATTAGTATTCCATGCGGTGTGTGTGTGGGGGGGGATCGGGAGATCAAACCGCTCGAGTGAAAAGGATATTGTGCAAAGCTTGGCGGGTGAGATGGACACTGCGCGTGCTTTCACATCACACAGATAGCTATTGTGTTCTCACAATACCCTTGCTTAATTTCACACATATACACATGCACATACGCGTACACACACACACACACACACACACACACACACACACACACACACACACACACACACACACACACACAGTAACACAAGGGCAGAGGTGTATCCCTAGTCTGGGAAATAAATATGCAAATGGTTCACTGCATTACCTTCCACACACACACAAACACATGCATACACATACCCACACATACACACACACACACACACACACACACTGCAAAGAGTAGGAGGAGCAGGACAAAGGCGAGCTAATTGAACTTAAGAGCAATCTGAGATTGTTTGGCAGCAGAGGCACGCAAGTGTGGGCGAGATGGCCACAGATAAACGATCTCGCTATCAGCCAACAAAGTGGCTTTTAACACTATCAGCACACAGACAGCAAATTATTACAGCTGAGCTGAGCTGGGCACGCACGCACACACACACACACATACACATACACACACACACACACACACACACTCATGCCTACAACCCTTTCTGTCACGCACATACATACAGACAAGATAGAAGAGCACCCCAGTCACAGCATTACCCAAAGACAGTAGGAAGGTCACTATCACACTCTATCCTTTAATCCTCTCCCTTGCTTCTTTAGATCATTTCCCAAAACTACGTACATCTCTACATTTTTGTATGTCCAAACCTCCAAAGATTTCTATCAGTGAACTATTCCTACGCCATAGAGGGAACATACTGTAACAGCAACACTAAACGTTACACACCAACACAGTAAACACACCAACTCACCAACACCTCTTGAGCCTCACACAACCAGACCAGTCCAGTCAAAAAGATATATGGATGCGGCCAGCGCGGAACCAACACAAGCCCACATTTATTTAACATCTTTTCTTTCAAATGTTTTCCATCTTTCTCCCTGTACACTTACACTGTTGCATTACACTCAGACATTGATCATGTATCAAATGATCAAACGTACAGAGGAAGGATAAAAACTCAGAGATGCATAGTTTTGATCTATCGATTTTAACATACACATTTTGATTAACACCTGGCATGAGGCATGTTGAGAATACATTTAAAACTAGACACTTAATTTACATTCTATGCATCCATTTCTTTTTTATCTTCTCTGCCTCCTATTTTTACAGACAGAGCATAAATAAGCAAAAAAGAGAAAGAGACCGAGCAGAGGAAAGAGAAAGAGAGAGAGAGAGAGAGAGAGAGAGAGGTGGGGTAGAGGGAGAGGTGGGCACTGTACTGTCTGTTGACTGTGAAGGTCACACTGGATCAGAGAACTTCCTCGGGGCAGAGAATAAATTAACTCCCCGAACACACACATACACACACACACACACACACATGCACACTCAAAAGAAAAGAGCAAGCGAGAGTGAGAGAGAGAGTGCAGTAAAAAAAGAGAGAAAAAGCAAGCAGAGGAGACACACACACACACAGGAGAAAAAAAAACAAAGTGGCAAGAAAATGTGATTTCCAGAGCGTGAGCCTTAGCGAGCCTCGGCGAGTGTGGCGTGTGACGATGATTGACGGGCAGAACTATATCAGGGTGGCGTCATCGGGAACACGTTCCGTCGGCAGGACCACGCCAGCCGCAGCCCCGGCGCCCATCACGCTTCCGTCTGATGCCCAAATTAACCTTCCCGGCGCAGTGAAGGGGGCCAAAAGCGGCCTAATCAGGCCCTGATTATGGCAGCGGCGGCTGGTTAAAGGGTCAGGGTAATTGTGGCATCAGAGGCCTGATTGTTTTCAATCAGAGGGCTGGCCAGAGTGACAGCCAGGGGATTGGGGTTTCTGATGAAACCGCGGTGGGTCTAATCAGGAGGGAGGGGGTGGAGGAGGGTGGGGTGTAGGGGGAGTTTAAAGGGGTGGGGGGTTGGAGGGGCTGAAGGGAAAGAGAGGAGAAGGGGGGGTGGGCCTGATTGGTGCAAATGAACAGTCACAGCACTGCCACAACCACCCCCCCACCCCCCCCCACCCCCCACCCCCACCAGCTGACTTGCCTGAGCTCACATCTACTTCCCCTACCTTTGTCAGCTCAACACACAAACACACATACACACACGCACAGTCATACACACAAGCACACGTACATCCAAACACACGTACTGATTTGCTGGCACGCAAAGGCTTGTGTGGGTGTGGGTGTGGGTGTGGGTGTGGGTGTGTGTGTGTATGTGTGAGTGTGGGTGTGTGTGTGTGTGTGGGTGTGGGTGTGGCTGTGTGTGTTTGTGTGGGTGTGAGGAGACTGTCGAACTTGACACAAGAAAAGGTGCTCTTAGAGAGAGACTAAAACAAAGGGGACACACGGGGAAATATTGATACTGATAGGATATCTAAACATTTCCAACCATCCACATAATCACATTAACCCACCCACTGCACTGTGTCCACTCTGCAATCTCAGACTGTATCCCTGCACACTAATCTGCCTGCTAAACACAAGCCTACTCAGGAGACCTACTCAGGGTTCCACTAATATTCTGGTCATTCACCCAAGTGCAGGTAATGTTCCAGCAAGTAAGTACAAACGATCTGTCCACCAATAATTGAAAGCAGCATAGTGCATCCACATCTGGAAAACGATAATTAGTATGTTTTTGTCGACACACAAAGTAGGACTGAAGAGATTTTCCATGAGCCAAGCTTTTCTATGCCTGTACACTGCATTTAAGCAATATAGCACTCGTGGGAGTGGGGTAGGTAAGGGATAATCCTATGGGTGGTGTCCGGCCGTAGCCACCGAGGCCTCAGGCCGAGTAGCGTAGGCAACAACACCCGTGGGATTATCCCTTACCTACCCCACTCCCACGAGTGCTATATTGCTTTTATAAGACAATTCTACCGTCAACAAATTAACATTTCAACACAAAGTTATTGATTAAAAATTGTTTATTTCGCCATTGTTTCTCCGCAACAAAAAATAGTTCCATTGTCAACGTCTTGGTTTGGAATTTTAAGAATTTTGAATTAACGGTTATCATCAACGCGAATATTTCATATTTGATTTGATTTGATTCATTATTAGCTGTGAAAAGTCCCAAACTGTTGGTATGTTGACGGATAATCCAACTCATGGAACGTCTCTCGTCCAATCAGAAACAGCTAAATAACGCTATAGAACCCAATTGTTTTATAAATGTTAATAACATAGGGTGTTTACCTGTCAAATTACGTCCAATTCAAATGGTTTATTGCACAGTCCAACACAAAGCCCTTTTCCTGTGTATCAGTGTAGCATATGTTTCTGTTGTATCAGAAATGTGTTGCTCGCATTTTAGCACATATCACACTGTGCGTTAGCTCAGCTCTGTTCAAACTTCACTATTGTCTAAAGGTCTTCTCACGCCTAAGCACCAGGAGTCTACTAGAACCTCTCAGCTAATGGTTCCAGAACCGCAGTCCCTCTAACTCTGTTGTTTCTGGAACCCTGGCTTCACTAGCTTGTGATATGGGTGTTCTACAGTGTGTTACTCTCCGGACAGACTTTTTGCAACACACAGGCTTTATCATAAGGTTTCAAGGTAAGCAGAACATTTGTAAATACGATAACCATCTCAACTAATGAAAATCATGGATTTGGTGAAAGATACTATTCATAGACAGATTTCCCCATCATTTATCACAAACTATTGTCTTTATTGTGTGTGTGTGTGTGTGTGTTTGTCTGTGTGTGTGTGTGTGAGTGTGTGTGTGTGTGTGTGTGTGTGTGTGAGTGAGAGAGAGAGAGAGAGAGAGAGATGCTTACCTGCCAGATCTCCTCCTCGCTGAGTGAGGTGAGGCGGTCACTCTTGAGCACCTCCCTGAGGAGGCGGTAGGGGAGGAGCAGCACCTCCTCCTGGTGGGACCGCTGCAGCTCAGCCAGGTGCTCCACTAGGAAGGACACCGTCGCCTCCTCCAGCGCCGGCAGGTGGAACAGGTCGGCTAGTCGGTACAGGTCCAGGTAGTTCAGACTGCTCAGCTCCTGCCAGCACACACACACAGGAGTCAGCTTAACAAAGGAATGAATAGGAGGATAGGTATCTATGGAGACAGGGGTCTGGATGTTCACACGCAGGAGTCAGCTTAACAAAGGAATGAATAGGGGGATAGGTACGTATCTATGGTGACAGGAGTGTTAGGTTAGGACATGAGTCTGGATGTTCAGGCGTGTAAGGTTAGGACAGTGGTGGTTCAGGGCAGTCCATTGTGCGGACAGGTGTGTTGAGTCAGGCAAGGCTTGTGTAGGGACAATCACTTGAACACATGTTGTTACATATTGTTTAGCTTTGCTATAGTTTGGTCCGGATCATTTAAGGTATCAATCAGGACTGAACTGAAATGAATGAATGAATGAATGAATGAATGAACGAACCAATGGATGAATGAATGAATGAATTAAGGCTAGATCAGACTTTAAGCTGGGCCATGACTAGTTTGGATCAGAGTCAAATTAATGAAGGTTAGATCAGACTTTAAGATTGGCCATGACTAGTTCGGTTTGGTGTTAATCGTGCAGCATTCTATTTTAGATGTATTTAGGTACATTAGAAAGGGTTAGATTCAGGAGACCCAAAATAAAGCAAAATAACACATGACAGCCTTTGAATGATATGATATATGACACCGCAGTAGTGCACACCCATCTCTTAGCGCTGAGCCATGAGCCCCAGAAAAACTGCCACTGACTCCTCCGACACAAAGGGGGAGAGGCTGATATGAGATCAACATAATAAGATGCTGAGACAATGAAAATAGTGAAAGAAAGAGGGGGGGGGGGTGAGGGGGAGAGAGAGAGGTAATGGAAGGAGTAGACTGCCATCTATTGGATTCACCAGAAACTGTACGTCTCACACACACAAAACACGCCCCTGATGACATTCACTCCACTGAACCGGCTACTCATTGAACCCCGTTGTATACCTGTCACAGTATATTGTATCAATCAGGCTTATTATACACACCCATGGGCACAGCAAGCACTGTACATAATATACAGCCTAACATGGACTAAACACCCTGCACTGAATAGGAATGACCCAGATGGCTATTGTATGGCTAATTTTTCCATCCAAATTGCAAATCTTATGAAGACCTATAAGATCACAAGATGCAGGCAGAACCCCACAGCCTACAGCAGCAAAACCTGCAGGACTGCACAGTGCTGCAAGTTGTTTATTCCACCAGCAGGTGGCGCATGGAATATGAGCGTGTGTGAACATGCAGACGGAAACAGTCAGTGTGTAAGTCGTTGTGCCAAATAGGCAGGTGGCAGGTGGAGAAAAATTCAAAGGGCCGCAAGAAAGGTAGGAAGACAGAGTGAGAGAGAGAGAGAGAGAGAGAGAGAGAGAGAGAGAGAGAGAGAGAGAGAGAAGATAACAATGTTATTTAGCTCTGTTATTTAATTCTGTTTGGTTGTTATTCCTTTTTGACTGTTACACTCTGGCAATACAGTATTGGGTCAATACAACCCTTTTGTATCTGAGAGGGTGACAAAGACAGAGGGAGAACATCTGTAGCTCACCTGTATGAGGCAGTGCTATGAAGCTCACCTGTATGAGGTAGTGCTGTGAAGCTCACCTGTATGAGGCAGTGCTATGAAGCTCACCTGTATGAGGTAGTGCTGTGAAGCTCACCTGTATGAGGTAGTGCTGTGAAGCTCACCTGTATGAGGTAGTGCTGTGAAGCTCAAGTGTATGAGGTAGTGCTGTGAAGCTCAAGTGTATGAGGTAGTGCTGTGAAGCTCAAGTGTATGAGGTAGTGCTGTGAAGCTCAAGTGTATGAGGTAGTGCTGTGAAGCTCAAGTGTATGAGGTAGTGCTGTGAAGCTCACCTGTATGAGGCAGTGCTGTGAAGCTCAAGTGTATGAGGTAGTGCTGTGAAGCTCAAGTGTATGAGGTAGTGCTGTGAAGCTCAAGTGTATGAGGTAGTGCTGTGAAGCTCACCTGTATGAGGCAGTGCTGTGAAGCTCAAGTGTATGAGGTAGTGCTGTGAAGCTCAAGTGTATGAGGTAGTGCTGTGAAGCTCAAGTGTATGAGGTAGTGCTGTGAAGCTCAAGTGTATGAGGTAGTGCTGTGAAGCTCACCTGTATGAGGCAGTGCTGTGAAGCTCACCTGTATGAGGTAGTTGGAACACAAGCTGAGCAGCTCCAGCAGCTGCAGGTGACTCCCAGCAGCCAGCACATCTTGGATCACCCCCGGCTCCAGCACAATCTGCACAGACAGGAATCAGCCTTGACCATCAGACATCATTATCAGGAATAACATACAATGCACAGATACTAGTTCATTAAACAGTTATTCATGTCGGCACATGCTTTTTACACATTTTACCTTTTTAGTAGACTATGTGCCATCAGAGGAACCTGTTTAATAAAGCGTGTGCATATGGCCTCAGAAGCACCTTGTCTGAACACAGACGTTTGAAACTCCTCAGGGCCCAAAGATGAAAGGTCACCACCTCTGAAGCCCACCAGCAACAGCTACGTCCTGACCCACCTACAGGACTTGAACTGCTCCTCATAACTAACACAACAGGGTCTTCTATGGGGTTCTTTATGGGCTGTTTTAACACTACTGCATATCTTTTCCCAACACGAGGAGTGCTTTGTTTGTTTAAGTTCTATGACATCTTGAAGGATATTGGAAGCTTTAGTGTGCTGGATCTGCTCCTTCCAGACAGAAAACCAAATTTGATACAGATCCTAACTCAGAGAGACAGACAATCAGACAGACAGACAGACAGACAGACAGACAGACAGACAGACAGACAGACAGACAGGCAGGCAGAGAATGAGTGAGATAGACCGACAGACAGATGGAACACATCTAGCCAAGATTGACAGATAGATAGACAAATGGAAAACAGACCGTGTGAGAGAGAGAAAGAATGAGACAGACAGATGGAATACATATAGCCAGGATCGACAGATAGACAGACATATGCACAGACAGACAGATGAGAGAGAGAAAGAGAGAGAGTGTGTGAGAGTGGAAAACAGAAAATGAGAGGGAGAGAAAGAATTAGACAGATGGAACACATCTGGCTAAGTTAGCCAGTCTGGATGTAAGCTGGATCTAGCTCAGCTGTAGCACATAAAGCCCTGATGCAATATCAGCGGCTATTTAGAGTGTTTGTGTCTGTTCCGTCACAACAGCCCGTCTCTCTGACATGTGTTTCACTCTGGCTATCTGTGTACATCTGTGTGCAGATCATCAATGTGAGCTAACATGCATGCGTCACATGAAGTCTACCCTCACAGTCACGGTGCGGGGGAGATAGAAAGAGTATTTGGCAGGTTCACAGAGCCTTTGTTGGCTCAGTGACAGTCCCCGGAGGTCTGTGATGTTTTCCACGAGCATGACGTCTGAGCCGCGCTCAACACTGAGGCGCTAAAACCCAAAGATCATTTTTCTATATCAAAATATTTTGCTTGCAGTGGTTGTGGGGCTCCCAAAGCTCCCCTGATAAGGCTGAGGGGCCTGAAGGATCAACACACCACAAGAAAACAAATCCTCACCGGAAGCGCATTCAAAATTGTGTCATCAGGAAGGTTGCTGCATGCAAGGCTTTGTGATTCGGCAGACCTCATTTCTACATCTGTGAATGAACATTATTTAAATTCAGAAGAGTACATGCGCTTCAAATCCATCCTGTCTGACAGTCTCTGATTGTGTGTGCGTTTGTGTGTGTGTGTATGTGTCTTCATGTCTGTGTCTGTGTCTGTGTGAGTGTAGGTGTGAGTGTGTGTGTGTTTGCATATGTCTGTGTTTGTGTGTTTGAATGTAAATGTATGTAAGTGTCTGTGTTTGTGTGTTTGATTGTAAGTGTATGTAAGTGTCTGTTTGTGTGTGCCTGTGTATATGTATGCGAGTCCCTGAGTTTGTCTGGGCAAGCTAAATTGGAGCAGCAGGTTGATGTTGGCCTACGCATAATTTCCTCTCACCCCCAGGGAAACACACAATTAGTCCTTATTAACAGCATCAGCAGAAACAGCAGCAGCAGCAGCAACAGCAGTGGTGCTTCCCTGGCCTGGGCTGATCAACAGTGAGACCATGAATCTCCATCTCTCCTCTGACACTGGGAACATGTCCACCCACCCACCCACCCATCCACCTATTCTTCCAGACAGCCACCCAAACAAATGGGGCGATGGAGGTTTGAGTAGTGATGGCGGATGGATGATGATTCAGTGTTTGTTGGTTCTAGTTCTAGCCGTGTCTCATGGAGAGCTTCAGCGCTGTCAGTAGGGGGGTATGGCGTGGGAGGGAGACTGTCAGGGGAGCGATCAGCGGTCAGAGAGGGCCCAGCGATGATGGGAATGCTCGCTTAATGTGTGCTGTCAGTGTAGGAGGAGATTCTGGCACAAACTTGGTGTGTGTGAGCATGTGTGGAGGTGTGTTCGTATGTGTATGTGTGTGTGTGTGTGTGTGTGTGTGTGTGTGTGTGTGTGTGTGTGTGTGTGTGTGTGTGTGTGTGTGTGTGTGTGTGTGTGTGTGTGTGTGTGTGTGTGTGTCTGTGTCTGAGAGTGTATTCATGTCTATGGACCGCATGCATCACTAGTAGGTCTGCACTAAAAACATGCTGAGCACATTTTTATACAGAAAAGCTACTTATGAAAAGATACTTGGCAGGAAAACATGTTACATGGTCCCGAGGTGGTGTACGCATAATATTTGTAATTTGCAGATTAACGACACCAAAGAGAAACTAACTATGATGCAAGGAAGCAAAGATTTATCACTGCGGTCAGGAATTCTCACGTACGTATTTTTAATTGTGCAAGCCTAGTACTGCCATAACTTAACTGTCAACATAGCTATCGTGCAAATTGTATGGGAAGGGGCCACCCGGTTTACTTCAATATATATTTGTACAGTACAGAGGCCAATATCAAAATGTGTTTTGCAGCAGTACAAGGTTTTCAAAATATAATTGGCATAACTGACTATTCACATTGCAATATAGCCACCAGAAGAGGATAATAAGACTAGGATGTGCTGCAAGAGAAGTTCAAGTTCATCCACAGGTGCTCCTTCCGTTTGGAGGGTTACCTGGAAGATGTACATGCTTCTCCGACCCCATTTCAGGTGTGTCCTGACCCATGTAAGGACCATTGTGGGAATGGACATGATTTTACGCTGAATACTGACATTAAGATCTTTGAAAGGAAATGGGTGCACGTTGTGCGTACATTGTGCTTGATAACTCTGACAAAAATTATCTGTACAAAAATAGTGGAATTGGGCCGCCCACATGATCCTACGGCAAGTTCTGCCAAAGATTGAGTGTGTCTGTGTGTGCCTGTGTGTGCCTTTGTGTGTGCACGTGTGTGTTTTCTTTTCGGGTGTGCGTTCTGTTTGAGACTGGTTGGTGTGGGAGTGAGAGAGTGGCCTCACCTGCCCTGTGTAGGCGAAGTCGAGAGCATGCTTCAGTCCCACACACGTCACTCCCTGCAAGGTCACTTCATCCGCCTCACTCTCCATCATACACAGGCTAAACATGGCCTGGCAAGGCACAGAAAAACAGACAAGGAACCAGGTAAAGAACAGGCACATACACACACACACACACACTTATATACAGACAAATATACATACACACACACTAAGTCAAGTGATGGGTTCATCAGACAGTTCAACATAGCAAAACAGCATTTAATAGCACACACACGACTTACATCTGTTGCCTGTTTATCATTTCACTGATATCTGCACAACATTAACTGTCAGGTTAGACGTGTGAAAGAAAGAGTAATGACTAACACACCTTATACACACACACACACACACACACACACACACATACACACACACACACACACACACACACAAAAACACACACACACACACAAAAACACACACACACACACAAACACATACACCCCACTACCCACATGCTAGAATAATCAGAGTGACGGCGTGGCCAGCCAAGTCATGCTCCCCACTGAGGCCGCACTAATCAAAGGCATTGATCGCTGTCTCGCAGTGGGTGGATGGGAAAGACATTGATCAAAGCTCACACAGCACAGGAAGTGGGAGGCCCACAGATCATAACAGAGGCCGTGACTGAGCTGAGCTCCAATAAATCGTCCTCCGCCTCTAGCACAGAGGTCCCAACAAACACACACACACAGACACACACGCGCACAAATGTCCTTCTAAAGTACAGGAAAGACATACCAAAAGTTAACTAGTGCCTACACACTGTGTTCTCATTTCTCATCGCACTCTGTACCAGTAGCTGAAATAAAGCAGAAGCCACAATCCGCGCCACAAACGACTTTCTGTGCTAGAAGAATTTAGAAATGAGATTCCATAAGGGGCTTTAATTGTCCATTTTCGGTCACTGGTACATTGTATGTAATGACTACATGGCAGAGTATCTGCTGTATTTTATCATGTCAAACATGTGTGTTCGGTGCCAGTGGCCATGAGGTTCCTCATTCTGGTGTGTATCTGGTTCTGAGCTACCAACTCTGTGCCACACCTGAGCCTAGTCCATGCGGGAGTTACAGAGGTCCGATGCGGGATTATCCTAAAGCGCTTTGAGAAAGCGTTCCGATTCATATTCTGCCTTGTATTTAATGTGGCCAATCAGTACCACTGCTTTTTTTGTGGTCTCCCTCAGCATGAAATAACTATGGCAGCTAAATTTATCCCTGCGCTCCTTTATTCTCTGTTCTGTCTTTTCTCTTTTTCAGAGAAGCTGCCACCACACATTCTAGATGAGTCTTTTCCTCCTACTCTATTTGCAGCACAGCCTACTTTCATAGGGTGACCTCACTTCACATTGTTTAAAAACCAAAAAGAAAAGAGACCAAAGTGTCTTGTTAGGGCAGAACCCCTGTGGAGAGAGAGTGTGTGTTAATTAAACTCTTCCTGGTTGAGTGACCATGAGCCACTCACGCAACCTGGAGGGATGTGTGTGTGTGTGTGTGTGTGTGTGTGTGTGTGTGTGTGTGTGTGTGTGTGTGTGTGTGTGTGTGTGTGTGTGTTTGCGTGTGCGTGTGCGTGTGTGTGAGAAGACAAGGTCAGTGCGTGAAGATGAGACTGAGACTGAGACGTGTACTGAGGGGTGACTTCTAACCTGAGGGGAGGCTGATGTCGTTGGGGTGGGGGTCGGTTCAGGGGCGGTGACCGTGACAAATAAACCCTGTTAGCACTGCTGCAGCAGCAGTCCGGAGCAAAGATTTTGGAGTGCAAAGGTTGGCTTAACAGTAGCTTAGCAGATTCTGGGCTGAGGCGCTCTCTAGTTTGTTGTACATGCAGTTCCATTAAAGGATACAGGTTTGTCTGCTATGGTATGGTGTGGTTTACTGTATACAATGCTAGTACAGTTATGACCAGTAGAAACAGTGTTATTGCCAGCCATCGAAAAACACATGAAGCAGAGTAAAACAGCATTGCCTCTTCATT
>NC_137917.1:8920873-9075873 GCF_963457725.1 Sprattus sprattus | reverse complement strand
TCACAAAAGAGGCCATCCTTCCGCTGCTGGTTGAGGGCGGAGAGAACGGAGTCCTGGTGCGACCTGGACTGACACAGCCTCTGGCCTTTCAGCATGTCCTGGGAACTAAGATGGAGAGAGATATGAAAAGATAGATAGATAGAGAGCGAGAGAGAACAACAGAGAAAGACAGAGACAGAGACAGAGACAGAGAAGGGATGAGAGGGAGAGAGAAATCCAAAGAGAAGAGTGAAGGACACAGGGAAGTGAATGTATTGCTGTTTGGTAATACTACATTTTTTCAGTCATGCTTTTCTGAATTTGAATTTGAATGAGAGAACAGGAGGAGGAGAAAAGGGCCTCCAAGAACAGGCAGTTCTGTGTCTCCATTGTGAGACTATAGGCCCTCTCACCCTCTGACCCATGTGATGTCCACATGATGTCGTCAACTAAATACAGTTATGGCCTCTCTCTCTCTCTCTTTACCATACACACAATCAATCTCTCTCTTTTTCCAATTCTTTCTCTCTATGCCTCCCTCCCTACCTATTCCAAACACACCCCCTCTCTTTTTCACACACACACACACACACACTCTCTCTTTCTCTCTCTTTCTCTCTCTCTCTCTCAATCAATCTCTCTCCCTTACTCAACATCTCTCTTTTTCTCACTTACTCACCCTCTTTCTCCTTATCCCTGTGCAGAAATATGTTCACTCTAACAAAAAACAGCTTTGGCTCTCAGTAATAACAATATAACATTCAATGCATATTCATAAATGTCGGGATAAGACCTATACACAAGATGTATATGCATGTAAAGACATATACACACCCCGTCCATACACATATACACAGAAAAGAGATGCGTACAGAGAATCATTCATAATTATTCTGGTTGTTATGGGGTATTATAGGTAAACACAGTCCCTCAGATAGTATCAAGCTCTGCAAAGACAAGGGCTACACTATCCTGCTCCTCTGCTGTATTTAAATTGGAATCTGGTATATTTTGCTCCACACAGGTGAAGTTCCACCCCTGCCACTACTAGCCCATACCTCCCCAGGATCCATCTCTGATTTACCATGTATCTTTGACAGTAAAATGACACTTTGCCTACTCGAGCCAAATTCATATTATCTTTGTTTATTTATCCTGCAACCTGCCCATCATCAGAGGAGAATCTCTCTCTCTCTCTCTCTCTCTCTCTCTCTCTCTCTCTCTCTCTCTCTCTCTCTCTCTCTCTCTCGCTCGCTCGCTCTCTCCCCAGGGGTAGTAATGACCATATTGTAAGCAGACTTAAGTATCCAAATGCTTTTGTGAATCGTACAAAAAGGTAGGTTTGGCATAACTTAAAACAAAAACTGCACATCAATGTCTATGAACTTTGGCTTGTTTGAGAAACCAGAAACCAGCACACTTATGCTAAGCATATGAGCCTTATAGACAAATGTCCAGGTCTTTAAGGGTACACCAAGAGAGGACACTGGAACTCACCCAAACTCTAATCACAAGACCTCATTCCCAGCCTTGAGATTCTGCACCTGTGATATAAGACCATTGGGCCTCGGACAACCACTTCCTTAACAAATGTCACACACATCTGACCATCAGTGTCTATATGCATGGCACTGGACTGGACCGGACTGTGTCATTGCGGGGACCCTAGAGCAGGGACACACAATGTAGCTGACTCGACTGGGGCTGATGTGGTCCATAACCAGACCAGATCCTTTTCCAGACCTGCTCCAGAGTCATTCACTGTGTGGGGAACTGCAGTGACCTCAGACACAATAGCCTACCTGAGAAGAGGCTCAGAGGGCATTCTCCTGTCAGGGTGGTGGTGGTGGAGGCGGGTTAGATGGAGTGAAGGAGGAAGTGAGCTCTGGCTGGCTGACACTTATTGTGGTAGCTTCACTGAGCCCGTCCAGTAGCCTGAAGAGAGGGCGAAAGTCAGTTAACATGAACGCTTAGACTCACAGATTCTCTCTGACAGATAGTGGACGTGATGTGGCACAGATTCACCACAGATCCCTTGCAGAGACAGTGGTTGCCTTGTCAACTGGTGAGTTACAGGCATAGCAGGATGCTGGGGTTAAAGAGCTGTGCAGCACTAACACTGAATTCAGTTTTGTTTCACTACTCAACCCCATGCAGACTCATCGAGCGTGGGCGGACCCCAATACTCATCCAAATGAATCATCACATGAAAAATCACAGTCCTCACACACTCACACACAGATACACACACACACACACACCTATATATGCACAAATTGCACATCCAGAAACACACACTTGACCACTCTTACCTGGGGCACTGCACAAAGTTTTCAGATTGTGTCAGTTATGTCAGTTTGACACAGCACCAGTTTTGTGCGAAGTGACACAACCCAAAGCCTACTCACCCAGAAGCAGACCGTGGAGCACCCTATCACAGAGTGGGCTAGCCTATTAGTCATCCTGATCAGGAGCAGTCTGAGACATGACTCTGGCAAACCCATATGCTACCCAGCAGAGCCACAGGAGGCCATCCAGGTGATTAGATCCTAGGCTCATCTGCATTTAATGTCCTCCCATCTCCTGGCCATCTCCAGGTGCTATTGATCCAATGACTGAATGACCTTCAAAGGACTGCTGGCAGTCACCCAAGAGCAAAGTCAAGAGACAGGCAGGCAGAGAGAGAGAGAGAGAGAGAGAGAGAGAGAAAGAGAGTCTTAGAATGTTTAATTGGACCATATCTCCATTCTACTTCAGATGTTCAGACAAGATTACCAGATGAAAATGAATGAAGCAGATGAAAAATACAGCTAAAAACAATCGACATTTTCAGCCAAGAACCTGACATGTACTGTTGCACTTGACCAGGTGTCACCTTGTTTATCAATAAGGGCTAGTATTGCAAGATTGCTGAATACATGCATTAAACATTAAAAGCTTTGCCAGTTTTCTCCAGTTTTCTATGACTGCATCCTTTGCGGCAGCGCTTACTTTCATCTTGAATGTTATTCGCCATGAATGTTTTTTGCATTCTACCAGAGATTAAACGATGAAAAATCGGATAGGTTGGCCTGGTCTACGATGGAGACTGAGGCTGTTTTCGCGGGGGGGATTCACCGTGCGTATGCCTCCACCATCACTTTCAAATCTCAGCCATCAACCCCTACCTGCTTACTCTAAAAAAGATCTGAGCCAGAGTCAGCTGCTATTCGGGTCAGGTTTCCTAGCAACTGTCCAGCTAAGGGGACAAACGGGATATTGGGGGGAAATTACCGATACAACCTTTGTTATAGTCCCTGCTGACCGAGCCGTGACAACTGATTCAGAGACGTCCGATGCTCCATTTGACAGGACGGACGAACGGACAGGCTCTAACAGTAACCCTTATGTGGAAAACATGACATCCAACATCACAAAGCTATCTACTTACTTTTCAGTCGTTTCGGTTCTTCCTCTGTCAGTCGGATGTGGTGGCCGTAAGCTACTTCATTTGAACGCATATCATTTAGTGGCAAATTGGCTGAAGGTGAGTTGCGGCTGCAGCTAAATACCCGGCCTGCGTAACAGTTGTGTCCAGTGTATTCTGTAGACATACAGTGAGCGTATTAGCTAAATTGTTACACCGTAGCCCCGCCTATCCAAAACGGTCACATGCATTTTGGTCATGTGGGATACAGCGACACCCAGAGCCAGAAACACTTGACATATTTCAGTCCTGACCTGACACATGGCTTCTGATAGTAACCAGACACCTTCAGAAGTGCAATGAATACAGCCTGCAGTATGACTTTGTCATAAGAGACTGTCATGTGAAATGGACAGCAATAAGCTCTCTTTCTCTCTCTCTCTCTGTCCCTGTGTGCGTGTGTGTGTGTGTGTGTGTGTGTGTGTGTGTGTGTGTGTGTGTGTGTGTGTGTGCGTGCGTGCGTACATGTGAATGAGAAACGTTGGACCTTGTTTGTAGTCCACCTTTTCCCCCCTGGTTATCCGTTCAGTCATCATCCTAAATGCTTTTCCATCAATGCAGGACCACCGCGTCTAATCATCAGCTTATGATTATGTTTGTCTGGTAATGCTGTTCCCACCTCCCTACCTACTGCGTCTGTAGAGAAGCTCACGTTGATGAGACAGGTCTTGACATTTGAGACAACACGGTGGCGCTCCAATCGAGAGAGAATTACCTAGACTGCAAGAGACAGTTATACTTGTGAACGCTCAATTATAAATGCTCTAGAGTAGCATTATCAACTGATTAATTACGCTGGAATTATATGCAACCATACTTATTTCACGGAGACACGCCCGATAACTTAGCTGGGCATTCAGAAGATAAGTGAAAGTGTGCCCCTCCCATAATAGACTTATTTACAAGCTGACGGGTTTTTGGTAAGAGTTTATTTTTTTGCCAGAGGTTTGAATGTTGGTTGAAAGAAGAAAAGGAACGCGTCGCAATGGATAAGTTCAGGGTTTTGATGAATTTAGTCCAAAAACGGCAAACCACCCTTGGATTCGGCCTAATTCCGTTACTAACGGCTGGTGCGGAACATGTTTTTTCAAACTTTGCCTTCAAGTGTCCATGCAGCGAGTGGAGCTTTCTGTATGGGACGGTGTTTCTTCTTGTGCCGGCCGTGGCTCTGCTTATACTTGGGTACATGCTAAGCAATAAAACGTGGAAACTGTTCACGGGCCTGTGTCTTAATAAGGCTAAACTTTTTCGTTTCAAATCCATGTGCGGCTGCCTAGTTGTTTTCCTTCAGATCACAATGGCCGTTATGTTGGCACCTGTCTCCTGGATCGCAATAGCGCTTCTTAACGGCGTTTATTTTGAATGTATAATGACGGGCTCTAATTTCACTCATCTAAAGAGCTACCTGTGTCATGGAAGATCAGACTCTTGCCAGATAGACCTCCACAAGTTGCCCTGTGATAAAACTGCGGCGAACAGAGACGCCATCCTTACAACCATACACGCACTGTCTCAGGTAAGTGAGTGACCGAGTAGCGCATTGGTTGGTTGATAATATTACAGTTCCGTGAATTGCATCAGAAGGCGTGAAAGCTTTAATTGCTGAGACTGATAGTGCTATAGGGTTTCTTGGAAGCCCTAATTCATATTGATGACTATATACTGTCACCACAGTAAGCTGAACTCACCTGTGATAATGTGTTCATATTCAGTTTCACAATACAACCTAGTCACAGTTTACTTCATTGAATGCAGTTTTTTTTAGTATGTTTAAGTAAATGCAGATGACTAGTCAGTATTATGATTATCATCAGAACCACTATCTACTATTATTGTTGTTGTTAGTGGTGGTAGTAGGAATTGTGGTAGTAGTAGTAATGGTGGTTGGTCTGGGTGGCCAGTGGGAAGGACAGGTGATCTTATCTGTCTTCCAAATAACTATGTACCATGAAAATTAATTTTAACATGATCCCAAAACTGGTTGCCTATAAAAACAAACATACATCAAAAAGTGGCAAATGTCTGCATACCTTTCCTTTAAACAATGTTGCAGATTAACCACTTGACTGAGTGTTGGTCTTGACTGAATGTTAATTAGCCTCTGTCATCCGCTGCCTTCTAGGTCGTGGGCGGGTTGGTGATAGCCTCTATCATGCTCTCCTCTCTGCTGCTCACCTGTGTGGCGAGGTGCAACTCCCCAGTGAGCTACCTCCAGATCAAGTTCTGGAAGGCCTACTCTCAGAAGGAAAGCAATTTTTTTGACAGCTACGCCACTGAACACGCCGAGAAGCTCGCCGAGAGGAACATCAAGAGCTTCTTTGAGATGAGAACACCAGAGTCTCAAGCGAGCCCTCCAAGGTACGCGTGGGAGCAGATCTCCAGGTTCTACAAGTTTAAGACCATGGATAAGTATTACAGCACAGTACACAAGTATGTGGAGACGTGCAAGAACCCTGAGAACCCTATAAGAGTCCTTCCCACTAAATCAGGTGACATCTCTAACCCAGCAGCCCTGGACTTTGTGGACGAAAGCACAATAATGCTGTGAGATGGAGGTCATAAGGGTCATTTGGTTGGAAATGTTTTTCAAGTGCACAGTATTTCCATTTTTATGATATTTGAAGAATATTTGAAGACTTTTAGAAGAAGTGAATGTTTTTGTACTTGTTTCATATATGATGACGTTTTTTGTGCTAAAAACTGATATTTATAATAGGGAGTGTTTCCTTAACCATTATGGTGTTTTAACTTTTCCCAAATAAAAAGCACAAGTATACTCAGCTTCTGCTAATGAGTAATATAAAGGAGGGGGACTTCTTTCAGAGACGCACAATGGAAGTGTGGCATTTTCAACCATTTCCTCTGTCCATAAAGTCACGTACATGATAAGTCTTTTGCCAGTTGTGCACAGGACTGCTTAAGATTTGGCAAAGGTGGAGGATGATCTGAAAAATAGCCTGTGTCTGTTACGGTTTTCATCAGATTGGTAAGAAATGTTTTTAATACCTTGGCTTTATGTCTGAATCTGCATTAATCTTCAGCACCCCCCCCCCCCCCAACCCTTTGTCTCCCCCTTGTGGAGCTAAATCACCAAAGTGTGCTCATCTGAGTACCAGATGTTATAGCAGAGGTTTTAAGGGATTCATTTAAGACATTGACAGAAAGATAGCATTGACATGACAACAATAATAACATAATCAATAACCTTGTAGAACAAAGTATTAACCGGTGTGTGTGAGTGTGTTTGTGTGTGAGTGTGTGTGTGTTTGTGTGTGTGTGTGTGTGTGTGTGTGTGAGTGTGTGTGTGTGTGTGTGTGTGTGTCTGTGTGCGTGCGTGTGTGTCTGTGTGTGTGTGTGTGTGTGTGTGAAAATGAAGCAAAAAGTGGAATAAAGCTCAATTGTGACCAATAGGTACAGTCTCCTCCGCAATTATTGGCACCCCTAGGAAAGATGAGTAAAAAGGGTTATTAGTCCATGGGCCAGACAACATATTGGTACCATCTGAGGGGGCAAAACTGTACCTATGCTAAGTTGTTTGTAGGACTGATAGTCTATTAATATATGATAACCCTTGCACAAAAGCAGCTTTTCATATTTTTGGGCTATATAACCGTTTTCACTGATCAGCGCTTAAGCAAAATTTCCCCAAATCACACATGTGCTAATATCATCTTAACAGTGATATAATTTTGGTCATTATCTCAATTATTTGTAAATTGTTCATATAAGTCAAATGTTGCAACTATTGGAAAAAAAAAAGTTTGATTTTGCTTAAGGTTAGAATGTACAGCCATTTAAGCCTTTGTCACGCATATTAGGATAATGTCCCGCTTTTTCATCGGTCTGCCCTTCCTTAACGCCTCTTTTCCACACCCTGCTCCCTATTCATTTATGAGGACTCTAATTGCATTTATAAGCCAGGACGGGGTCCTCTCATTCTGCCACTGGCGAATGTGATCTACTTCATTTGCCTGATACTTACACTCTTAGAAAAAAGGGTTTATATGATTCTTTATAGAACCACAGGACTTCTTAGCCAAGGAGATAGACCTTTTTGCCTAAAAAAGGTTGCCATTTCACTCATGCGAGGGTTATGTGGAAACGTTTATTATGGCACCTTTCTGAAGAAGCTGATTCTGCACTTCTGCTCATTCATAATCATTACCTTTGTGGTCTGCATATCAAAACATAAAGTGAACTGCATATCAAAATAACAAAGTTGTTATATCTAGATATAACCCTGTGCTAACATCTGACCGGTTAACACCCACAGACATTTACTAGGAACACCCGTTGGCGTTAACCGGTCAGTTGTTAGCTAGAATCTAGAAGTTTGTTGTCTCTGAATAATGGTAGCAGCAGCTGAAAACGTTCTCAGACAAAAGCCATGAAACAAGTCAAGCAAGCAGTTCTAAAGGATGATCCTAGTGGCTGAGAGCCGACGGCTTCACATGAGTGATGTCTTGGCTCTTCCCCATGGCGATGGATCTCTGCGCAACACCAATAAAGGTGCTCTGGCGAGAGAGCTGGAGAAAAGCGTTGCCCCTGTAGACGTTATCCCAGAACCATCAACAACCATCATCGATGGGATGAGCTTGGTGTAGCAGATGAAAGGGGATGACAAGACTTTCACTCAGATGGCAGAATCAGCCCTAGCCAAGGTCCTCCATGATTGAGCCAAGAGCATTGATGTTGTGAATGATGTCTATAAGGAGACATCCATAAAGATGCAGAAAGAGCCAACAGCGGTCCAGACCTAGGCATTCAGTTCAAGAACATAACACCGGGTCACAACATCCAACAATGCAGTTCCTCCAACAAGGCAAGTCTAATCAAGTTCTTGGTCGATGAATGGAAGGGACCCAGACACAGAGAAAAACTCCAGAACAAGGCATGTATGACACATGTGATGAACTATTGGAGGAGGTAACAAAGCTCAGATCTTCCCAGGAAGAAGCTGACACTCGCATGCTGTTACTTGCTCTGCAGCACAGTCTGGCTACAAAGCAGTTGTCAATCACTAGGAAGAGGTGTCTCTGATGCCTTGCTTGGCATGCATGCCTTCAATAGTTTTGACACCGTCAGTCCAAGTGTATTATGTGTTCAGGTGTAGCATCATCTGGACATATGCACTGTCAGACCACTAATTAAACAGTTTTACATGTAATGTACGTTTTGAAGGACTGGTAATACGAAAACTATTTTACATGCCACAACATTGTTTGCCTGTATCGTGTGTAGTTTTATCATAATTATTGTGGTCTAGGTTCATTAAATACAAACTGAGGGACTACTATAGTTAAATTTAACTTAATGTTGTATTTGAAGAGAGAACCACAAAATATTATTATTTAAAAACGGCAAATTTCGCAAAAGTAGACTATATATCCTTATACAATTGACAATGTGAACTGTTCAAGTACATAGGAGGCCATTAAAAGTATTTATTGGTGGGTTTATTTCAATGGAGATGAGATAATAGTATAATGGTACAGTTATACAAGATGACTGGAGCATTCATCTTTCCAGTTAGCCTGATATGGGTCTCTCTCTCTGTTCAAGAGGTGAAAACCACTAAAAAGCTGCCACTCTGAAAGGGTTATCACATCAAAACATAATCTAGGGATGTATAACATTTAAAAAATAGCAACTTTGTCCACCCAGATGGTACCGATATGTGAAATTTCAGGTCCGGGCCCATGGACTATAAATGTGACTTTTGATGATATAACTAAGGGCATTCCGAAGATACGGGAACTGAAAGTGTGCCCCTCCCATAATAGACTTCAAGATGACGTTCATAGGTTTTTGTTAAGAGTTCATTTTTGCCAGAGGTTTGAATGTTGGTTGAAAGAAGAAAAGGAACGCGTCGCAATGGATAAGTTCAGGGCTGTGATGAATTTAGTCCAAAAACGGCAAACCACCCTTGGATTTGGCCTTATTCCGTTACTAACGGCTGGTGCGGAGCATGTTTTTTCAACCTTTGCCTTCAAGTGTCCATGCAGCGAGTGGAGCTTTCTGTATGGGACGGTGTCTCTTCTTGTGCCTGCCGCGGCTCTGCTTATACTTGGGTACATGCTAAGCAATAAAACGTGGAAACTTTTCACGGGCTTGTGTCTGAATAAGTCTAAACTTTGTCGTTTCAAATACATGTGCGGCTGCCTAGGTGTTTTCCTTCAGATCACAATGACCGCTATGGTGGCACCTGTCTCCTGGATGGCAATAGCGCTTCTTAACGGCGTTTATTTTGAATGTATTATTACGGGCCTTAATTTCACTCATCTGAATAGCTTCTTGTGTCATGGAAGATCAGACTCCTGTCAGATCGAGCTCCACAAGTTGCCCTGTGATAAAACTGCGGCGGACAGAGACGCTATCCTTACAACCATACGCGCACAGTCTCAGGTAAGTGAGTGACCAAGTAGCCTATTTGATGGTTTTGATAATATAGCCTAACGGTTCCGTGAATTGTATTTTCTTTGACAGAAGGCGTGAAAGCTTTAATTGCTGAGACTGATAGTGCTATAGAGTTTCTTGGAAGTAGCCTAACTAATATGTAAGACTATACTGCCACAACAGTAAGCTGAGCTCACCTCTCATGTATTCAGTTCCACAATACAACCTATTCACACTTTACTTTATGCTGTGTTTTTCACCATGAAGACTAATTCATGTGTCTATGAAGTATGTTTAAGTTCCTTGAGGAAATTATCAAATGAAAAAAATTAGACTTCTGCCTCCCAGCGAATGTCCACTTTGTAGTGGCAGTAAAACTAGCAAGCTAACCACCTAAAAAAAACCTTTGCAAAAACCCTGCAAACAAAAACTCAGTTGATGCTGATAAAAGCTTGCTAGCACGCTAACTAGTTTCTTTGGGTTATATTGTTGGCAATGTCGTACTGGGAAAGCTTTTCTTACATTTTCACAGGGAGGTTTAACCCTGACCACAGAACTATAGTACATAGTTTGGGTGGCCAGTGGGAAGGACAGGTGATCTGTCCTCCACATCATTATGTACCATGAAAATGAATTTGAACATGATACCAAAACTGGTTGCCTAAAAAAAACATACAATCAAAAAGTGGCAATTGTCTGCATACTGTTCCTTTAGACAATGTCGCAGATGAACCACTTGACTGAGTTTTGGTCTTGACTGAATGTTAATTAGCGTCATCCGCTGCCTTCCAGGTCCTGGGCTGGTTGGTGATAGCCTCTATCATGCTCGTCTCTCTGCTGCTCACCTGTGTGGCCAGGTGCAACTCCCCAGTGAGCTACCTCCAGCTCAAGTTCTGGAAGGCCTACTCTCAGAAGGAAAGCAACTGTTTTGACAGCTACGCCACCAAGCACGCTGAGAAGCTCGCCGAGAGGAACATCAAGAGCTTCTTTGAGATGGAAATACCGGAGTCTCAAGCGACCCCTTCAAGGTACGCGTGGGAAAAGATCTCCAGGTTCTACAAGTTCAGGACCATGGATAAGTATTACAGCACAGTACACAAGTATGTGGAGACGTGCAAGAACCCTGAGAACCCTATTAGAATCCTTTCGACTAAATCCGGTAACATCTCTAACCCAGCAGCCCTGGACTTTGTGGACGAAGGCACAATGATGCTGTGAGATGGAGGTCGTAAGGGTCATTTGGTTGGAAATGTTTTCAAGTGCACAGTATTTCCATTTCATGATGTTTTGAAGAATATTTGAAGACTTTTAGAAGAAGTGAATGTTTTTGTACTTATGTATATGATGACGTTTTGTGTGCTTAAAACTGATATTTAGAATAGGGATTGTTTCCTTAACCATTATGGTGTTATCATTTTTCTCAAATAAGAAGCACAAGTATACTCAGCATCTGCTAATGAGTAATATAGAGTTTACAAAAGTTCAGTTTACAATCCTTAGTTTATTATTGGCCTCATGTGCTTCAATAGGAAATATCTTTTACAGCATAAACCTTTCATTGTTCTGTCTGCTTCCTTATTTGTAATGAAAAAGTCGTCACAGAAGCTTGTGCAAACACTTGGATACATTCAGCGAGCAGATATGTTTACCAGTGTCTTGAATGAGTGTTTCTCTCTGTGGTCAGCTCTCTCGGTTTCAGTTCTATCTAACATCCTTTGTGCCTAAATGGGACAGGAAATCGTATGCAAAGCCTTTAGGTGGAGAATTACGCCTGATGAATCACAATAAATGCTGGCCAGTTAAAGATTTCCCTATCAAGGATAAAGAACATAAGGATCATAACATCTTATCTTATGTTATCTTATCAGTGCTACTTTTGTTTAAATGAATCCAAGCAGTTCACTTCTGTTCACTACTGTTCACTTCCAGATGCTGTGCAAAATCTGCCCGTTGGTCTGTTTAGAGCACCTCAGCATGAAAAGGTCTTCAGATGCGTTAGTGATGAGAAATAGCAAATCTTTTAGATTTAGCCCACGAGCCCCTAGAAGGAAATAAAAGTGTGGTGTTTTCAACCACTTCCTCTATCCAAAATGTCACATATATGCTTAGTCTTTTGTGTTTTGACAGTTGTGCAGGATTGCTTAAGAGGTGGCAAAGGTGGAGGACAATCTGAAAAAAAGCCTGTGTCTGCTACCGGTCATCAGATTGTTGTGAAATGTTTTGAATTCCTTGGCGTTATGCCTGAATCTGCATTATTCTCCAGTTCCCCACCACCCGTTTGTCTCGCCCTTGTAAGGACCAAAGTGTGCTAATCTGACTAACAGAGGTTATAGCAGAGGTTTTAAGGGATTCATTTAAGGCAGTGACAGATAGATAACAGTGACATGACAACAACAATAACATACTCTCTAACCTTGTAGAACAAAATTGTAACAGGTGTGTGTGTGTGTGTGTGTGTTTGTGTGTGTGTGTGTGTGTGTGTGTGGGTGTGTGTGTGTGTGTGTGTGTGTGTGTGTGTGTGCGTGCGTGTGCGTGTAAGTGAAGCGAACAGTGGAATAAGGCACAATTTTGACAAATAAGTACCGTCTCCTCCACAATTATTGGCACCCCTGACCCTGGGAAAGATAAGTAAAAAGGGTTATAGGAAATCCACCTTTTGATGAAATAGCTTAGGGGCATTCAAAAGATAAGGGAACTAAAAGTGTTCCCTTCCCATAATATACTTCTCTACAAACTGACTTGGCAGACGTTCATGGGTTTTTGGTAAGAGTTTCTTTTTGTCACAGGTTTGAATTTTGGTTGAAAGGATAAAAGGTCGCGTCGCAATGGATAAGTTTAAGGTCTTGATGGATTTAGTCCAAAATTGGCAAACAACCCTTGGATTAGGCCTAATACCATTACTGACGGCTGGTGCAGAGCGTCATTTTTCAACCTTTGCCTTCAAGTGTCCATGCAGCGAGTGGAGCTTTCTGTATGGGACGGTGTCTCTTCTTGTGCCTGCCGCGGCTCTGCTTCTACTTGGGTACATGCTAAACAATAAAACGTGGATACTGTTCACGGGCTTGTGTCTGAATAAATCTAAACTTTGTCGTTTCAAATACATGTGCCGCTGCCTAGGTGTTTTTCTTCAGATTACAATGACTGCTATGGTGGCACCTGTCTCCTGGATCGCAATAGCGCTTCTTAACGGCGTTTATTTTGAATGTATTATTACGGGCCTTAATTTCACTCATCTGAAGAGCTTCTTGTGTCATGGAAGATCAGACTCCTGCCAGATCGAGCTCTACAAGTTGCCCTGTGATAAAACATCTCTTAAGTCGACGGACAGAGACGCTATCCTTACAACCATACGCGCGCAGTCTCAGGTAAGTGAGTGACCGAGTAGCCTATTTGATGGTTATGATGATAGAACAGTTCCGTGAACTGTATTTTCTTTGTCAGAAAGTGTGAAAGCTTTAATTGCTGAGACTGATGGTGCTATAGGGTTTCTGGGAAGTAATTCATATGGAAGACTATATACTGTCACCACAGTAAGCTGAGCTCACCTGTGATCATGTTCATGCTCATATTCAGTTCCACAATACAACCTAGTCACAGTTTACTTGGGGGTATTTTATGCAGTTTTTTTCACTATGAGGACTAATTAATGTGTCTGTAAAGTATTTTTAAGTAAAGGCAGAAGATTAGTCGATCATCGTCAGAACCTCAATCTATTATTGTTGTTTTTGATATTGTTGTTTTTAGGGGTGTAGGAATTGTGGTAGTAGTGTTGATGGTGGTTGGTCTGGGTGGCCAGTGAGAAGCACAGGTGATCTCATCTGTCCACATCACTATGTACCATGCAAATTAATTTTAACCTGATACCAAAACTGGTTGCCTGTAAAAACATGTATCAAGAAGTGGCAAATGTCTGCATACGGTTCCTTTAGACAAGATTAACCACTTGACTGAGTGTTGGTCTTGGCTGAATGTTAATTAGCCTCTGTCATCCGCTGCCTTCCAGGTCCTGGGCTGGTTGGTGATAGCCTCTATCATGCTCGTCTCTCTGCTGCTCACCTGTGTGGCCAGGTGCAACTCCCCAGTGAGCTACCTCCAGCTCAAGTTCTGGAAGGCCTACTCTCAGAAGGAAAGCAACTTTCTCGACTGCTACGCCACCAAGCACGCCGAGAAACTCGCAGAGAGGAACGTCAAGAGCTTTTTTGAGATGGAAATACCGGAGCCTCTGAAGACCCCTCCAAGGAACGCCTGGAAAAAGATATCCAGCTTCTACAAGTTCGGGGCCATGGATAAGTATTACAGCACGGTACACAAGTATGTGGAGACGTGCAAGAACCCTGAGAACCCTATGGGAGTCCTTTCGACTAAATCAGGTAACATCTCTAACCCAGCAGCCCTGGACTTTGTGGACGAAGACACAATGATGCTGTGAGATGGAGGTCATTCGGTTGTACATTCTTTCAAGTGCACAGCACTTCCATTTTTATAATGTTTTGAAGAATATTTGAAGACTTTTAGAAGAAGTGAACGTTTTTGTACATCTGCTAATGAGTAATGTTCATATTACAATCCTTGGTTTATTAGTGGCCTTATGTTCTTCAATAGGAAATATCTTTTACAGCATAAACCTTTCATTATTCTATCTGCTTCCTTATTCGTGATGAAATAGACGTCACAGAAGCTTGTGCAAACACTTAGATACATTCAGCGAGCAGATATGATTACCAGGGTTTTGAATTAATGTTTCTCTCTGTGGTCAGCTCTCTCAGTTTCAGTTCTATCTAACATCCTGTGTGTGTAAATGGGACAGGAAATCACATGCAAAGCCATTAGGTGGAGAATTGCGCCTGATGAATCACAATAAATGCTGGCCAGTGAAAGATTTCCGTATCAAGGATAAGGAACATAAGGATCATAACATCTTACCTTATGTTAATTTATTGATGCTACTTTTGTTTAAATGAATCCAAGAAGTTCATTAATGTTCACTAATGATACTGCTTACATATGCAACTTATTGCAGATGCTGTGCAAAGTTTGCCCATTGGTCTGTTTAGAGCACTTTTGCTTGACAAGGTCTTCAGATGCATTAGTTAGGAGAAATAGCAAATCTTTGAGATTTAGCCCATAAGCCCCCACAAGGGGGGCAGACTTCTTTCAGACACGCAATGAATTCTCCCCCCCCTTCCCCCCATAATCTCTTACCTTGTAGAACAAAATAGGAACAGGTGTGTGTGTGTGAATGTGAAAGTGAAGCAAACAGTGGAATAAACCACAATTTTGACAAATAAGTACCGTCTCCTCCACAATTATTGGCACCCCCGGGACAGATGAGTAAAAAGGGTTAAAGGAAATTCAACTTTTGATGCTTATAGCTTAGGGGCTTTCAGAAGATAAGGGAACTAAAAGTGTTCCCCTCGCATACTTCTCTACTTCAGCATGACAAGGTCTTCAGATGCACGATATTATCGGCAAGACATCGGTATCGGCAGATATCGGCTTCAAAACTTAATTATCGGTATCTGCAGATATGAAACATTTCTTCCGATATACCTGGCCGATAAGGTGTAGGGTGACCATATCCATAACACCAAAAAGGAGGACACTATGCGGAACTTGGAACACGAAATTTCGGAATCACGGAATTTCGTGGTGCTGTGAATAATTACATAGGACTCTGGCGTGCTCCCCTTTACAATACAACTTGTGTAATTGATATATGATGTATGTGAAGTCCGTATGCGTTACCAGGGGCGGAGTGGGACACAAAAATCCACCGGGACAATTCTAACTGCACCGGCCCACCACCGGCCCACAACGTGCCCACAACGTGCCCACAACTGGCCCAACCCGCATCCCCTCCACCTCCCATATATCAACTACAGAAACAAACGGGCGGCTTTTGATCATTATTGTTAGATTTAGAGTTGATGTGTGGGTGACAGACATGACAGTGACAGTGACAGTGTATTTGTATATGTACATTTATGGAAATACGGAACAAATCGCGTCCCGTATTGGCTCAAATGTTATGCTAATTCGCAACAATGTGTCCTGTCAACTCACTCGCATCTAGTTGACGGCTGGTTGAATAAATCCGTAATTCTTGTACATTTTGATGCACTTTCCTCCTGCATCCGCCTCTTTTTCAGTCTGGCCTTTTTGCCCCCTCCTTTCTCCTTTCTCTTATGTCCCTCCATCAGGTACGCTTCACCTGCTCTCTCTCCCTGATAGCCGCTAATTTATCTCCCTAGGTTCACTTGATAAAGGCAGAACGATACACATTTCCCATGATGCTTTGCTCGACCATTCTACATTCAACAAAAAAACGAATTAAATCGCTGGCCAATTTATATTTGTGGTCATGAAAGTAATGGAGCGTCTGAATAAAAAGAATTACATCAATATAGGAGGCTAAACAAAAATCAGAAGGTTGGATTAATGGGAGTGAGTTTGACAGACGCCACCATAGGTGTGATGTACAGAGACAAATAGCGCTATAAATAGTGGTTGGACGGCTCAATCCTGTAACTTTCGGAGAATTTAGAGATTTTCACGGGACCATGATTTGACGTACATGCAAATTCTATGGGCCGCTCATGGCTTTGACTCAACAGCTGCGAAGGCCGGCCTGCAGGCTGGTTCTCGAGAGATAATTGGCCGACAGGCCCACCGGGAAAAATCTCGGTGCTCCCGATGGCCACTCCGCCCCTGTGCGTTACGCCCGACTCACATTGTTGCGTTGATGCAACGGACGGTGGAGGAGGAGTTTGGCGCATGGGGTTCTGTTGATAACGGAGACGTTATAGTGAGATTGACAGGTCAAAAACCAATCACGTCACTAGTAAGCTTTTACCCTGTGAGTAGTAGCATGCTAACCCTAACCCATCATTAGACAGTGTGCTCAGACACCTCGCAAATCCTATGATACGTATTTCTCAGTTACAATAAAGGGGTTTTTACATTGTACAGTGTCTATTTCTCGGTAACTTTTAAAAAATCTAACCAAAAAAAAGTCAAACAACCAACTTGTAGGTACAAATACGACCATCTACGGAGTTTGGCAGCCATGTTTTTTTTTTTGAGTTTGCCGCTCTGTAGACGTGAGCATATACGGGATATGATTGGCTAGTGCCTGTGCTGTCAGTTATGCATGAAAGGCAATATGATTGGCTGATGCATGCATTGCCTGTTGAAAAGTTGAACCTTCTTCAACTCTTGTCGCGAGCAAAGCATGAAACGCAACGCACGCGAACCAAACGGAGCCACAATTCAGTTCGGCAAAGGATGATGTCACCCCATGCAAAGTGAATGGGGATGCGTTAACCCTGACGCATCAACGCAGCAATGTGAGTCGGGCGTTACACACTGGTTTGCCCTTATCTAACTACGTACTCCGGTCGGAGAGTAGCCACAACCTTCAGGTGTAGTAGAAACAGGTTTATTTGTGTTTAACCTCTAGCTGGTTGATCAAGTGCATTAAGTGCTTGCAGTGAAATAATCATACATTAAAAGAAGTATTTGTTTGTTTATGTGGTTTCTGTAGAATAAAGAAATACAGAATATAACAAATATTCATAACTCCCAATCTGTACTAATATACGTAAATATATAAATATCTGAACAATATACACAATTACCTATCAGTTATGAATCATGTATTATATAATTCACTATTATGCATATCAGTGTATCAGCAACACTGTAATTGCAATGCTGTTACATTACTATACCACAAGGTGGCACTCTAAGACCACAAATGGCCTGGCAGTCTGAACTCTAAGCTACCAGCAATATCAAAACAAATGGATCTCCGTATTAGCGTCGTATACACAGGCTAGAACAAGTATGCGAGAAATGACTAGTTATAGCAGCTATTGCTTGTAACCATTAATATAAAGAATGTAAAGATAGCAGATACATGAATTACACTTACATTGTCGGTAACGCACACGGCAACACAACGTTTATTGTATGCTAGCATGATACATTGAAAGCACGTCCACTCGCATTAGCAGAGCTGGCACGAGAAAGAAGAGGAAAGTTTGTGCGCGTTTACCTTGACTGCTTATGTCAATGTCACAGCGACAGTAAGTGCAGAAGCCATGCAAGGAGTCTCGACTGCTTTTTGATATAAAGTCGTGTTCTTTTGCCCACTCTGGATTGAAAGACGTCTGGCGTTTAGGCATGTTTCTTCTATGTGTGTTAAGTCAATGTAGCCAGCAGCATATGTACGACGTAGCCAGCACATGGAGCCTTGTTTACGTTTTTAACCAATGATATAGGGTTAGAATTTACGTGAAGCCTATCAGATATTAATCAGACACCACTTTAAGCCAATCATGTGTTATACCGCGTTCCAGCAAAAATATTCTAGAGCGCAATTCACCCTTCGCTAAGCCCCGCCCACCTTAACTACTGTTGCTACGCCTGACAAGCTTTCGTACCTGGCATATCAATCTCAATGATAAGTGCCGTTATCTGACGTCCGCAGAGAGATAATTACTAATTTCTGGAGTTCAGGGGAGATCTCTGAAAGAACGAGGCAAAAGGGGCTTCAGTATGCTTTTGAGGGATACATACATGATATCTGCGCGAAGTCAGACAATGGGGAAATACATATTAAAACCTCCGGCAACCCCCCTGATGCTCCCACGTAGGAACTGACACAGGGAGAGCAGCAATCGGATTGGGGAAGTTGTGTGTCGGCCGTCATTTAACAAAATGCTAAAATATATTGAACAGTATGTCAAAGCGAGCCTGCATCTTGTCTCTTACCATTTTATTTTACGTTAAAATGTACGCATTATAAACAAAGAACCGTAATCATTTGCAAGCAATACTGAGATGAGTTACCTATCCGCTAGCTTGATAACATTAGCTTGTCCTCATGTGGGAGACTTAACAAAGTGCCAAAATACATTCAACAGTATGTCAAACGCGAACAGTAGATATGTATCTTATAGTCTCATTTTACGTTAAAATATGTGCATTGTGAACAAAGAACTGTAATTATATGCAAGCAATACTGAGATGAGTTAGCTCGCTTGCTAACATTAGCTTGTTGTAAGCAAATGTAAGTGTTCTTTGTAAACATTCAGCTGCGATTGGGGCCTCCCACACTTCTTTACCCACTCACGGCATTTCTCATATTGAGTTTTGGGTTTTGGGAATGGAAAAATTCAACCCCACCCTCCAAACTCTTTGGGTATCGGCTGTCGGTTTTGCACAACCCATAGGCACAGTGCTTCGGAATCTTCACTTTGCCAAATGTTTGTCAGGTCTTCCGCGCTTAGTTACCCGTTGCTAAACTACGATTGGCCTGGGGCAGTTTTTGGGCGTGGCTTAGCGAAGGGTCAATTCTTTAGGCCCAGTGCAACTCCAAAAAGGAGGACAAATATGCGTCCTGCTTGATGGTGCGCCGGACGCCGGACAGGGCATTGAAAATCCGGACTGTCCGGCCTAAATCCAGACGTCTGGTCACCCTAGTAAATTATGCGCACGCGAAGCACATGTTTATGAGCGTTGGCTGTGTGGCAGTAGCCTTCTTCACAGTATCAGAGGATGATGACAAAATGCCTATTTGTCAGAAAACTTTTCAGGAGAAGGAGGAGGAGATGCAGCTTGGCCATAACGTAGGTTGCATGCATAGAAGAAGACCACCCGCGTGCCACGCTTTACAACATTACCTGTCGCGCTAATAGACGTTAATACGTTACGGAGTTAGCTAGACAACACTAGCTTGCATGCTACGTGACACCAGAGAAGTTGATGATACCTCATTTCACGGGATGTGAAACATTATGTCACAAGCCCACGCTATCTGTACATGGCTCACGTTTGCATTTATGGAATTTATACAGCTAACTTGGCAATAACGTTACATAGATGAGTCTAGAAATCTTAGAAGGGACATTATTAAACTGTAAGTCAGTTAACCAAGGTTAGCTTGCAAAGTTAGCCAAGCATGCTACGTGACACCAGAGAAGTTGATGATGCCTCATTTGACGCGATGTGAAACGTTATGTCACGAGCCCACGCTATCTGTACATGGCTAACTTTTCCATATATGGAATTTATACAGCTAACTTGGCAATAACGTTACATAGATTAGTCTAGAAATCCTAGAAGGGACGTTATTAAACTGTATATCAGTTAACCAACGTTAGCTTGCCAAGTAAGCCAAGCTGCATTTCCAGAGTGTAGTTCAAGTTCAAGGAGGTACTGTTCAAGTATGAAAATTGTGACGTGAAAATATAAATAAATCTGTTATATATAAATCTATACATTTATATATAAACCATTTCAGTTTCATGAGTGAATGTTTATTTCTAAAATGATACAAATCAAGTCTGTAATGTCCTGTATTTACAGAAATACCCTAGCATAATAACAGATTAATTCTAGTACAGGAGAGACTTTTCAATAATTAAAAAGCTGAGGTGTATATATCGGCATCGGCAATTGGCCAAAATGAGCTTGTAAATATCGGCATATCGGATATCGGCTAAAATTCAATATCGTGCATCCCTAATTAGTGAGGAGAAATAACAAATCTTTTAGATGTAGCCCACAAGCCCCCACAAGGGGGGGGGACTCCTTTCACAGACGTGCAATGAAAGTGTGGTGTTTTCAAGCACTTCCTCTATCCATTATGACACGTATATGATTAGTCTTTTGCCAGTTGTGCACAGGATTGCTTAAGATTTGGCAAAGGTGGAGGAGGATCTGAAAAATAGCCTGTGTCTGCTACCGGTTTCATCAGATTGTTGTGAAATGTTCTTAATACCTTGGCTTTATGTCTGAATCTGCATGATTCTCAAGTCCCGTCCCCCCCCCCCCTTCTCCCCAACCCTTTGTCTCCCCCTTGTGGAGCTAAATCACCAAAGAGTGCTCATCTGAGAAACAGATGTTATAGCAGAGGTTTTAAGGAATTCATTTAAGACATTGACAGAAAGATAGCAGTGACATGACAACAACACTAACATAATCTGTAACCTTGTAGCACATAGTAGTATATAGTAGTAACCGGTGTGTGTGTGTGTGTGTGTGTGTGTGTGAGTGTGAATGTGAAAGTGAAGCAAACAGTGGAATAAAGCACAATTGTGACAAATAGGTACCGTCTCCTCCACAATTATTGGCACCCCTGGAAAAGAGGGTAAACTTATAAACATTACTACCACAACAACTATAGACTTCCTGTTTTACTAGGGTATAATGAGATGACACAGAGGCCAAATTCCCTTATACATGTTTCAATATGAGAATGATAAGAAAAAAATTTAAATCAAAAAAGGGAAAAGTGTGCTGACCCATGAGTCAAAAAAAAGCTACTTACCTAAAAATGTCCATATCTAGCGTTACGACTATAATCAACTGGAACTGTAGCAACTTGTTTGGAAGAGGACCCAAATTGATTTTGCCACTCATGCACAGTGAGAAAGGTGGTAAGAGAGGCAACAAATCCCTGTTGGAGAGTTACAAAAGTCTCCAAAACTACCATCAGACACCACCTTCATTACAACAGATTATTTCGGAGACATGTCGGTATATCAGTCATTCAACCACAATCATAATCACCGTGGAGTTTGCTAAACGCTAGCGAACTTTGACTGAAACCGTGTTCTTTTGTCAGATGATACAAAAATTGAGCTTTTTGTTAACAAACTCTGCAGGAGGGTTTGGCGTAAAACAAGGGATGACAGACTGAAAGAACCTGATCCCATTGTAAGGAATGCTGGAGGATCTGTGATGTTGTGGGGCTGTTTGTCCTTCAAATGGGTACATGGTATAATGGATTTAAATAAAAAGTCTGCCTCTGACCAGAAATTAAAACTGGGCCATAATTCAACACAAAAACAGTTTACCAAACACAAAGTTTAAGAGGAATGTGCACAAGAGAGGAAGTATGACCCTGGCTGGACGAGTGTTATGTAAAAAGGAATGATCTGACATTTCCTGCTCTGCATTCACCAGCCTTTAATGATGTTATAGGAGAAGACTCAGTGCTGTTTTTTTGGGAGGTTATACAAAGTATTAAATGCAGCTGTGCCAATAACTGTAGTAGATGTTGTTTAAGTTTTCTTTTCTCAGAATAAATATACTTCAATTAAAGGTTGGATTTTTAAAATGTATTTTACTAGTGTGGGACTAAGCTTATACACCAAAAGATTAGAAGAAAAAAATAACTTTTTACTGATCTTTGACAAGGGTGCCAATAATTGTTGAGGGAGATATCCACATTCAGACACATTTCTCTGTGTGAGAAAGAGAAACAGAGCGAGAGCGAGAGAGAGAGAGAGAGACACAATCAACACACTGCATGAGAACTTCCAAACCAGATCAGCAGGCTCTGAACCTGTTCTGTGGCAGTGTCTCCCTCCCTTCACCGGTGCGAGGGAAAGGGGGTGGGGTAGGGGGTGGGGAGCCCTGTTTTAAACAGAAATCTGAGTATATAAGCATGATCCTCCACCATGACACATCTTTTTATGTGCACTCCCACTCCCGTTGCCTTCCCAAAGCAGGGAAGAGAGAGAGAGAGGGAGAGGAGAGAGGGGAGGGGAGGGAATAAAGGAGAAAATCAGGGAGGAGTTTGGAAAGGGAGGCAACACCCAGAGGAACAACGGATGAGACGAGGAACTGGACGAGTGGGGGAAGTGGTTGGAGGGTGAGATGTGAAGAGAAGAAAAGGAAAAACAACTGGTCTGATTCAGAAGAGAAAAAAACAATGGGAGTGGCTGGAGCAGACACGACTGTGGCAGCGTTTTAGTCTCTAGTTTAGAGGTTAGGAATGAGAAGTTCTTCCTCTGCATACCATAGTCTTATCCTCCCACATAACCTATTTCTATCTGGAAGGTGCCAAGGAACTCAGAGAAAACAATGGATTCCTTCAAAGTCGTTATGCGTATCCTGACCGACCAAAAAGCCACCATAGGCTATGGCTTCATGGCCATCCTCACTATAGGAGGTGAGAGGATGTTCTCCATGGTGTCTTTCAAATGCCCATGCAACCGTGACCAGAACTTTGCCTATGGGATAATCTTCCTGCTGGGACCGGCCGTAGTGCTGCTGCTCATAGGGCTGTTTGTCAGCAACCGCTTATGGAGGCTCTACACCGGCTGCTGCCTGAACCCAATGAAGCTTTGCCCCAGGGGCAACTGCATGGGCTGCTGTGCGGCATTCATGAAAGTGCTGGCTGGGGCGGTTGTGGCGCCCATTATGTGGCTCTGTGTGGCACTTCTCAACGGCACGTTCTATGAGTGTGCCGTCAGCGGTCTGGACGACAACCTGGTGGTGCCGTTGCTTTGCAAGAACAAGACTAGATTGTGCCGGGATGAACTGGCACGGGTTCCATGCAAGAGATCCAAGCTCCCGGCAGACGAGAACATGGAGCTGCTCCTGATGTTCCGGGCTCAGTCACAGGTAAGTGAAGAAGAGGCCTGCTACAGGTGAAGAGGCATTCAGTAAATTATTGTAGTAATGTATAGATGAAAATATTGTACCATTGCATTTAAAGTGAACACATTAAAAAATGCAGTATGTTGTTTTCTCAGAAAAACAATAAAACAATGATGTCATTCTTAAGGCCCTATTCCCTTGTATATTGTTTGTCTCGTACAGGCATTTTTATTACCACTCTTTTTGCACTTGCACATGAAGAGAAATATATTAAATGCCAGAGTCAAATAATTTAGATGGTGGACATTATCTTTTAATTGTTACTTTGGCATGGCACTTTAATGTTTTGTCATTGACAACAAAAATTGTCTACGTATTGCACCATATTTAGGTGTGTTTAAATATTCACTTCAAATATATTCATATTATAAAATAAATCAGACTCATTAACCTTATTTTCAAATCCGTTTTGGTTGTACACATATTAACTGGATGTGCGTGTTTTGCAGATCCTGGGTTGGACCATCATCATAGTTGCAGCTGTGGTAGGTTTGATTGGCACTTGCTACAGAAACTGTCGCTCACAGGTGAGCTACCTTCAGCTCACGTTCTGGAAGCGCTACATGGACAAGGAGCGAGAGAAGTTTGACGTGTACGCCGGTGAATACGCCACCAAACTAGCAGAGCGCAATCTCAAGAGCTTCTTTGAGAACCACGAGCCTGAGGCATTCCCCTTCCCCAACCACAGGGCCTGGGAGCAGGTCTCGTCCCTGTACACGTTTCAACACAGTGAACAGTACTACAGCACCTTACAGCGCTATGTAGACTGTGCTGATCGAGACTATGACCCAGAGAAGAGACCTGTCTTGGAAGTGGAACGTGGCGTTGAGATGATGTAGAGAAGAGATGCAAGATTAATGCTGCACAAGAGATGGTCTCACATAGAGATGGTCTTACATAGAAATGGTCTCGCATAGAGATGGTCTCATATAGAGATGACTGCTGAATGAAATGTTTGGTTTTAGAGGGTTTCAGATGATTTGGGTCAACAGCATTTTCATCTTGAGGTAACATTCCGTGTTATTACTTGATGATCAGCAGGTTGTGGCTGGCTGAAAAGAGAAGTGGATGCCTGAAAGTCATGTGACTGCAGTCCTCAGGGACAATATGCTGCACTTCCTCTAGGCAAAGAGCATGGACCATCAAAAACCACTTAGTAAAACTCTATTACCACGAAGACGACAGGGCCATCTCTGAAAAATACTAAGGCCCATAGACCTCAGCATCAATACAGCATTATGTGCCTGTTTAAGATTATGTTTTTCTTCTATTAGTGCCTTTCCTGTTTGCAACCACATACAACTCCAGCTTTTGATTTCCTATTGAGGAGATGTATGGCACTGGCGTTGTATTTCATATTCAGCCTCTGTTAAAGAGATGCTTGACTGGTTGGGTAAGTTGATGGTCATGTTTTTTAACTGCAGTGCATATATGGTGTGATAGACCCCATTATCAGCTACTGGATAAGCATATGGCAAAAATCTAAAAATGAGAAATGACTCCCATATCACAGTATTTGTTTGTGTTGTTCGTACAGAAGACCAAATAAATTATGTCCAGGTATTGCACATAATGGACGTTCTCAGTACTTATATTTATAATTGTATGAGCGCCTTTACATGTTTGTATGCTTCACAATTCCAAATAATCTACATCATGTCTGCCTCAGTGTGTGTTGACATTATAGCACATGCGTACATAGACATGATCAGTTTATGATTTTAATTTAAACAAAAAAATGTATGCATCTGAATCTCATCTTAAAATATGACCTTAAATTGTATTCTTTGTTAATAAATAAAGTTCAAGTTCAAGTTTATTTATATAGCACATTTCATAGACACAATGTGCTAGAGAAGACATTCAATTATCAGAGAATTAACATTCAATGTGCAGAGAAGACATTCAATTATCTAAAATAAACAAACAAACCAACTAAATAAACAAATATATATATATATATATGTATATATATATTCATGAAATAAAAACAATACAATTAATAAAATAAAAACAATAAAATGAAGTGCTAAAAACAAAGACCTACAGTATAGTCATGAATAGGCTGAAGAAAATAAAAAAGTTTTAATTCCATTTTTTAAAGAGAGAACTGAGTGTGATGACCTTAACTCCAGAGGTAGGCTATTCCAGAGGGTTGGGGCACAGTAACTAAAGGCACCGTGTGCATTGGTGTTTATTCTCGGGGTCGTGAGAAGACATTTATTAGAGGACCTTAGGCAACGCGATGGATCATAAAAAGAAATCAAGTCGGAAATATAGGGTGGGGCAAGGCCGTTAAGTGATTTATAGACACAAACCTACTATTTCTAAAACTAAAAATGTTGCACAAAATATGTGTAATAGGCTAATGACTGTATACTATGTATTACCAGAGTGAAAATACCATATTGCTTTAAAGAATGGCAGTTAAAACTAGTGCCCTGTTCAAACTTGCCCTGAATATATACTGCCAGAGGCAGCGTCTGACTCATGCACGGTAATCACACACACCCACCCTTCATTTAATTTTAACTGGTCACTTGATTCTCCCTCTCTCTCTCTCTCTCTCTCTCTCTCTCTCTCTCTCTCTCTCTCTGTCTCTCTCTGTCTCTCTCTCTCCCTGACCACAGAAAGGTCACAACACAATTGTCTTCTGTTGATGTACAGTGCAAACACCAATAGTTTCAGCCATGACTTTCTCAGAACCAATCAATTTGCAGTATTGTGTACAGTAGGTAAACAAAGGTGGGGATGTCTCTCTTCCCAAAAAATTATAAATAATATATATATATTTCATATATAATCATATATAAACACACACACACACACACACACACACACACACATAATGTTGTAAGTTAGTAAGTTGACGTTTACTTGAATTTGTATCCACATGTAATGGATGATTTATCCATTAGAGATGTAAGATGGTAGAAATGGGGAACTGAAAATATTCTTGAACAATTTCCATAACTTTCAAATGTTCTAAGGCGAGGCACACAGCACTGCATTAGAGAACCCTGGAGGTGGTGTTGCAAACTTAAGAGGCAGGACAATACAGAGGGTCATCAGTTCGGTAATAAACAGCAGAGACATTAACCCAAGGATGCGATAGTTTATGACTTGTTCTGCAAATCTGAGTTGTTATCTTTACATCAATTGTGTGCCATGTGGAAGAACAATATTGTGGCTACCTATATTACGTGTGTCTCTCACTTTAAATGAAGGGACGTGTCACGTGGTCTTATTCAGGTCAAATAATCTATATCAGAATTGTAATGCAGTTGCAAGTTGGCTGTTGTTTGCTGTCTACTTTACTTGCTTTTAATACGTAAATAACTTAATAGACACGTGTATCTGGGCGCCTCTACTACATTTAATGTACACTCAATAACCGATTCCACACTAACAATGATCCGCAGAGCTGCATCATTTCAGGAATGACAAATCGTACTCGATCGAATCGAACTCAAGGCCTCTGTAGAGAAGACTCACTGCTCGGTGCACTGTAACGTGGTCCATCCATAATAGATGGACAGGAGCGAGAGAAAATGACAGACTACGGAGAGGAGCAAAGGAACGAGTTGGAAGCAATAGAGTCCATATACCCAGACTCTTTCACAGGTAAACAGAATCAAAGAAAGACGCGAACCACTCCATGGGCTAGCCAGCACTAGCCAGCTAACTTATTCGAAATGCTAGACTCAAAATGAGAATGGCTATGCAGGAGATGGCTACCTAGCTAGCTATTTCCTCTCGCTAAGCAGCAATATAAATAAAATACTCATAATAGATACAAATAGAATATATAATGTACCTTATGTAGCTACCATATCAGCTAATTTACGCGAGAGACCTTTCTCGCTAGTTTATCAGACAGGCAGCTTACATTTGTCGGCGAAGTGGGAGAGATCTGTCTTGCCACATGCATGCTGCCTTCAAGGGTAGTCCACATTCAATGGCGATGATAACGGACATTCTCTCCCGAAGTAAACTTGACATGGTCTTGAATTAGTCCATGGACACTATTCTGTTTTCCCACATTTCTGTAGTACTGTCAGATGATCCAGCAAGCTTCACCATCACAGTCACGTCAGATGCAGGGGAAGATGACGAAAGTAAGTGTCTACCTATTATCTTTGTGTTTTAGTTTTGTGTAGTAACATAACAGGCGTGTACACCACCTGCAACTGTCTCGTTGTCACACCGTAGAAAGGCTTTAGAACTTTGATGCTCTCAAAGCAAATACGCAGCTCTGTTTATTGCAGAACTCTAAAACAAAGTTAAACCGGAGTTAACATCGTGTACTGTAAGCTGATCTGGCTAAAAGCATCTTAATGATAACTAACTTAATGTGCCTTGTGTTTTACCAGTGGTGGAAGTGACGTTAAAGTTCACCTATGTGGAGAAGTACCCAGATGAGCCCCCCCTCTGGGAGATTGACTCCAAGGAGAACCTGGAGGATCGAGACGCAGAGGACGTCCTCAAGTTACTACAACAGCAGGTCTGTCTGTCTGTCTAGCTGTCTCTCTTTCTCTCTCTCTCTCTCTCTCTCCCCCCCCCCCCCCTCTCTCTGTGTTTGTCAATCTTTTTCTCTCCCATTGTCAAGGACCCATCATCATAAATTGTGAGGCAAAATAGATGTGTTGTATTTACTGCATTGCGTGCATGGTTGACATCTGTACTAAGCATCCAATTCTGTTCTACAGATGTTACAAAAGTATTTTATCTGTTGGAAGCCTGATACAGATGATTACATATATGCACAGTGCTGTTTACAACTGAATGATTATCACTGGCTGTGCTCTCTAACATCTAACAATAACAAATATATGCTTTTGTAGTGTTTTGGAACTGCATCTCTCTGATTCTATGCCATGTTCACAGGTTACCATAAACAACTCTCCAATAACTTTCTAATAAGAGGCCTCTAATAAAAACAGCAACAACAGCTTAACCCAATGACCCTTTTGAGAGTATGTGTTTATTTATTTGTTTTTGTACATGGTGAAATCTCAGCACTACTTTGTACTGTACTTCTTGGCTGTTGCTCATCTTCTATGTCATACTCAGGGTTTACTTGTTCTTGTTCGTCATCATGGACAACTCTGTACAATTTTGTGTGTTTTTTGTTTCCAGGCAGAAGAGAACCTTGGAATGGTGATGATCTTTACGTTAGTCACTGCTGTGCAGGAGAAACTGAACGAGATAGTTGACCAGATAAAGATCAGGCAAGAGGAGGAGCAGAAGAGACAAGAGAGGGAGACGGAGGAGGCTGAGAAGGTTCGAACAAATGGAAGATGTAACAGCCTATGATGAGCTTGTGAAATATATAAGGATAAAAGTCACATGCCATGTTTGATAGTAAAAAGTAATTAAGGAATGCATAATGGTCATACTTTTTCCTTAAAGTAAATAACTTTGCATAGGACCCCTTTCCTCTTTTCCAATTCTGCCTCTGATGTTAAGTTGTTTATCAGCATTGGCATTCATTTCTGTAAAAAACACAATCTTTCAGCCCTGTGAGTGATGGCTTGGTGAGGCTTGTTCTGGTCACTGTCTGGTAGTGTTGGTCCCGTGCTGCTGCTCTGTCTGAAGTGAGTGTGTTTGTGTGTGTCTGTTTGCTTAACAGAAGCACTTCCAGGGCACAGTGGTCACCATAGAAAACTTCCTGACGTGGAAGGCAGGTTTCGAGAAAGACATGAGTGAGCTGAAGAAGAGAATACTCCAGAGAGAGGAGGAGCTGGCAGGGAAGAACAAACTCACAGGTAACATACACTAATCTGTGTCACACTCATACTGTGTGTGAGGAGAGCTTCTCTTCACCTCTACATTTGCCTCGTTGATTTAACAGTGTGAGTCGATCAGTTGATATTAAATCAGGTGTCAAGAAATCTCCTTTTTAATCCTTGTGTGTTTTCATTTTTAATGCCCCTTTAACCTTTGGACGACTTAATATCAGTGAGGTTTAATATACACCAACTGGTGCAACCTAGACACATCATCAGTGATGGAACCTGGGATCATCGGGTGTTTCGGGTCTTTCAACATCAGACACCCTCGCCCAGGCGACCCAGCCGGAGTTGATCAGTCGTTGATCAGTCCCCGGCTTTTGTCTAGGTAGCTTGTGTTGCCCACGGATCACCCCTCTTGATCCACAGCCATCTTGATGCCCTCTTAGCAGCATCTGTGGTGTTCTTGATGGCTTTCTTGCTGTGCAGTCCCCTTATTCCCAACAACTTGAGAGCCCTGTAGAGTGACTGGCCTGCAAACCCTCGGCATCCAACCTCGATGGGGTTGCACCGAGTTTTCCACCCGTTGCGGCGGCATTCGCCTGCCAGCTCCTCGTACTTGGCCCTCTTCCTCTCAAATGCCTCCTCCATCCGGTCTTCCCAGGGCACAGTCAGCTCCAGCAGTATGACCTGCCTTGTTGATTCTGACATGAGAATCAAGTCGGGCCTGAGTGTGGTCACTGCGATGGTCTCCGGGAATTTAAGCTGACTGCCCAGGTCCACCTTCAGCTGCCAGTCCCTAGCTGTGGTAAGGAGCCCCCCTCCTTGGCTTGGGCGCTGCCGTGGCCTCTCTCCAGCTCTAACAAAGGCGATGGAATGCCCAGCTGGCTGTTGTTGTCTGCTGCGTGCAATCCCTGTGCAGATGGTATCTGCTATCACCTTCAGCACCTGGTCGTGGCGCCAGCGGTAGCGCCCCTCACCCAAGGCTTTCGGGCAACAGCTCAGGATGTGCTCCAGTGAACCTCTCCTCAGGCACAGCAGGCAAGCAGGTGTTTCTGCCAGACCCCAACAGAAGAGGTTGGATGGGCTGGGGAGGACGTCATAGACCGACTGGATCAGGAACTTAATCTGGAGCGGCTCCGCTTTCCAAAGCTCAGTCCATGAGATCTTCCGGTCCAGTGCCTGCTCCCATCTTGTCCACGCCCCCTGTTGTCTCATCCCGACCATCCTGCTCGAGCGGGTCTCCTCCACTCCTGCTCGAACCTCTTATTGGACAAGCTGACGCCTCTCCTTCCCCTGGGCCTTGTTGTACTGAGGTCTTGGGTTGCTCCCAAGCCCTGCCCGGCCTGATGCAACATTAGTACATGGAGTGTTGTTGTTCTCAACCTTTATATTTAATGATTGTGTTCCACTTTAAAAACCCACGCATACATAAATAAATAAAGAAATGCTGGTATAATGCAAATTAAGGCATTTCCAAGAATGACCTAATCGATAGTAATTCTAAAGCCACCATCACATCAAAAGCTGTGCCACATAAAGTATAGAAATCAAGGTAATATTTGAATGGCTGTTTGTTGCATAGACTAGTAACTACTGTGTCGTACTGGCTGCTTTCAGGCACACGTTCTGATTTGTTCATTAATTCCGATTTCATAGACAAGTATTTTGTCCTTACATAGCTCTTTGTGTTTAGGCAGTCTTAGCTTGAAAAAGTCTAATGCACAAAAATATCAACTGACAACTTTAGGATCCAGAGACTAGTGTACTGACAACTATCCCATCAGAACCATGTCATTTGCACTGTTCTGATAGTTTGTTGCATTTGATTTGAGCAGCAGTAAGGAGTTTTGGTCAAAAACTAGCATGCTAACTTTCTAAAATCCTTGCTAGAATACTAACTGAAGGTTTTGGTGATCTAATTTTGTGGAGTGGTCCGTCCCAGACAGAGCTATAAAGCGCATAACCTGGGCAGCTAATGGGAAAGTGTGTTTATCTGTCCTTACGTGATGTGGGCAAAACTAGTTGCCTGTAAAATCATAGCTCAACAAAAGTGGCAAATTGTAGCCCACTGTAGCTGGTGGTTCTCACCCAAACACAAATAATGTGGTGTTTTATAAGCTCCCTTATAACTATTTGTCTGCTTGTTTGTCATTTGTTTATTACCAACAGGAAAACAGCTTTTTGAAAGAGACCATAATCTAGACACATCCGATATCCAGTTTCTGGAAGAAGGTACAGAATCTCATTTTCACATTCTGCATTTTATAGTGGACCACACGTAGTGTTACACATGTCCTGCTGCTGTTGTGTAAAAAGCAGGGAGTCCGCAAGCGTGTTGTTATAGAGCATAACTCTACTGCTTCTCTGTGTTCCTGTCAGCTGGCAACAGTGTGGAGGTGGACGAATCCCTGTTCCAGGACATTGACGATTTGGACCTGGATGAAGATGACCCAGATTTCGACCCACTAGCACTTGGTAGTGATGAGGACTGAAGCGATGGGATCCAAGTGAAGGCATTTAGACTTGAAAGGCACTGCAACGCAACGCTGCCTGTCAGTCCTCTCTGTATGAAACACAGACTGTCTCCGCACTAAAGCTGTAATCTGTGATGACGCCTCCTCTCGGGGTGTTTCTGTGCAGTTTTCCCCTGATATGATTGATGATTTCTACGCCTATGCCATTAAATTCATCAGCCGTCACCTCTGCCTCTCCCTCCTCTGGATAGTCAGTAGCAGCACTTGGTATTATTATTACTATTAGTACTAACAGGCAGTGTTGTACCTGAACGCGTTCATTGAACGAAAGTTCATGAACTCGTTCATAATTTTGGTGAACGTGAACTGAACGTTCTGTATTATTGTGACAGATCATGCTTTGCCTTAAACAATGACTATTCCTAGTATTTAGATGTTGCTTCCCTGTCATATTTTAAATCAACTTCACCGTGGATCTAAACATACATAAATTGGATGGAAAACCCTTATAATTACAAGATATGTATAGGCAAAAATATATATTGCCCACTCTTATAGGATGGGTTAGCATGTCCAGCATATTACCCTGAGCAATATTATCCATGTCTGTTAGCAATAAATCCATCTTCTAGAGAGAACTTGTAAGGCCATTGCAGGCCTCACAGGATGTGGTTTCTGACAGAACTGTGACTTGTTGAGCTGATCAGACTGCCATGTTCTGTGTTTAGTGGTGTGCAGTAGTGTTCTCAGGTACAGAACGTGAAGACCTCTTCCTGTCTGCATAATAGCGCTGCATGTGATGCTATTGTTGTAGTAGCACAATATGGCCAGTCGGGGGCAGAAGCAAGTTGCAAGTTTTTATTGGAAATGTTGATAAAAATAAGACGAGAAGGGCATCCGGCATAAATCTATAGGCGAAGACATGATTGTAAAATCTCTTACAGAACAATGATGTAGTGTGGTTTAGTTGAGCTACAGTTTGCAGTTTAACATCAAACAGTTTTTGTCTTCAACGACAGAATATTGTGATTGCTGTCACAACATCAAAGTGGAATTTTGTTTTACTTCACTTTTGCTTAATTAAGAGCAGCTGTGATCACCAGTGGTTCTGTGGTTCTGCAAAAAAACTGCATGTATGAAATGATCACACCCCCTAAGAGAACAGGAATACAAGGCAGACGGAGAGAACGCACATCAGGTTTGGACCATATATTCTCCTGTTCACATCTAAATTGATAAATATCCTTATTACATTTCAGAGGCTTGCTATGGTCACACAGGTACACGGGTCGGGTACGCAAGTTAAACTGAGGGGGAGACCTCTTTTAGATCCCATTTGAATGAGAGGGGTACGTCCGTCATCTCCTCCTGAAACACCTTATCAAATCGTTCACTCTGGGCAACACTGAACAGGTTTTTCCAATCACCAACAGTCCCTGGAAAAAGGAAAGGAAAATGCTGTGGTAAGAATAAAATTCTTGACAACCCATACAGCCTCATTTTAACACAATGGAGTACAGATGACACCATTGGGTGACTTGTTCTTAGACACATACAGTGCTGTGGACCCTCGCTTGTGTGCTGTTCTTCTCTTCTGTCACTATATTCTCTTCATTAGTAACGGTATCATTTTTCAGAGAGTCAAGTAAGAGGCCTTTCAGTGTAAGAGGGAAACGTATTGAGTTTAGACACTAAATGAATATGGAACTACTAATCAGAAGCAAAGAAGACCTCATATTCTCATTATTATAGTTTGCCCATCTCTGAATTGAGGGAATAACTAATTTCTAGAAACTATAAGAACGTGAAAAAGACTCGGCCCACCTTTCCTCATGAATGATCCCCTCTGGTGGTTGAGGAGTGTATCAGATACTTGTCTATAGATAGCGGACGGGTTCCGCATCATGTTGTTAAATCGTGCGTGTTCCACCACGCTGGCCATCTGACTGTCAGTGAGTTCTCTGTCCAAGAAAGAACACACCTTCTCTACCACGGACCGCAGATCCTGCAAGAGACACATCACTTCAGACAGTCAGCACAGGCACCAAGCATGGCAAGACTGCTATTAGAACTGAATGTGTCATGCTAGTTATGCCACACCTGAATCATGTCCTCGTATGTGACATACAAGATGTTCATCTCGTCCTTGTGTGAGTAATAGGCCTTAATGTGCTCAAACCAAGTGTTGCCATACACTGAAATAGAAAGCAAGATAGGTCACTAACAGTGATTGTTTGAAGGAAATCAGTCACACTACCTACAATGACTGCAGAGATACTCTTTAAACAATGTATGGGTCCCTTTATTTACGGGCTACATCTTTCCAGTATGACTCCTACCTCTGCCATCCATGAACTTTTCAAAGAAGTCATTGAAGTCCTTTATTAGGAGTCTCCAGTACTGCTGCAAAGTGGTGGAAGTGGTAATATGACACCAGGGCGTCTTTCGGATTTCTCGCCACATAAATTATCTGAAAAAACGGCAAGAAATGCTCAAACAGAGAGCTGACTTTTGTGTGACTAACCTTGTTGTTAAGCTCTACATTTTGAGTATTAGTATGTCGGGTGCTCTTAGTTTTCTAACACTGGAAGGCAGTGTGTCCTTAAAAATGTCTTATCTTATATTTTTCAAACTAGAGAGAGAGAGAGTGTATGTGCAGGATGTCGAGCTTTAAAAAAAAAAAAAAAAACAATATTCTCATTATGTTCATTACTTTGGCTTCATAAATGAGTGAGTTGTTTTGATGTGCTTGGGCAAAACTTTGCACGTCACGCTCATCAATTTCAGTGGATTTGGTGGCCTCTGGAGTCTCGGGCTACTCTATGTGGTTAACAGGAAGTGAAAAGATTGGGGTGCCATGAGTGAAACCATAGACACCCTCCATCACCCCAAAACACCAGCCTTCTCTAACATTTATAACACGTCTGGGTTGTATATAAATGTGTGATTGTCTGTGCTCGAGTTACACTATGTTGTGCACTGTCAGTGTAAATGAATTATACTCAGATAAGGTGTTGGTCCACATGTTTAGTATTCACACACAAAGGCACAACACAGATAGTTGAACAGACAGAGTGCCACACACACACTCACACACGCTTACCTTGGCTTTCTTCTGTCTGAGGCCAACTGGGAGGAGCCTGTACGGCAGGTGTGTCACGCTCAGGCGGGGAGAAGACGAGGGAGCCTGTAGAAACGTCTCCTCACTTCCCTTGACCTCGATCCAGGGCATGCGCTCACAGTTGGGCTTCCCTGCAGCTGCCATGACGTTGCCCTTCGCCTCAATGAGGATGATGATCTGCTGCATCCATATGGTTCCTGGGGGAGATAAATATGGGGACACGTGTCAAAGGCATAGGTAAAGCCTTAACTAGGTAATTTTGCCACACAATTGTATGCAACAGTATGGCCACCTGGTCACATGCATGCCAATTTTTAAGCTCATGAAATAAAAGATAACATTGCAGTAATATTTCAAGAGAGAAATGTAATGTCTGTTTGCTTCAGGACAGGTATTTACGTCTTTTTTTAGTTCAAATAAATTACATAAAGTCATGACGTAATTTTCCCAGGGGTACCCAAACTTTTGCATACAGTAATGCCACTGTCAAAATTGACCCTGCAAATGTACAACCAGGAACATGATGTGACACTGGAAATGTGTGTGAATGTGAAGATGTGACTCGTTACCTGATTTGGGGTATGTGATGAGAAAGATGTCCGAATCTCAGATTTCCCAGTTCTGGATTTGGTCCACCACCAGCGGAGGGTTGACACCAGGGATCAAGTATAAACCCCGGTGCAGAATCAACCTCACATCTGGGACCTGACCAGAAGTGCCCTCACCAGCAGACTCTAAGATAATTGATTCATTCATTAATGAATTAGTTAATTAATGAATTGGCTGATTGGACAACCTCTAGATAAAGATGTCTTATTAGTCCTTTATCACTAAGACTATTTTTGTGAGTCTAAGTGGTCCTATGACCAGACAAATAGGACATACGAAACCAAGATTTAGAGCTGGCAGTCTTCAGAGTTTATACTTCATAGTTAATGCAGAAAGGTAAATTATTTGATTTAAAGCAGCAATACGGAGTTTTGTTCCAAACTATCATGCTAACTACCAGCAAAAAAACTTGCAAACACCACCAACAGCCCAGTTTACACTGATAGAAAGCTTGCCAACACACTAACTGCTGTCTCTTGGCAGTATAGTTGGCAATGTCATGCTGTGAAAGCTTTACTTATATTTTTGCAAGGTGTTCCAGCCAGGAAACACAGAACTATAGTGCATATCATGGATGGCTAGTGGGAAAGACACAGGTGTTTATCTGTCCTTCAAATGTCCATATGCTATCAAGATTAAATTAAGGATGATACCAAAACTAGTTGCCTATAAAACTAATTTAACTAATTCTTCTCTTTCAGAAAATGAATGGTAAACAACTGCAACCATGCCAACCAAGGGCTTTCAGTAAAATCATACATTGACTTAAAACAGAATAAAACAATAAAGATTTCGATTTTACCTTTTAACACAAGAAAGAAAATGTGTGAAACACCTATACAATGCATACATAACTTTTTTAATTGATCAATTTTTTAAACGCGCTTTGCTCACCTGACAAGCTGTTTCCCTGGATGTCTTCATTTGTGACCTCGTGAGAATTCATTTCGGTAGTCCCGAACTGTCAAACAGCCTTCCTGGTAAATAATGCGGATGGTTCTTGGAAGTGAACTGCGAATGATTATAGGGATGGTTGCGTTGACGAGTACGGAGGATGTGCTTGTCTCTTACAAACCCACATAACACGTCTTCAACATGTCTCTTCATGACTTTAAGTATTAGAAATCAAATAGATAAATGGAACAAATGTTATCCAGAGCATATAATTATAAAAATTAGAGATTTCCTTAGGTAATACTTAAATGCATGTAGCCACACGCACATACATATGCACGCACATACACACACGCACATACACACACACACATACACACATGCCCACTCGATGATGTTGGTGAAGCTGCCTTTTCTTATTTATTTATTTTTTGTCCTTTTGTTTTGCTTGTGTTGGTTGTGGTCCTTGTTTGGGGTTGTTTTGTCTTTTTCCCCACACCCCATCTATGGCTCTCTGTCTGACAATCAATGTACGTGATGTCTCTTTGTATGTCTGGTAAAAAAAATAAAATAAAGTACAACACACACACACACACACAGACACACACATACTGGCTGACTAATACTATCCACAACACGTACAAACCTAATAAAAGGCAAAGACAACAATACACACACACCCGCACACACACACACCAGTGCCCTTTAAAAAAAAAAAAAAAACATGTCTCTTCGGTACAAAGCGTCTGTAACATTGTGTGAAGCCGTAGTCATTGGTCCACAATACCACAATTGACTTCATTGATGATTGATGATAGCCTGAAAGGTAGAGGGGACAGAGTATCTGTGCATACACACAGACATCCACATATAGGATAGGATAAACTTTTAATTAATCCCATGCAGGAAATTCAATTGCCAAAGCAGCGGGGTAGAATAGGAATCAAGTATCTATATATACATCATAAAAAAATAAATATAAATTTGAATAAGAAATAAAATAAATAAATAGACAAAATAGCAAATTATATAAATATTATATAAAACTTATGTTTGATTGTGTTGGTTGTGAAGTCTAATGGCTGGCAGGAAGGACTGGCCAAGGCGCTTTGTGGTGTGCCGAGGAGGGTCATCATTCTGTGGCTGAACGTGCTCCCCATCTGCAGTAGCTCGTCATAGAGGGGATGGGAGGGGTTCCTCAGGATAGCATTCAGCTTCCTCCTCGTCCTCTCCTCCGCAACTACCTCCAGATTATCTAGTTTAACTCCCACCACGGAGCCAGCCTTCTTTACAAGCATGTTTAATTTGTTTGCCTCCCTGGTGTTGATGTTACCCCCCCATCACCACGCCAAAGAAGAGGACACTGGCTACTACAGACTGGTAAAACATCTGCCCCTCCCTGTAAATGGCCTCGGTGTTGTCAATCCAGTCCAGTTTGTTATTATACACCCAGGAACTTGTAATTGTCCACCACCTCTACCTCCTCCCCTCGGATGATGATAGGGGTCGGGGCCCTCTTCTTGCTCCGCCGGTAGTCTACCACCAGCTCTTCTTCCTTCCTGCTTGGTCTTCCTGATATGACACTGTTGAATCATCAACAAAGTCCCATGGAAAAAGCCATTGGCAAAACCTTCTAGTTGGACCGATGAGACAAGTTCCAACGTTCCAAAAACCCTACTAGCTTCCAGCAAACGTAGCATCCTTTTATTTAGTTCTGTGAAACACAATGTTTCTGGCTCAAGTTCAAAAATGTGTTTTGATGTTTCCACAAATGAGCATACTGGTGTTCTATCTGCCGCCAAGAGAACTCCTGTGCCCATCAAGGTGTGCTGGATGTGACGAGGTACATAGGCAGTAAGGGGCATCAGGCCACAGCAGGCACTTGCCATTGACTGCAGAGATGAGTGTACAAGAGGTCAAGGTACATTTAAATGCATAAGGTTGACTGCAATGTACAAGAATATAATTTTCCCCAATTAATACATCTAATTCTATGACTATGCATATATAAGACATTCATACTTTTCTTGTTACTGGGGGGGGGGGGGGGGCATACGACAGGGGCGGGGCGGACGGAATGCAGAATGGGGGCAGGTCGGGGGCTTGACCGGGGGGATATATCACTCTTGCCTGTCTTCAAAACTTGAGAGCCCTGAAAGTAGCTTTAAGTTTAAAATGCAACCTAAACACACACCAACCCAGCTAAGTTAATGGGAGTTTGCATCTCGCTTAAAATTTGCTTTTATTGTGCCAATGCATAATTACCTCAAGCAATGCAATGCATATTCTGGGGAAATGACTAGATCTCAAAATGGTTGTGTAATTTAGGCACAGGCAAACAAACATAAACACACAACCACCTAATTAAGAAAATTAAGAAAAAATCTTGTTTGGTAACCACCTCCCCCTTCCTCACTATTGTACAAATTGTACGACCACAGACAACACTCCCAAGCCCTGTGGTGGTGGTGCTGCTCTTGCAATTCTCCCATTTCATTTACAGAGTGATAAACACAAAGGTGACAGAGTGTCCTCTCGAGCGCGGAAATAATCCGTCCTGTTCTGGTAGAAAATGTGGTTACCTTTCCCTCCAGACTCAGCAGGACAAACTAGACACACACAACCTGGAATAATGCCTTTTCATTCAGACTTTTAGTAGGAACTTTCTTTGTTCTTCACGGCAGATAAAAGGAAGAATACACCCAGAACATCTGTGCTGAGTGTGACTGTTGAGGTTAATAATACAGATGCAGTGGTTGGGATCCACCCAAAGGACCACGTGGTCATGATGTGCCTTTACTTTTATCTGTAGACTTCTGCTGGGTACCTCCATCAATCATCCATACTTATATATATTCATTGGTTTCCATGGTAGAAAAAGGAGACAAACTACTAAAAAGTAATAATTTATTATTTGATCAATCACTAAAAACACAAACAAAATCCACATAAACCTGAGTGCTGCACAGTATGGGTATTTCCTGCAAACATGGAATTGGAATTCCTTCATGGAATTCGTTCAGCATGAAATGTTCTTGAATTGGCAATCTGCCTCTGAAATACACAAAGAGCATTTTCAGTCCTACAACATGACACTCCGCAGATACACTGTCACAAGGAGACTGTGGACAAAACATGACAGAAGTGAACTACAGTACTGACTGAAACAACTCATACCAATACGCATCACCAAACCTCTGATGATGTGTTAATATTCTCCTGTAACTACCTGGCCCACTGTAATTAGTGACACTTTTCTTAGAAGTCAAGTGTCTTTAGACATTTTGTGTGTGTGTACGTGTGCACATCCCACCTGTATCTGCTTGTGTGCTTGTGTGCTTGTGTGTGTGTGTGTGTGTGTGTGTGTGTGTGTGTGTGGGCGTGCGTGTTTATTATCATCCGTATCTGCTCTCCTGTGTGTGTGTGTGTATGTTTTCGTGTTCATCCCACCTGTTTCTGTATGAGAGAGAGTGTGTGTGTGTGTGTGTGTGTGTGTGTGTGTGTGTGTGTGTGTGTATGTGTATGTGTATGTTTAGTGTATGTGTTCATTCTCACCTGTTTCTGCTCTGGTGTGAGCAGGCCCTCCACCACCAGCACCTGGTACTGCTGGTGCTTCAGGTGGTTGGGGAACTTCCTCATGCGGCGGACGGCGGTGGTGACGGCGGCCGTGTCTTGCTCCAGCAGCCTGGCCATCTCAGAGGGGGGGCACCCGGGGTCAAAGAGCAGCAGACACAGGCTGCCGTTCCTCTTTTGCTCCAGCCCCACCACAGACCTGCTGTGGCCTGTACACAGAGACACGCAAACAGCTGCTTTCAGGTCATCCCTTAAAGCGACACTATGTATACTGTTATGGTATGTTTTGTACAAATCGCTGCAGGTTGTCTATTCATCGCTTTGGATAAAAGCATCTGCTAAATACCTGGCCTTTGCTTTTACCTTTATATTTTAACAGTGCCCTACACTTACAACCCAGATAATATTCACATTAAGTCACACTCAGGGGCAAAATGCAAGAGTTTTAATAACGATATAGTCTGGGGGGAACCTATGTTCCTGTGGCTTATGGGGTTCCACCTAAAGCTAAACTGGGATAATCTTGGCCTTTTGACATTGGCCTACCTTGGTGCTGGAGGTAGATGGGGGGCAGAGAAGTCTGCACCACCCTAGGAGGTAGTCTGCCGTTTCGGGTGGCTGATTGGGAGAAGTACTGCTTGACCCAGTCAAACAGGTGTGGATGCGTCCCTCCCTGACCTGTGGCCTTGTGGAAGTCCACAACACGAGCACTGCAGGCACACACAGGAACATGAAATGGGGCCACAGAGAATGAGGAGTATGCTGTGGTCATTTTGGATTAAAATGACAGTATGCAGGTTTTTACGTTTTCTTAATGAATGTTTGTGGAGGTAACTAGTTTTGAATCATCCTCAAATTCATGTTGATGGTATATGGTCATATGGACCGATAAACACACCTGTGGTTCCCACTAGCTATCCCCGGTTACTCACGTTGTTTCCCTGGTCCTGGTCTGGAAACCTCAATATAATATATCACCAAACTATATCAGGTAGCGTGTGCATACTTGATAGCTTCCCAATGGCTCAGCAATATCATTGGAATAGGATGACTGGTTTGGTGGTATTAATCCTCAGTGTACTTCTGGAATTGGGATATCCAATGAATAGCTGGCAACTTGACTGAAACAGTTATATAGTATGTCCTGCCCCTCTACAGTAAAGAATACAGTAGAATTACTCTCTTCCATAGAGTATGCATGTATTGACACAGACTTCCCTGCACATGGGCTTTGTTGTTCTGTGCCTTTAGCCTCTGAGCTTTGCAGAGATAACCATGGGGGATAGTCTAAATGTGATTGAAAATTATTGGCATGTCTACAGTGTTTGAAAAACCTGACACATCATGAAGGTAGAACTCAAAGTAAGGGTGCAGATGTTAACACAAAATGGGAAAGTTGTTGTGCTTGTTAGCATCAGCTTTTGACACAATCTACACATGCCAAAACTTAAATGAGTGGCCTGTGTGTTCCGTCTGCATTGTGTGTTCACAGACAATGCACAGTCCAGCACGAGGAACGAACCAGTGACATCGGGCATGGGCGGCGGCATGCTACCAAGAGTGCTAGTGTCTGTCACATACATGCATCTTAAGATGTTGGGGAGTGAGGTTTACTCACTGCCATGCTTTTGTACCTGCTTCCCATGGTTACATCTCGAGTCAAGAAGGAATGTTACACTATCTGTTCCATTCTCTACTGTTTAATTCAATTCAGTGTGATCAATCAAGCATGCTTACTTGGCACTGAGAGAGGTAAAGAGCGAGTAGATCTCTGTGGTGCCGACCCAGGCCCGGGTGCCCTGGATCCGGTTGTTGTAGTGGGATGCCCCTGCAGGGTCCACTCCCTGCTTCCAGGCCTCTTCGATCAGGGCCTGCACCCGAGGGATGTTGGGGATGGGGATATCTTTCGGACAGAGAAATGAAAGGCTGTTAAGAGAAAGCAAGTCTCGCTGATGGGATGGCAGCATCTGACTTGCCAGGCATTGCCTGCTGGCTGCTCACAGTTCAGTTTTCGCTGGAACTATATGAAGGATTCACAGCCAATCCACAAGTGTATACTTACATGCATGTATGCATGCATACCAGACTAGCATCTCAAAGGACTCCAGTTAAGGAACAAGATGACAAAACGACAATTATGTCCTTCAACAAATAATGTAATTTAACGATAAATGGAAACACTTTAAAAACTGTACACTGTGAAATCTCTGGGCTGAAAAATATGGCCTTATTATTATTTTTGAAGGCCTCTTACAGCTTTCAGAAATGCATCATTGGCTGACTAGTCAAAAACAGGGTTGCAACACGTTTCCTGTTTCTTCATTGAAAACAACATGGTAATAGCTAAACGCCAAACGTGTCCAAACATGTGAAAGGTTCCCCATTCCTACCACATAAGACGTTATTGTATGGCTCCTGCTTGTGGAGAGAGGACAGGAGCATCTGGAAGTTTCTGTAGCCACAGCCCCAGCCCTTGTCTCCCGTGGAGGAGGAGTAGTGGTCTGTGTCTGCACTGAGCCACACATGGGCTGTGTCCCGAGGCTCCCGCCGGAAGTAATCACACAACGCCCCCATCAAACCTACACACACGCACACACATGGCAAAGTAGGAGGGAGCTCCATGTGGATACATTTGTAAAGTATGATTTTCAATTAAACTGTTCTGAATAAAGATATTATTAATGTGTTATGTCGAGTCACTTTGACACTGATCCATCTAGTATATCTTTGAGGTCAAATCAGATCAGAGCTATACCTGAGGTTCTGGTTTTCCCATCGTCCATGCCTGTGGCCAGGCTTTCCATCAGCTCCGCTCGCTTTCTGTGGAACTCTGTGGGGACCATGCTACCACGGGAAACTGCCCTCTCCATGTTCCGCTCAATCTGTTTACGATAACCGCCACTCCCATCCATACCAAACTGTTTCTACACAACCACAGACACAAACAGGCAGACAGTTACACACACACACATTCAACCAACTAAATACCAGAGGTTGGCATAAAAGACACTTCACTTATAGAATAACATTTTATTCATCTATTAAGTCTGTTGAACTACATGTAGTCAGTCCCTACACTTCCTGGAACCTGACGTATTTACCCTGTTTAGCAACCGTAGCATCACACGTAAGACGATAAGCTTCAGAAACACATGGCTGTTTTATAGTAGAAGGCACAAGTCCGTGTTTACCTGCAGCTTCTTGAACTCCTCCGCTTCGCGTTTAGCCTCCTGCTGCTTTCGCTGCTCTTCCTCCTCCTCATGGAGCTGCCTGGCCAGTGTTAGGTCTGACGAAGAACTCTCTAGGAACACACAATGAAGGTCATGTGTGCAAACACAGACGCACACACACAGAAAATACCATATGGCATGTACACCATTCTGGAAGCACCCTAAGATAAATACGGAAATCTGCCAGTAGCTTAAATCATGCTTGTTTGTGTATAAATGTGTGTGTATACCTGCTCCTGTAGCTGCACCATTATCCAGGTGAAGCTCTACGTGTTCCTGCAAAGACAATCCGTCCGGGAAGGACAGGGAGCACAACGGGCACTCATAGCGCTTAGCCCCTATGGACAGGTGGGGGGCAATCAGGGTAATAAGCACCTATGCCCAATAACAGCATGGATATTCAGCTTATGCTTGCTGAACCAGGAAAAAGCAGGCTAGTCTGTAAAACTGATTGTGTAGTCTGTTTCGGGAGTTTATGGAATACTGTACCTGTATTTGTAGAAGAAGCTGATGCCCCTTCATCCGTTTCAGCCCCTGAAGCACATCAACACAAGACATAAGGCAAAGCTAGACAGTGGTAAGTGTGTCAGAGAGAGTGTGTCTTATTTTCAATAGACTCAGTAGATAACAGTGATTTGAGAGAGGCTGGACCTGAGGGGAAATGCAGCAACTACACTTCTGTGTATTTTATGGTATAGGAAGAACACACACAATGGTGGTTAAATGGGACACCTTTAACTTCATTTATGGTCTGCTCCTGCAGGTGCAACTCCACATGTTCCTGCAAAATGAAGCCATCTCGACACACAAGGGAGCACATTGGACAAGGGAACAGCTTTTCTGGAAGAAAAAAAAAACACGTCAACCACGAAAACCCTCACAGTAGGGTGAACAGGAGTATTTGAAATTGTCACCATTCATACTTCTGTACCTTTCAAGGGAGAGGACAGACGCTTCTGTTTCAAGGCGACATGCTCCTCTAAACTCTCTTGCCTCTCCTTGGTGTTCTTAGTGTGTGTGCAACTCTCAGGGCTGTGTGAGGTAGGCCTACTGTTTGCACCACACACTCCCACTGAAGCATCAGCGCTACTCTCTGCAACTGGTATTAGCGTCTGAATGGATGGAGTTCCAGGAGGCAGACTTTCTCCCGAATGTCCCTCTTTCCTAGTCACAGTTCGTCGTTTTCCTCTGTTTTCAGTGCAAGCTGGACCACGGTGGGTCACGCTGCCCTCCACTGATGGCGTGCTGGGCGTCTCTGCGTGAGCAGTGTTGATGTGTAAGCTTAGTTCATCGTATGACACACCAGACAGGGAGCAGAAAGGACAGGGCATTTCATTCTCCAGGTGAATGAGAAGAAGGTGCGTCCTCATCTCTGCCTCAGATGCAACGTCCTCGCTGCAGATCTCACAAATCGGCATGATGATCTCAAGACCTAGCCCACTGGATGAAAGAAACATATTTAACGCATTCTTCATGCAAACAGATGTATCTGATCAGACAAGCCTGAATATAACAGATACCAATATGGTTGTCTGAAACGTTATCCTAAATCATTGAAAATAGCCAAGTCGTTTTCAAGCCAACTTGCATTCGAACTTGTGACCCGCTGTTATGCAAAGTATACCTCAATACTTTTAATATAAAGGCTGGCTACGGCTAACAAGGTACTTGAATATCAAGTTGTTCCTTTCTAACCGCAGCTGAGCATTAGCTTCAATATTTTAGCGAGACAAATTGCCGGCGAAGTCATGTTAGGGAACATTATGTAAAGGTAACAAACCATTTTCAACATTCATCTACCCGAAACCTGTAATGTAGAATAATATTGTTAACCTACCAATAAAAGAAGCACTCTATAAAATTGTCCTAGGCTTTTTCCTTTTCACTTTCCATTCATATACATGTTTTGTTCGTGTTTTCAAGCCGTGCACCGGATGTGACGATTATTGGTAACAACCTTTTGACAGAGCGTCGCCATATTGGTCTTAGCTGGAGAGGGCTGCGAGGAAAAATTGTAGCTAACATCCTCACTCAAGTTGTCTCTAAGTGTATGGGTAAGTATTTAAGACATCACAAGTGACATACACATATACCTGAACCTTGAACGGATGTTTGTCGTTTTATGCGACCACACGGTAACATTACAGAAAAGGGGTAAATGATGTAGGGTAAGTTAAGTAGCTAAACAGCCAACTGGTCGTGGTTAAGCTAGTTCACCTGGTAACGTTAACAGATAGGCAAAAACAGATGCTAACGTGTTAGCAAATTTGACAAACGAGCTTTGCTTGTTGTGTGCTTAGTCACTTGGACTGTCTGTCAGCGGTGTTAAGAGTTGCAAACTGGTCGAAGGAAGGTGACTGTATGTGGTCGGTTGTTGTGGTCGTAAGAAAAAAAATGTTCGAACGCTTCGAACTGACGTTATTTGTCTACAATTTTCCGTAGCTCATCATTAAGCAATTTAGCGTTGGCTAGCTAGCTAGCAAATGAGCAGCTTTTGACTAGATCCAGCATAATTTAGGTTAAACGTTTGCCATATGTCTCCAAACTGTCTAACGTTACCTGACTCGAGGTGTATAGCGTGGTTAGAACAACTGTAAGACACAAGTTAAGACATCAACACAGCTAACACTTAAATAACCGTTTAACGTAGCATAACATTGCCTAACTACTAGCTCGCTATGTCAGCTACCCGGTTGTGTTATTTAAAGATGAGGCTATTTGCTGTAAGAGACTGTTTACAGCATTTACATTTCCGTTTACAGTTCCGATTTAGCATTTTGCCATATTGAGAAACTAATTTACTCCACTGGGAACTACTGTGGCAACTGTTTACAGACCGTTTGGTGAATGGTTACTCAAGGTTATATAAAGTTACATAGATAAAGGCAAACATAGTTGACATTTTGTGTTAATAGAACGAAGATATATAATTGAGGCACAACGGTTTTGCTCACAACGTCTCTTTGACGAGGAGGTTCAACCAGATTTCATGCTTATTCTGCTGGTTGCATGAGAACTTAATTGTGCAGCGAATTTTTTAATGTGAGTGCATTCTTTCTTCCATGAATCTGTCAAACATTCAGTCACAATGGCAAGCCCTGGAAAGGATAGTTATCGGATGAAGAGCTACAAGAACAAAGCGTTGAACCCACAGGAGATGCGCAGGAGAAGAGAGGAGGAAGGGATTCAGCTTCGTAAGCAAAAGAGAGAGGAACAGGTACAGTAAATGCACGCCATGCCAAAGGACAGTATCTGTGTTTAAGAGGATCCAGTCAGCTTAAGTTACTGATGTGACCAAGATCACTTGCATCATAACTAGAAACTAGTGAGCCACTGACTGGCCTTTAATGCTGATAAGTCATTGAGTTGTAAATGATGATAGTTTGTGGAAGATGGTCTTTTTCCAGATGGTCAGGGGAAGGTATTTGTTTGACACTGCCTGTGCCACTTTTGCTAAATGAGCTAGCATTCCTACGCACATAGGTGAAAGATTTTCACCTTATGAATTGTTGGTGAGAGCCTGAAAAAGAAATACTGCTCAGTAGTCGTAGCATTAGTGACCACATGGAGAATGCACTGCTTTACTTTACTTTTAAAGTGTTGCACACACAGCGCATGTGCACACCTATGCTAAAAGTGTGATTGGCCATGAGCATGTAAGCTTGAATATGGTTAGTTTGGCAGGTTGAGACTATGGTCTGGTGCTCACCCCTCCTCTCGTCTTCTCTATTCAGCTCTTCAAGAGAAGAAATGTGAACCTGCCGCCAGATGACGAGGCGATGCTGGAATGCCCCATCCAGGACCCCGATGTCAGTTCAACCGTGCCACTCTCAGGAGTAAGTGGGTGTTTACTTTACCTGTGTGTGTTTGTGCAACAGATGCAGGTTGTGAGACAGAATGGATAGTGGAAGCCTGTGTGTTTGTACTTTTGAGTGTAAATCTGATGCAAGTTTATCTATGTGTTATATGCAAGGTTTGCCTCCGGTTAATTTACAACGGTGGTTTCAGACAGTCTAAGCCACTTTAACAACGGGCCAACTATAAATTGAGTTGATTGGATAGAATGCAACATTCTTTAGATTTAAGTTATAGAGTTACAAACATAAAACATATTATAATGTGGTTCTGTTTATGTGTTTTTGGGCAGGAGGGAGTTATCACAGCAGATATGATTCAAATGATCTTCTCAGAAGACCCAGACCAGCAGCTCATAGCAACCCAAAAATTTAGGAAGTTGCTGTCCAAAGGTATGTGCTCTCTTGCCTCCTCACAAATATGATTTAATCATAGGAGCAGATGTCTAAAGCCAGAGACACACCGACCAAACCGACATCAACGAAGTAGCAGCGTCAAAGGACGAGTATTGTGTCGCTGGTGTCTGGAACTAAAAGTTACACTTCAATCACTACAAAGACTATAACCAACTGCCAACTAGCACATACGTTCTACACCTGTGTGAGAGGGAATAACTCTCCATACCAAACTATAAACAAATCAGTCTTCGTAGCATTTACCATTGACAGACCTGGGTCTTTTGGTTGTGGAAAAAGAAAGGAAGAGGCAGAGGTGAAAAATAAGGAGAAACCACACTAAATGGGTGCAATCATGGATAGGCCTACTACTGCTGCTGAACCTGTGTCGAGAGCTGGAGATAAACGAAACCTTCAATTACATTACAACAGCCAAACAGACTGATCTCTCTCACCAACAAGCTCTGCCACCTATTCAACTTGCTCAGTCAGCCGCAAAGCCGTTGACGGGGGTCCGACTAGTGTGAACCGTGCGAGACACCCTCTTAAAACTGTGACCAGACACTGACGGGCGGCGCAACATGGTGTGACCACACACAATGCAAACATGTTTATACTGCCTGCTTATTTTGTGTTACTTGCATAATGTCCAGCAGGTTAGCAATGGAAGCAAGTGACTGTCAGGGGAAATTTGCCACAAAGTGGTGGTGCAGTAGGAGACTAGCATTATTTGATGCAATTTGTATATAAATATTTTTACTTATTTGTGTGTTTGGCTCAGATGTATTATGCCATGTTTTATGCCTGCAACAATGACATCACTATATTTCACTAACTTTCTTGTAGACTTGTCATAACATGGCCAATATTAGAGCTTACTGGGAGACTAAGGTAACACTAACGTCTCTCTGTCTCTGTCTCTGTCTCTGTCTCTGTCTCTGTCTGTCTCTGTCTCTGTCTCTGTCTCTGTCTCTGTCTCTGTCTCTGTCTCTGTCTCTGTCTCTGTCTCTGTCTCTGTCTCTCTCTCTCTCTATGTAACAGAGCCCAATCCCCCCATTGATGAGGTGATCCTCACTCCTGGCATCATCAACAAGTTTGTAGAATTTCTCAAAAGAAGTGATGACAGCACCCTGCAGGTGAATGGTCCTGGTGGCCTATGGGGTTTTACTCAGATATTGACTTTGTGTGTTTCATTTTTAATTTTGTTTACCACATAGAGTTGCTTCCAATCCAATGTGACTGAGGTTAGCGAAAGAGTACATGCTGTTAGTGTGTGAGGACTCAGACCTGTGACCTTCATAACAACCTGTTTTTAGTTCTATCTCTGCAGGTCTCTTTACTCTGTGCATAGGCAGCTGAGCTAGAAAACAACCCACAGATGTATTTCTCATATCAAAATTTAGACATGAACACATGTGGCTGGATGGTCTTAGCAACGGGCCACCTTTTGAATTTAGTTGATTGGATAGAATGCAACATTCCTCAGATTTCTGCTCAATCAAGTGGATATATCTGTATTAATTTGGTCACAAACAAGCACAGGAATGTCATGTTGGTACACAGTTAGCAGACGATGAAGAGTACATTTGGATTAAGTGAGTCGCTGAGAGCCTGAGATTGGACCACACAGTCAATAGTGTTCTGTTTTAGGACTCCTCGATTGTGTTTACATGCACACAGTAACCCGGGTGAACCGATGTGGTTACCGTTTATTGTGCTGTTGACATTCTCTCACTCTCTTGATTACTGTCAGATAACACCTCTAGCATAGTTAAGACCTCCATTGGACAATGGGAGTTGTTTGACTATGCTAGACTATGTTAATTTATTTGTTAGACTAACCGTTTGTGCCCTGATAGTCAGTTGGTATGCAAAGCTGGTACCCTGGTGGTTTACCCTATTAAGTGACGACGTGGAAATGAACATGTGAATTTGCTAATGTTGCTATTTGAGGTCAGGTGACTCATGCTGTATAATTGTTTGTTTGCGTTGTTGTTTGCAGTTTGAGGCTGCCTGGGCCCTGACCAACATTGCTTCTGGGACGTTCCTCCACACCAAAGTAGTCATAGAGACGGGGGCCGTCCCCATCTTTATCGAGCTTCTCAACTCAGAGAACAAGGATGTGCAGGAGCAGGTAGGAATGGAAATGGGGTGGGTTGAGCAATGGCACCAAAGCTTGAGCAATGAGATGGCATTCCCACAAGCCCATCTTGGGCCTAAGCACGTAGCAATGAGATGGCATTCCCACAATCCCATTTTGGGCACAAGCACGTAGCCATGAGATGGCATTCCCACAATCCCATTTTGGGCCCAAGCACGTAGCCATGAGATGGCATTCCCAAAATCCCATCTTGGCCTAAGCTTCTCACTAATGGTACAGGTGGTTCATGAAAGAGTAGCAGCAGGTCCAAATTAGCCAAGTCACAGTACATGGACCTAGAACCGTTTAGTGCAGACTCCAAAACACTCTTTCACAGTCAGCAGGCTCAGATTTGGGATGGCAACTCGCAGGGCAACATTGGAGGAACACTGGGGTATCAGAATGGAGTCTTTAGTGAAAATCAGATGTGGAAAGAACATAGAGCAAGTTTCAAATGTGTAACAGAAAGTACTTTAACTGCAGGGCAACAGCTATACCGAGATTAATGATGGTGAAGTTACCATGGCAACCATGTGTTTCAGGCTGTGTGGGCTCTGGGAAACATCGCCGGGGACAACGCAGAATGCAGAGACTACGTCCTCGACTGTGCCATCCTACCTTCCCTACAGCAGTGAGTGTGTTTGGATTGCGTCTGTGCCTTGGGCATGATTTTGATTTTGTTGTCAGCTGTGTAGTGACCTTTATGTGTCTACCAGTCTGTCTGCGTGAGGTGTTCAAAGTTGCATTGCTGCATTTTTCATCCATTAACACATACGAATAGTATTCAGAACAGTCAGAAGTGCCATTGTAATTAATCATTTGAACATTAAACGTTTTCTGTTTAAAGTTCTACATTGGAAATAATGTGTGTGCCAACCCACTTCCTTAAACGATTAAAAGGAAATTGGCTTGTAGTGGCCCTGTCACCTTCAAGCTCATTGGATTAGTTCTCACGGAGCGCTGTTAACATGGTACACCCTCACACTGTTAATGTAAAGGAATGGCTTGCTGAAAATGTCCCATTGGAATTCCACTGTTATCTGTGCTCTAGCCCTGTCATTGAGGGCCTTAGCACAGGCCTGCCACATTCCTTCCAGATCAGCAGGGCATTGGTCTGAGACATGCTGAATGCCTCAGCCTCGCTGTCAAACCAGACAGTGGTGGCCTTAACTCACTCAAACAGAACTGGCTGTACTTAAATATAGAGGCCATAGAGGAAATCCCGCAGCAATAATGGTCATGCTTTGGATTTGTGGTCTGCTAAAATGACCTAAGCGGATTTTGTTTTCTCTTGACCCTGAGCCAACTCTTTAAAACCTCCATGCACATGTGCAGTCAATGCACACAAGTCTGCATGGACACAACATGTTGGTGCTACGTGGACAGTCTTCCCAGGACATGCTGATGACAAAACATGCATTGTGGTGCGAAAACCTACGGGGTTCCACGGACGCGGCTACTATACTTTGGCCTTTAGTGAAGACCCCTTCCCCTTTTCTGTTTGCCTCTGTGTTCTCACTCTGATGTCCCTGACAACAAACCTGGAGAAATGAACAGATACTCTCTTACGTCGTCAACCCCTATTATTAAATAAAACGAAATTTATAAAACAACAGCTAAATGAAGAATGGGAGAAACTCCAGTGAACACCTTTCCCCCTGTGTCTGACCTTCCACCTCTGCCTTCTCCCTCTGTGATATCTCTCTGCTCCGGTCTGTAGGCTGCTGGCCAAGTCCAGTCGCATCGGAACCACCAGGAACGCCGTGTGGGCACTGTCCAACCTGTGCCGGGGGAAGAACCCGCCTCCAGACTTCGTCAAGGTAAGATTTTGTTACTGGTTCTCTGACTTTAACAGTTGAGTTGCCTGATCAGTTGTCTAGTAGAATACCAAGAGTAAAGCGAGTTGGGCATGTGTGTACACTTGTGAAAAGGTGAACAGGTGGAAAAAGAGTCAGAAAAAGCTTAGTTTTAGTTCAAGATAGATCTGCTTTTTCAGTCCTCTCCTCCATCACTTCACTTCCTCTTTTGCTACCCCCCCCCTCTCTTACTCTCCCTAACTCTTGCATAAACATCTTTTTGCTTCATCTCTGCCACACTATCTTGGCCTTCTAAGCACCACCCTTCACACCGGCATATATCTATATATTTCTGCCTTCCGTTCTTACTTGAACACCCCCCCCCCCCCCCCGTCTCTCTCCGTCCTCAGGTGTCGCCGTGTTTGAGTGTGTTGTCCACGCTGTTGTTCAGGACTGATCCTGACGTGTTGGCTGACGCCTGCTGGGCTCTCTCCTACCTCTCCGACGGGCCAAATGAGAAAATCCAGGCAGTCATCGACTCTGGGGTCTGCCGCCGGCTGGTGGAACTGCTCATGTAAGCACCACAGTCCCTTACCCTTCTGGACACACACACACACACACACACACACACACACACACACACACACACACACACACACACACCCCATTATCTAAACAGGTCTGCACTGTCTGAGTGCCCTTCTTCTTATTTTTGGAAGGTGTCACTGAGATCAGGGTTTTTGCTAATGAGTGGACTGTCCTTGCTACACCTCAGGTACGGACATCAAGTCTTTCCTCTCGGGTAGCCAACAGTGGTAAAGCAATGCTTGCAGACTGTTCTTTGTTTGTTGTCTTCTTCCCCTCGTCATCGTACTGAACTTTGGGTGATGTCTCCTGTGAAAATGGGATATTCTCTCCATAAATTTGCGGTCATTTAAGCGTCCTTATTAAGTGTTTAAAGAGGGTTTGTAAAGGAGTTCATGTCTTCGGACCTCTTCTGTTATGTTTTTCATGATCCACAAGAAAAGGTTTGTGAGACAGTCTGCAGACTATTCATGATTAAAAAAAATTCTGGGTCTAAAAAAGACTAGTATGCTATGAAACTGGAAACGTGAGACTCATGAAAGGCTGTGGTTAGCAGGCCAATCACAGTCTTTGGAGCTGCGTGGGGCCGGCGTGGCTTTGTCGGATAGTCAGAAGTTTTGAGGGACACACTTAAGCACATAAGGGGGGTTCTGTAACTGTGCAAGGGGCTCTTGTGTATCTTGCGTCCTTACGTTCTGCGTTAAAAAAACTACCCTAAATCCCGCTTAATACACACTAGTAGTTAAATGGTATGGTTAAATTGCCTAAAGGTGAATAAAAAAAACATGACAAGCCGCAGGAGGTTGTATGTGTACTCATGTGCACACACTCATGTGCACACACTTATCCTTTCCAAGGAATCGAAATACACATACAGTATGTACACACAACCTCCTGCGCCTTGTCATTTTTTTATTCACCTTAAGGCAATAAAGGAAGATGCTTTCTAATTGCTAACAGTCACTGATATGTAGCAACACATCTGCCTGCACACACATACACAAATAGCATCACACCTTTGACACATACCCTACCATTTAACTACTGAATACTGAGGCTCAACACTTTCACCTTAAGGCATGGACTTTATCAAACACACACATTGACATACACATCCAAAACACAGGAAAATACACCATTACACATCCCCTTACCTGTTATGTAACGGACAAGGATTGTTACCATAATGTATAGCGTCAATGAGATGTGTGTACATTTACACAGTCCTGGTTTATGCTTGGATAGATACCCATCCATGTAGCTGCATCGTCTCCAGGCATTAACTGGGGCGTATTGAACACCACATGGTGTTCTGTAAATACAACCCAAGGTGTGCTAACGGCCCGAGAGAGCCAGCCAGGCACTTCCTGAGAGAGGAAGTGTGTTGCTCTAGACACATGACGCACAGAGCCAAGCATTCGGTGTGCTCCACCTCTGCACTGAACACAGAGAGTGTTCTATAGTGTTCTAGAACTCTAAGCAGTCTTAGCATTAATGTTCTGCATATAATTTAACTGCCTATGAATTTAGCCTCTGCATAGAATTTAGCTACCTATGCATTAACCTTCTGCATAGATGCAGAATCCCGTAGAGCTTAGCAGTGCTGTGCACTGTCCTGCTTAGACACAGATGGAGACAGGGACATTTTGTTCACATAGAAAAGGAATTTAATTGGGTAAATTAGGATGTTGCATTTTTTATGATGTTAAATAATTCTCTTAAATCTTACAAATCCTGAATTCCGTATTACGGTAACAGCAGGATTAAATAATTAAAGACATGCTTAAGGGCAGAATAATTGTCACTTTTAATATAATCGTATAGACGTTTTTGGCTCTAGGTAAGAAACGTCAGCAATTAAACCAGATAAAATAAGATTAGGAGCGCAAAATCAGAGCTCTAACAGAAAGTTACTCAGAAACCGTGTCACCTGCTGAACAAGGACAAGGCAATTACCTGGCAGAGTGTGGTCACTGAGCTTACAGAACGCCAGCGATGCCTTTGAATGGACAAAAGGTAATTTCTATGGAGTATACAATACCTGCTTGCCGCGTCCTAATAGCACAACAACAACAAGCACTGATAAAGCTAAATCATCACTACCTGAACTGTTGTAAGAAGAGAAGTCCCTGCAGATGGGTTTTACACTTCACATGCATTTGTACCTGAGCTTTCCTATGTGTCGATAGTACTAACTGGTCTGTCCCGTTGTCCCCCTGTTCCCTCTGTCTCCTCCTTAGGCACTATGACTATAAGGTGGTGTCCCCAGCACTGAGAGCAGTAGGGAACATAGTGACGGGAGATGATATTCAGACACAGGTGAGGCCGGTCCATTAGGCCTATTGCCCTACATGATGAGTAATTATGAGCAACAGTAACAAGCTAACAGCAATACAGTGTTTTGTGTGGAGATTTGTATATGTATGTTTGATAAAGTTCGACATTGTATTTAAGTAAGGCCTATATTAATCTCTGTGTGTGTGTGTGTGTGTGTGTGTTTTTTTAAAGGTCATTCTAAACTGCTCAGCTCTGCCTTGCCTACTACACCTTCTCAGCAGTCCCAAGGAATCCATCAAAAAAGAGGCATGTTGGACGGTCTCTAACATTACAGCTGGAAACAGACGACAGATCCAGGTGTGTGTATGTGTGTGTGTGTGTGTGTGTGTGTGTGCGCCTGTGTGTGTGTGTTCCTTTCCCTCTATCTCTACCTCTATCGTTCCTTCTCTCTTCCTCTCCCTCTAGCTCTCCTTCTCCCTCTATCTCTGTCCTTCTCTCTCTTCCTCTTCCTCCTTCACCCTGTATCTCTCCCTCTCTTCCTTAATCTCTTTTTAGGTTTTAAAGGGGATTGTGAAGGGACACATTTAGATTAAATATGCATGTTTTATCTTGGTAAATGATGTTTTGTCTTTTTATTAAGTTTTTGTTGGGGGGTGGGGAGGCTGCTGTGTAATGGGGAGAAGTAGGAGGGATTTGAAGACTTTTCCTTATTTTTTCATGTGACGCTGTAAACCTGGGTGATTTTAGCTTCTTTGTATTTTATTAATTTAATCATGTAAGAAAGTTAGACATAGGTCTAATAATGGAGTGTTCTCTCGCTCTCTCTCCCCCTGTCTCTCTCTCTCTCTCTCTCTCTCTCCCTCTCCCTCGCTCGCTCCCTTTTCCTCTGCCAGACGGTGATCGATGCCAACATCTTCCCCGTTCTGATCGAAATCCTGCAGAAGGCTGAGTTCCGCACCAGGAAGGAGGCAGCCTGGGCATTAACCAACGCCACCTCCGGGGGAACTCCTGAGCAGATAAGGTGTGTGTTTGTATCAGGCGTCACACCACAAAGTGTTTTAGAATGTTTTTGCACACTTGCAGTCCAAACATCTTATATAAATATGTATCTAAAACATTGACTTATTAAGTTGTTGGCTTATTTGATCATTTGTTTTAATTTCATAAGCAATGATATACATGACTAACAACTATTTGTTTGTGTGCCTGTGTGTGCTTTGGCGCGTGCCTATAGGTACCTGGTGTCGCTGGGCACTATCAAGCCCATGTGTGACCTCCTGACTGTGATGGACTCTAAGATCGTGCAGGTGTCCCTGAACGGCTTGGAGAACATCCTGAGATTGGGAGAGCAGGAGGCCAAGCAGAACGGCAAAGGAAACCCCTACTGTGCCTGCATAGAGGAGGCCTATGGTACACACACGTGCACACACACACACACACACACACGCACACACAAACACTAGGGATGCAACGGTACAGTGGGCCCTCGGTAACATCAAGCCTACTGCCATACTTATTTGGAAACTTTTATTTCAATTTTGATCTGTACAGTATTTCTTGTTGTCGGCTGCACTCCAATCTGAGTCATGCACATCACACTCATCACACACAGGCTCAAATATACATGAATGGCAATAATCGATGCCAGAAATATAGATTCAGCCTCTTAAGGTATACATAGGATGGTGTGCCTTAGGGGAACTCTTAAAGAGATGGTATAGGAAACATGCGTAGAAAAAGAGTCCCAGAGTGGGCTACTATCTGAAGGGTTGATCCTGCTCATAGTCCTAGAGTAGGCCACTGTCTGGGTAGATTAAGACAGAGATAGACTGTTATCTTTCCTCAATCTCACACTCATGGCATCTCCTGTGCTCTCTTAAGTAGATTGTAGCTCTAGGTTGATCTTCTGTTTTTATAGATCTAGAGTTTGGTCCATTGCATTAGAAATGGCTACCGTCTGAGGAGAAGATCTTTTGTGTCTGCTTCCTCAGTATCAATCTCTCTTGCTGCTTGTGCTTTGGAACGTGCAGGCTTGGACAAGATCGAATTCCTGCAGAGCCACGAGAACCAGGAGATCTACCAGAAGGCGTTTGACCTGATCGAGACCTACTTCGGCGTGGAGGAAGAGGATGCCAGCATAGCCCCACAGGTGGATCAGAGCGCTGGCCAGTACATCTTCCAGCAGCAGGAGGGACCCATGGAAGGCTTCCAGCTTTAACACCCCTACAACCAACCCTCCTCCCCCTGAGCCCCAGCGATACCATCTCTACACCTTATACTCACCACCCCATCCCACCCCACCCTGCCCTGCTCCCCTTCTTTCTCCTTTCACCCTGACTCTCTTCCAGAGTGTGACCGCCGAGAGTAACATGGCTCCCTGATGCCCTCTGCCATTCACAGAGAGTAGGATGGCTACTTTTCCCTCCTCCTTCTAATTCCTGTTATCTGAACTCATCCTGCCAGCAGCCCCCAAAAAATCAACTGGAAGGGAGCGATGGCAAACATATCATTCATGTTTTTTGTTTCTGTGTTATATTCCTATCATTATTATCATTATTATTATTATTATTATTATTATTATTATTATTATTATTTTGGCACTGGTGTCCCAAAAAAGACTTTTTACTCCATGTCCCTTTTAGAATGTGAAACTACCTCCTCAGAAAAAGCACTCACGTGACTTGTAGAAGTGCAGATGGTCAACAGGAATGTGCACTCTAATGCAGTGTGTGCTAACATTTCTCTTTCTTGCTCAGATAGATGGAAGAAGGAAAGTAGGAAAAAAAACAACAACAAATAAACAATAATCATTCATCACTGGAATGAAACAATCCCAACTCATCAAAAGAGTCATACCATACAGGTAGCATTACTCGTTTGCTGTAGAAACACACACACACACACTCACATGCAACACACACACACACACACACACACACCTGCAAACCAGTCTCAATTTAGTCTGCATCATTGGACACCCAGTGTCAGAATCTCTGATTGTGTGAGAATAGCTATCTCTTGTCCCAGTCCTCGGCTGACTAACAGCTTCTAATCTCCGGGACTGGTCTGGGCTTATTTATTGTGTCTGTGAGGAGGAGAGAGAGACTCTGGACGGGACAGACTACCGTCCGGACTCTCAATAGAAGCTGAGGGGCTCTGCTCCTGGCTGTTGGAGAGAGGCTCCAGTGGCTCCAGTTTTTAATGGGGCTGTTCCAACTTTCCCCCTATTTCTTTTTCTTTTTTTGTTTTCATTTTCCCTTCAGTTTTTGATTGTGTTTGATCATTATGCAGTGTTTCATTGTCCACTTAACAAAGTTTTTGTTGTGTTTCATTTTGGATTGAACTTTTTAGATTTTCTTTCATCCCGCAAAAGAGGATGTGGCAATCCTCCTTCTCCGATGGCCAAAGGCCACTTGTTGAGTGGAGCAGCAGTTTTGTTTTTTTCTTTCTTTTCTTTTCAGATTTGACATCATCAGGAAAATGCTCTGATTAACTCCCAAAAAAAAAGGAAAATAAATCTGTATATTATATATACATGTAAGCTCTGAGTTTCTTGATTGATGGGAAGCTTCTGACGGACATGATGAGGTAATCCAGTGAAGCTTCGTGTGCAGTATCTGATGGGAGTGACGGGAGGGAGAGCGCTGTCACAGCGAGAGGCTCTTCTTCGCTCTCCATCCTCGTCATCCCCTTCCTCCCTCCTATCAGGAGACAAGCTGGCGTCCGCTCGGCTCGGCTCAGCACAGCTCAGCACAGAGGTGGATTATTGCCAACATTTACGCTTCATTCCCTGGTGTTTCTTAGTACTGGGCGAGAACTCTCAATTCTACTCCTGCTGTGAACGACCTTTGACGTTTTGACCCCTATGCGCCCCCTGTGTGACTCAAGCCAGGTTTTCTGGAACTTTCCCTTTATTGCAATTTTTTCCCCCTGAAATCATGTTACTTTGGATTTGTGGTTCTATTTTATTATTATTTATGCTTTTTTTTGGCATGTAACAGACTGTGCTGATGCAATTACATTATCAGTTGAAGAGAGGAGGTAAAAACAGCAGTATATTGAGATTGTAAAATGTGTTTTTGGTTGAACATCAAGAACATAATCGTGTATAGTTTTCTAATATTTCTCATGTTTGTACTGATTGTATGATATCTTTTGTTTTCTTCAGGTTTTGGTTCTTTTTCTTTTGTCCATTGAAAGAGGTTAAGCGTACTAGTCTGCGTCGGTACCTACTCTAAGAGGAGTATTTTGCGCTCCGCACTGAAGAATGTTGACATTCTGTAAAATGGAGGAGAACAAATAAACTCTTCTGTTCCACGAGAGCTCAGATCTGTCTGTTTTGTATATACGAGGAGGATGGTCTGTCTGGCTTTATCAAGAACGCTCTTCTGTACTCTAGATTTAATTAGTTTGAATGGCAAAGGGCCTGTTGCTCATAGGATTTTTTTCAGGGGACTAAATGTAAAGGCACGTGATGACAGCGTGACTATATTTCCTTCAGCCTGTTGTGTTTTTTTAGGAGACAGCTCAATGCAAAAACAATTCTGTCACAAACTTTTGGGAAGCGCCTCATATTTACCGACAATGCCTATTCCGGTCTTCCTCCTCCTGTTGGCTAGAGACCAGAGATATGAATCTGTCTGACACACCTATGCTTCAGTGCGTCACCATGCAGACAAATTACCTTAAAATTCGGTAAAGGTTAAAAACAAACGAGTCATCCGCTAATAGGTTCAGCTAATAGGTTAAGGAAGGTTTATTTAAATGAATCACGCTTTAGTTGGAAAATACTTTCTACCAGTTCCCATGTAGCCGTGACATTGGTGGTAGACAACTGACAACTCCTCATCAGATTGACAACACAGGTAAATTTCATTCAGCACATGCATGGAGAGACCTTTACTATGTTTCAGGACTTCAGGAAAACAGCTCAGGGCTTTAGGCCAAATAGAAGAATCAGGGTGGATCTGGTTTCAACAAAGTATATCCATGTTAAATGGACCCTGGTCTAATTCTCTCCCGCAGGTGGCAAAACAGTTTCGGTTGGTGTGTGTGTGATTGCTACCCCCTCTCCAACATCGCACTCATCTCAAGCTTTCCCAATGTCAATATCATCTCTGAATAAATATTTGCACTGAAAGATGGGCTGTCTAAATTTTTTAAAATCTGAGTTTACAAACTGCCATATCTTCCTTCAACTCCAATATTTACTTGTGATCGAAACATTGTTTGACTTTTGATGTTAATTGTATTGTTCCTCATGGAGAGTGGAATCAATGTGGAGGTTCGAGGAAATGGAAATAGCCAACTGGACTCACCTTTTGTAATCAGATCCTCTTGTGTTTGGTGTAATTCTTCACACCTGTTTTTTGTAGTTGATCATAATACTAGACTATACACCTGTACCCATAATTACCCAAACTTTCAGTTTGATTGTTTGATTGTTTTTTAAGTGGACGCACACACACACTTAAAAAGCACATGCGCATACACATTTGTACCTTAAGGCTATTCAAATGACCAAAAACCAGAGTCTCAGGTTTGGAGAGGGGAATTCTGAGTAAGTCACTTACATGGGAACACTTCAAGGCATTGTACATCACTTGCTGTCATGCCACATGAATGCTCCCATTGTATGTAGCGCCATATCGAATTTATATATTTGAATGTGGTAAATTAGAAACATGGTTATGAAAATGTGCCCAAACAGTCCAAATGGATCCAAATAATACACAGTAGTTATTTTAAAAATTATTTTAGTTTTTAACATGAAATATGTTCAGATAAATAAAACATTGAAATAGATTTATGCGTATTTGTCTTACTAATGGATCAGGCGATTAGTCATATCTAATATGCCCAGCAGGTTTCATGTGGGCACACACTCTGCAAAACAAAGGAAAAGGAATGGATGGAAATGGAAATATATCTATCTATATTCTTACAGGGAGGAATGTAATTATATGCAAATAACTTTGAACAAAACATATATATATATATATATTGTGCAAAGTTTAGTTTGAAGCGACATGCAACCAACAATTCCAGGGAAAACAAGGACTTGGTGACTCTTTGACCTTGGTTTTGTTGACATCTGACTCCACCGGTTGACCTATAGGTGTGTTTTAAAAACGTATCAATCATCTGGATGCTACGCCATATAAGTTCTTGTAGGAAATTGCCATAACCATTTAAATGTTCATTGTCTTAGGATTCTTCAAGAACATGTCAATATTGTATGGACTAGTTTAGTTAAGTCTGGTCTATCTTTTATGGTGATATAAGTATTGGTATTGGTAACACTAACAATAAGTCTTTGCTAATTACATGTTTTTCATGACCTAATGATAAGTTTAAGAAAAATGTGTACCTTCACGTAGTCACACAAAACACTTCCTATAGTAATTGTTAATTCATCATTAAGTTACCTTAGTCTCTGTTCACTGATTTGTGTCTCCTCGAAAACAAAATATATTCAAAATATATTCAATGAAATAGAAAAACCCTTCTTTATAACAAGAGATAGCTGGTGGCCTGTTCCATTAATTAACATAAGTATTCATGTTAACCTCTCCCAAAATGAGGCACAGACAGGCCAGTTACAAAATGGCTTGCAACCACATATATTTTAAAATCAGTCTAAATATTATTATTTTTTTAAACACACCAACATCGTGTGAATTTATAAACATGTATTGCACAGAAATATCATGAATTCATCATTAGGTAATGACTCATTATATGTTTTGTACTCTCATTGTAAGGTGCTCGGCCTGCAATTTTTTTTTTTAAGTCATTGTCACCTGACCTGACAGGGAGGAATGCAAATATTTGTGATGCAGTCAAAACACAGAGGGAAACAATAGGTTTACTCTCCCAACCCCAGACATGTCAGCAGGGTTTAAGCACGCCATAGAATATGGGGCAGTCCCAGGTTTCTCAACATCCCTTCAGATGTGTGTAAATGTGTGTGTGTTTCTACTGCAAACGAGTAATGCTACCTTGTAAATGTGTCACGTCAGTTGAAGGAGAGATCGCCCTCCAGGCATCTTTACCTGACTGTGAATGTGTTCCTCAGCAGTCACCTGAGAGAGAAACTGAGATCTGTCTGGTATTTTACCCAGAGCTAAGATCATGACAGCATCCTGTAACACTAATGCATGTGTTTGGTTGTATTGTTACGTGTGTGTGTGTGTGTGTATAGCAGGTTATATCACTTTCATGTAGAACTGGCAATATGAGGTTATCAGTACACAAAGAGTGGGATTATAATGTTTCAAGGAGAGTTTGACAAAAATAGGTTTTATTAGTTATAAAAACAATAATTTTTATATATTGGCTTGAGGCTTTAAGGAGCAGTTGAGTTTCACCGCGTGGGAAAGAGAGATGAGTAGAAGAGAAGAGGAAAACTCAGTTTCAGGGTTTTTCCCTGAAGCACACAGAGAGCAGTCTCACGCGCATCACAGACATCTTATCTTGTCCCAACTGTCAGGAGAGGGACCGGTTTTTCATGCATTTTTGCAGTAAAAAATGTGCCATGCACAGGAATTTTATTTATAAACAGAGATCAAGATCCTCTAAACGAACCAAAAAGGGAAATTTGCTTTCAATATGAAACATGACACCATCAGATCACCACATCATTTACAGAAACAATAGCTACCTGTGTAAGACATGCTGACCTCATTAAAAATCCCAGAGCAGGCTGTGAAGGTAGGGCCCCAATAGATCTACGATGACATGACAATATTACCGTAGATCATGTTCATCACCAAAAAAGCCTAGAGATATGATTAAAAAAACAAGAGTTGTTATTATTCCATCATATGCTGAGTGTCCTCTTCAGCCGTGGCCTAGGTATCTGACCTCCAGTGAACTGTGAGACTGTGATTACTGAGTTCACAGTATCTGTAGAGCTTTCTCCACTTCCTGTGCTTGAAGACAGGTCAATGGACACGCTGCCTCTGGCTTCACACTGCTTCTTCGTTATGTCCTCTGCGCCGGGGCTACCGACCGAGCTGGTGGACTTCTGCGAGTACTCGTAGACGCTTTGCAGGAAGGCGTCTTTGGTGTTGTGCTGCTTCTTGAAGAGGATGATGTAGCACTTGGGCAGGAAATGGCAGCAGAGGATGCCATAGTTGGAGATGAGGATGACCACCATCTCAACGGCGGGGACGTACTTCCCCGACGTGGTCACATACACGGGGACGAAGATCACCCAGGAGATGAGGTAGATGAGCATGCCAAAGGTGATGAACTTTGCCTCGTTGTAGCTCTCCGGAAGCTTCCGGCCTTTGAAGGCAAAGGCAAAGCACACGACCGCCAGGAAGGCGATGTAGCCCAGCATGGTCCCAAACGCTACGTACGAACCCTCCTGGCACTCAGCCAGCACAGACCTGGCTCCCACGGTGTGCCTGGACCAAGGGCTGCGCAGCACGAGCCAGAGGACACACACCAGAGCCTGCACCCCCACACAGGCCAGCACGATGGCGTAGGGCTTGTAGAGGCGCCGCAGGGCCTCCTGCAGGGACGGGTTGAAGTGGAAGGCCAGCAGGATCTTCAGAGACTTCACCAGTATGCAGGACACACACAGGGTGAAGCTCAGACCAAACAACACCTGACGCACCTGACGGAGACATCGGGCAATATTATACCAGTGAATCCCAAATGTTTTGTGGCATTTGAACAGTTAAACATTTTAACCATTTTATTTTATCGGTTAAACATAGCTATTTTATGGGATAAACATTTTTAAAAAATGATTTGATAAGAGCTCTTGTATAAAACACTTAAACAGTTGTAACTCAATTTTTTTTATCCTCCACATAATGTTCATGTTAAGGCATGCCTGTTGTATTAATAATTAGACTAGCTATCCCTTCTAACATATAGGCTAAACGGTTGTCCCTGACCATATTATGAAAATAAGCTACTATGTTGTAAGAGCACTGCTATACAAAATGTACCCAGTGTTTTCTTGTTTCACCCGCACCCCCTTGCCATAACTAACTTTTGCGTTTTAAGTTTATGATATTATATGATAAATCATTAAACAACATTAGGCTTGTAAAGATAAAGAGTAATTCCATTCCAGTAATTCGGTATGATCTTTCAAATCCAGGATGTTTTCAAAGGTTTAAGGTTTCAGAGATCCGGGCTCACAGGAGAAATTCTACCTGTGCTTTGAGAGAATAATACCAGGGCCGTTTTCTCCTTTGTGCCAAAATCCTCCAAATGGGGGACTCGTGATGAGGAAATGAGCCCTGTGGCAGGGTGGTTCTCAAGGTAGTTCTGGCATTCTCCCAGAGCTTCGTGGACTAGGTTAAAGAGGCGAGCCAGTTAGGGCAGTTTAGTGGTAAACCCTACCAGGAGCCGAAAGCACGGCCACCAGCAAGCAAGAGGCCCTGGCTCCTAACCCTCACATAGGCCTAATACATTAAATCCCTACAGAGGCTGGGTCATCCTTGGCACAGTACAGCACAGGCTTTAACCAGATCCACATCTCACACATCCTTCATACAGTGATGGCAGCACAAAAGTGAAACAAAAAAAATTAAGCTTTATGAAAGAAAAAAGACAACTGCTGGACAAATGGAGACTTAAAGGCAGAGTCCATGATTTGGTTTGCCAAAGATTGTTGATATGTGAGCTCAACAGCCAATAAAGTTACACCCCTCCTTCAGTACTCCTGATGTATGTGTATTGGGATTGTTTTTGGCTCGGTCCGAACCACTATGTTTGTTTCCCAATGGACAGCTAGAAGACTGGGCATTTAAAGCTTAAGAGTAGGCAATGGCCTGTTAGCATGTGCTTCAAGTTAGCCACAGGGTGAGAGTACCTTGCACTTGATGCTGCTTGGCTGGCCCACGAAGAACACCACGCTGACAAAGCTCCCCATCAGGGAGAGGAGTATGACCTGGCACAGTGGACCCCCTGCCGCCCTCACCACCGGCGTGTTCCGTTGCCATAGGAACAGCACAGCCATGGCCAGAGCCATGATGACGCCCAGGGCTGCCAGTGACAGCAGCACGATGGCGAAGCCGTCCTCCCAGTCAAACAGCTCCAGGGTCTTGGGTTGGCAGGCTGAGCTTCTTTCTGGCGCCCACTCAATGGCAGTGTTACAGCTCAGGCACTGGTCCATATCTAACAACCAAAATGTACAAGTGCATATTTATATGTGTGTGTATGTACATATAATGTAATACTTGTTTAAAACATAAACATACTTAAACATAAATTATAATTTATATATACGTATATAATTATAAGAACTAATGACAATCTGTAGAGCATTTTTCTGCAGATGAAAAATATTAATTAGAGGATATATTATTTGCGTCACATACTGTATGTACTATTATTTCCTGCACTACTCAACTACAACTCCACAGAAGTAAATTTTAGATGCATGAACTGTTTAGACATATCATACCAGTGGGGTATGTAAAGATTGTTACATACAATAATTGTCATGTTAATTATTAATGTTAGGCTATATTAAAACAATAATACTCCAAATATAAAACTATACCTATTTACATGATCATACAGTGAAAAGGGACAAGTCTATTGATTAAATAATTTGATCAGTTCTGCTTATGGAACTATTTTACCAATAAAACAATTTTATCCTATGCCTTTCTAGCTACTTCTGACAGTAGACTAGGAGACCAAACAAGGACTTCTCTGTTCAAGTCTGTTCAAGATAGCCACCACTCTTCTCTTTTGTCATCATTTGTGTATAGAGCATGGGGTCCCACTGTCAGAAAGACCATAGGCATGTCTGGTGGAGATGGCCTGAGGGTTTGGCAGGGTTCACTGGCACAGCAGAGTGCACTGGCATGCTTTCTAAATGCTAAATGGGTGGCCATGGAGGTTTCCTGCTCTGTACAGTTTCTGCTTGCCAAGTTTTGACTAGCATGGCAAGGAAGTGGAAATTTTGTGTACATTTCAGTCATCACTGAACCGTCCCGTTCAGCGTTTAAGTGTCGGTAAAGTGCTGTCTCTATCTCTATCCCTCTCTCGCTCTGTCTCTCTCTGTCTCTCATTTATCCGTGTAAATATTAGCTATCCTCTGTTTGGAGATATGGAGACTGGACTGACACATGTGGGAGCGATGTCACCTGCGAAAAACGCACACACACATACACATACACACACCCACACACGCTAAACTGCTCACCTGTGTCATTGGAGTAATGGTTTTCTGGGCAGTTGATACACTCATAGCAGCAGGTGTGCTGGCCCTCCACAGTCTTCTTCACCTCTCCTGCCTCACAGCTGTTGGAGCATTTGGACACCACGTCCTGAAGGACAGAGAGGACGTAGACATGTGTAAGTTAATGTCAGTCATAGGGCACAGCTGCTTATCACAAACCACTTAGACAGACGTGGTGCTGTCACTGAGAGATGGCTGCTGGCCCCGTGGGCCTATGCAGGTTACATTCTGGAATCATCTGCCCTATTGGCTTCCGTCCGTTTAGAGTGCTGCGGAGTGCTGTTATCATAACATTGCGCAGGAATTTTCAACATGTTTTTGTGGGTGAACTTTTTTAAGGACAAGTTTTTCAGGCTGCTCACTGTCTAGTTTTGTCCTCGGGGGTTGGGAACCCAACGGAACCCAGTGAATCCAGCAGAAATATAAGAACATCTTTTGCAGATGGATATTCCCATTTGTATAGCCACAATACATTTGCTAGTTACCTAGCTTTGATCTGTGCCAAATGTGCTGTTTTTGGTCAATGTAATCCAAGCCTCTTGGCCGATAGATATTTATCTTGCACTTAATAATGCCAAATCATTAATAATTAGGCTATTATTTGTGCTACAGTTGTGCTGTTGGAAAGCGAACTGAAACCACACTAAACAGCGCTTTCCCAAACTCTATGCAACAAGTTGACCAGAGGTATAGATCAAAGCAGTCATCCATGAGAGAGAAAAAAAAGAGAGAAAAAAAGATCTGCGCCCTACTTTCTTAAATCATGAAAAAAAGTCAATTGCCTAGGATTAAGAACGGAAGAGTCTATTAGGAATAGGATTAATCTCTCTCAATACAGGAGTAGTAAACAAAAGCACTTTTCCTTGACAAATCCCTGATGTAAATACAGGTTTAATAATTGTGCGAACTTTCAGTGCCATTGTGCTGTGTGAGTAGGTGTATGATAAGCGAGGCTTAGCACGAGCTGCCTATCATTTTTGCTGAATGACTGTGAGTCTGTCAGCTCTGTCACGCTCTCTGTCAGACTGTGAGTCTGCCTGTGCTGTCACACTCGCTGTCATAACTGTTTATGCTCCCCGGTTGAGTGAGTCACCTTTAAAGGACCGAGCTGACTGGTCGGAGTAATGGAGTTGTTGTGAAGGTGATACTCGGCCACGTTGGTGGATTGTATGGCTCCTCTTCTGGTGTTCCAGATGCAGATGTCGTAACCCAGGTTCACATCTCCATGTTTATCAAATGTATAGGTCTTTCCTTCCTTCTCAAACTCCGTTCCCTTTAGGGCTTTAAGGAGCTGAAATAGAGAAGACAGCAAAAGGATCCATTAAGGTCAGGAAGTGAATGTGAAACGGAATCTCTATTTGCTTTAACCTTTCTAGTCCTGTGTTTGTCAGTCTGCCTCATAAGGTGTGGTGCTGAAGAAACTGCCAATAAGCAATGTTAGAAGTGTGTGTTTTACCTGCCATGGTTTGACTGCTCCAGGAGTCTTGCAATCTATTTTAGGATTTGTTTTAGAACAGAGGTCTGCTACTGCCTGGGAGATTGCACAGATGCCCATCTGGATGCTGAAGACTGCATCTGAGTATGTGTTGTTCAGCAGGATGGCTGCCGCCTTGGCACTGTCCACATAATGGTAGAACTCCCTCATAAAGGGCATGTTTGTGTCATTGCTCAAGTGCATCTCTCTGCTGGCGTTCAGCTCCCTGAGGTACCGATGGAAGGGCGTCATGTTTCCGCTCTTGAAGGTGAACCCCACGACCTTCCCGATTAAGGCGAAATCAATGTGTGCCATCTCGTTGCTGGAGGTGGACCAGCTGTCGCTGGCGATCCACACCCTGTCGTGGGCAGTGCCGTCCTGCAGCTGCTCGAACATTTGCCGCATGTACGATGGCTTGGAGAAGGACACGATCACCTTTGCCCGCCCGTTGTTGCGGATGGTTTGGACCACCTGGCTGATGGAGCTGTTCACTTTGGGGTTGGTCACCGAATCGGGCAGGACCTCCTTGAAGGCCAGGCAGATACCTTTCTTCGCTGCCTCCGTGGCGAAACTGTCCAGCGCTGAGCGGCCGTAGTCGCCGTCCGTGGTAATCACGCCCACCCAGTTCCAGTTGTTGTCGCTTAGTAACTTCACCATGGCGCGCGTCTGGTACACGTCGTTGGGCACGGTCCTCAGGAAGGCAGGAAAGCGAACCTTGTCACTCAGGATGGTGGCGGTGGACGAGTAGCTGATCTTTGACACAAGGCAGGGACAGGTGAATTTACTGACGTAGCACAGTTCTTACACACTGGTAACTCGAAGAGCTTAAACAAATATCAATATCATTTGGATAAGGAAAAGGAAGTTTTTGCATAAGCAAAGGCTGCTCATATACTGTATAGCTGAACTGAGCTGAATCTCATAAACTACATGTAGAAACACAAAAGGGACATGAGAGATAACCAGCGTTCCACCCGTACCCCGTCTCCCCAGGTGTACCTGTGGGATGAACTCCAGAGTGAGCAGTCGTGCCAGAGCGATGGAGAGCTCAGAGTAGGACGCCCCCAGTACGGCCATCACAGGCTGGGCACGCTCAGAACTGTTGCCACTGGCTACACGGCAGTCACCGCCGCCACCGCTGGAGCTGGAGTCCTGCGTGAAATCCATGGACGCCCGCAGGGCCGTGCTGACGTCGGAGCAGGAGTCATGGATGCGGTAACCCAGGGTGATACCCAGCCGGGTGAGCTGTGGGGAGCGGTTGGCCTCCTCCACGGCCTGGATCATGGCCAAGGCTTGGGTGAGGCCACCTTTATTTAACCTGTTATCAAGACAGCAGCCAAGGAGCAGAGGGAAATAAGGGCCTCAGTATGTGTATACAGCAATTACCAATGGGTGGATACTCTGTTGAGAATTTTCTTGGGAATTTTTTGACTTCTGAATTATGTGTGTTCACCTGATCAACTTGGAAAACAATGCAACCTGCATTGCCTCTGAAGAACGTTGCATTCGTGTTTTTGTTCATTTGAATCACATCAATAGCTAGTTATGTTTTTATGATAATTGATTATTGTTTCATATTACTCTTTTAACATGAAAACATTGTTATGACACAATTAACATGCATACCTCCAAACAGCTGCCTTATGACTTGTATAACTATAATATATCATGCCTTTATTTAATGTATCTTTATACCATTATTATTACTGTAATGGCTAATAGTTATAGTTACAGTACATTTACAGTTACAACTTAGAAACCACTATCTTATTCATTTAAAATTTGAACACCTATCTTTTCTGGTCAGTAGTTGTAATTTAAACAGTAATACTGTTAAGTAATACGTGCATGACCTAAACTAGTCATGAACAACTAAATCTGATCCAATTGTAAGTTATAACAGTTGCGCTTTCAAAGAAGTGTTTGTAGGCACCAATTCATTCATATCAATTGATTATTAAGCACTTTGATGAAGTACAGATAATGACAAAATGGGGTTAAGATTATTGTAAGAGAAGTCATATGTATTAAAATACAGTGAAAGGCAAAGTGCATTACCTTATTGACAACTTCAGGCAACACTATGAAACAATTTGTCATGCTTTTTAGGGAGGTACCTCGCTAGTAACCAAAACTCTGAGATAACTTTGAGATACATTTAAAGGCGTAAAACACAGTGTGATTATAGTACTCACTGCACACAGACTGGCTGGCTGAGCCCTGGCTGATATGTGGCTGAGCGTCGGGCCCCGGCGTGGATGGGGAAGAGCCCCCCAATGATGATGTCTCCAGGGGCGCTGGCTCCTTCTAAGATGTCCGTGGCGTGTGTCCCCAAACTCACAAGCACGAGCAGGCACAGGTGCTTCAGCATGTCTCACAGCTTAGCTCAGTGTTTCTCTCCTCTTTTTTCACTCTTTATCTCTGTTGTCCTCTCTCACTCACCAGTATCACTCTGCCTTTCCTCCCTCAATGTTTTACTTTTTTCACTTTCTCTCCCCTTCTTCCCCTGTCTCCTTCTCTCTCTCTATTTCTCTGTCTGTCTCTCTCTTTCTCTGTCTGATGGCAACTGGCTGTTTTGCAACCTGCATGTTAGACTAAAAATACACATGCTGCTCTGACCTAGCCCTGCCCCATGATAGTAAAGCCTGCCCCGCCTCCTCCCCCTCTGTGACAGGGTGACACCACTTTAACCTGCAGGCGACGGAACGATGACTGATGTGATGTCACATAGGGGCAGCCTCTGAAAGCGTATCAGGTTCATTCAGTTTTATGAAGGTGCATAATGATTTTACTGATATACTTTTAATGATATAAAAAAAAACAAAGAGAGACTTGATTGGTAAGCTGTGATATGTATGTGATATCCAAGTGCGTTTCTGAATGAGCAGTCTATCTTTATCCATGCAATTTCTATACAATTTCTATTATCAAAAGCCAGTGTATCAGCCAAAGGATTTATAGCCATGGAAATCGCATTACTCTCATAGTGTGTCAGACAAGAGCTAATGCAACAGAAAAAAAACGTATTCCTAAGTGCAATTTCTTCTGAGCTCCATCAGGGGGCACTGTTGTCTAATGTGACCCTTTGTAATAAAGTTTCTTGCCTCTATCCCTTGAATGCTCCTGCATTCCTGGCTTCTTCTCTGAGTCTCTCCTCTGCCTAACTCACATTCCTGGTACAGCCCGAGAATATTCTCACAACTGGAATAATCCAATTACCGGTTCAACGCCATTGTAGGGCTTCCTGGAAAGGAAGTCAGTTGGAGATGAAATCAAACCTATGTCAACCCAAAACACAGAAGTCAGCCAAATTCCCCGATTCCATCTTTCTGGGTGTCTGGGAACAATCTGTGAGAGAGTGTGGTGCCAATGCCAGCACTCAGGTAACATCATATCACAAACAACCAGTTTTGTAAGCCATACAGTGAGGGTGAATTAATCACTCTCACTTGTGGGAAACGCTTGGCTTCCTTGCCAGAGATATGAATTGCAAATTGCCTTTGTTTGCAAGGTTTGCAGGCTCTTGTATGTATGGGAACTGGTATTTGTGCGTGTGCGTGTGTGTGTGCGTCACTGCGTGCGTTAAGTGTATGTGTGTGTGTGTGTGCATATTTCAGGGAGATCTGTAGAGCAGATCAGTGAGTGTGTGTATGATTGTGGCACACTTCCTCCTATGTGACCTTCTCCTCAGGTCATCTCTGAAACCCACAGCATGAAAATGGACTGTTCCCTGCCCATGGTGTTTACAGCTTTGGTGTAGCCGGCTCCTGTTCCTGGTGGTAGCGGAGGGTCACGGCACCTCCTTCACCATGGTCAAGCACAGGTTACTTCTTCTGCCCAGCGCTGATTGATTGCTGTGAATTGACGCCCCTGGGAAACTCGGTCTCCATCCAATAGGAGGCCTGCGTGTGGTCACACCCCTTGATTGACCCCTGTCCTCTGGTCTTTGTCTCCCAGGTTTAATGCCATTGTCAGGCCCTGGCAACTGGGTCTGACTGAGCAGTGACTCGGCCCAGACGCACTGCTCTGCTTCCCAGCACCTCACCGTGACGGAGCAGGAAGAATGGGTCAGGAGTAAACACTCTCTCGATCTGTGTGTGTGTGTGTGTGTGTGCGTGGAATGGAGTATGGATTGTGTGTGATTATGTGGGTGTGAGTGCTAGGTCGAGTGTGAGAAGCAGAGTGTGTGTGTTTCATAATAAATGTGGTGTGTTGGTGTGTGTCGGTGTGACAGAATAGAGAGAGTGTGAGTGAGATCAGAGGCAATTGTGTGTGTGTGTGTGTGTGTGTATGTGTGTGTGTGGTGGTGGTGGGGGGTGTCTGGTGTTTCACCCCTATAGTCACCTGTGGAGAGTGACCTCCAGTCAGAGCAGTCAAAGCTCTAAATCATTGGGAACAAGAGAGAAGGGGAGAGAGAGGGATGAAGAGGGAAAGAGAGAGAGAAAAAATAGAGGTGTAGAGAGAGGCAGAGAAAGAAATAGAAAGGGCAAGAGGGAGAAGAAGGAGAGCGAGCCAGAGGCATCGAGAGACAGTGTGTGTGTGTGTGAGAGAGAGAAAGACAGAAAAAGAGAGAAAGTGAGTGACAAAGAGGGCTGGATGGTGGTTGGCTGGGACTCAGTGGAGCCACCAGCCCCAAATCCAATAGCCTCCTCCCTCCCCTGCCCCGAATGCTGCAGCTCTGGCTCTCCATCATGGGTCTCTGGGTGCAGCCCCCACCACCCACCCCTCACCCCACCACCCGCATGTCACACACACCTTTAGTCTACGCACACTGGACCCAACACTCCACACAAGCTACTCAGAAGGGCTTTTGGTGTCTCTGAAAGAAAGTGAATTTGTCATAGCTGTGAGCGTGTGTGTATGTATGTATGTATGTGTGAGTGTGTGTGTGTGTATGTATGTGTGAGTGTGTGTGTGTGTGTGTGTATGTATGTGTGTGTGTATGTGTGAGTGTGTGTGTGTGTTGATGTAAGTGAGAGTGGGTGTATAAGTGCTATTTAATCTAAAAGAGAGGGAGTTATCAGCACTGTGTGTGTTTCCCCTCGAACTGACTTTTTGACTTTGACAGTAAGACCGGTTGAAATGCCAAGGTATTTGGTATGATGGTGACAAATATTTACATAATATTTAAGATATCACTCACTGGTGTTGTCCACTGTTTACATCTTTGTGAGTCTCTCTTATAGCTGACCGGGAAACTCAGAAGAATTGCATGAAAAAGAAAAAGAAAATGTTTATTAACAAAAGGGTATTTACTTTCATGAAAACACTTCACACCCTGAGCGGAGTGTCATGCTGGAATAAAAAAGATAGAAATTTCTGAAAGGTGATGTGTCCTGGTTTCCAACACTCCCAGCTGGCACTCAGGAGGATAAAGGAGGACAACGGCGTTCCTTACAGGAATTCTGCTCCTACCCGTCTGTCTGTCTGTCTTGGTGTTGGTCCGGAATTGGTGTGCCAAGAGGCCTGGGAGGCGGGTGGTCAGATGAAAGATAGAGAGACAAACAGAGAGAGAGAGAGGGAGGGAGGGAGAAGGAAACAGAGAGGGAATGAGAGAGAGGGAGGGATAGAGAGTGAGAGAGAGAGAGCCTGGATGCTGAGTAGGATTATGGCAGCAGGCAGAGAGGAGGAAGAGGAGGACCAGTATATGCTTTTAGCACTATGTCATGTCACTGATGCTCTGTTACGGCTCACAGAGCTGCGGAGGACTCTGAGACTGATCCAGAACCAGTTATCTTGTTTTACAGCGCAGAGTGATGAACAAAGGGGAACCACAACCACCAGCTCACTGAACTCTGCTGGGTTTAACTGAAATGTGCATGTGTGTGTTTATGTTTTTAATGGTCTTAACACCTGACTTGAGTACAGGTGAGGTGTACATGTGCCTTCAGCTATCCCTGTATGCAAACTGATGACACTTGCCTTGGTGTCCCTTGTCTGCATTCACCTACAGGGGGCGCTCTTGGCCTGTGACTGCGTCTAACTGATGCAGCAAAGTGTATCAGTGTATCTTTTTCTCTATACATCATTTTATGCCCTGTGTAGACTTCAGGGGCCACCATACTCTATAAACCTGTGCATGAGAACACCAGACCACAGCAGCATGGTTCGTGTGCTAAGGTGCAACCATGCCATCTCTATGAGCTGTTACCATGGCAGAGCTGGCAGGATACACAGAGGCCAGTTTGTCTGCACACACCTGGATGGGAGGCTCCTTAAACTCACACTGTTGTATAGATAAGCTGCCTCCTCTTTCTCTCTAACATATATAAATGTGTGTGTGTGTGTGTGTGTGTGTGTGTGTGTTTACTATACCTCATAGTAGTTTATTAGTGAGTTTGATTGCTGTGCATCTCACAGTGTGTTATTTCTTCATGGGAACCTGGAGGTGCTGCAGTAAAGGTTTTGTTTTACGTCTGTTGTCAATTAAAATGTCACCCTACTTGGCTCCAGTGAAGGTTCATATTTGATTTGCTTTCCCTTAGTTTCAAGCTCACTTTTCTCTCAGCATTTAAGAGTGATTTCTTTGTATTACTCTGTGGCCTAATTGCTTCAGCGTTTCTAGTATAAAATGAAACTGCGGGTAAATGGATGAACATCTGTAAGGTTATACAAAGATTTCTCATCGAATACATCTCATGGGGACACACAGAGAGCTCTTCAAAGGCAACACAAACATGCACGCACGCACACACACACACACACACACACACACACACACACACACACACACACACACACACACACACACACACACACACAATCACAGCAGGAAAGGCAAGACAGAGGTGGATGGTCTGCTGGGCCGGATGCTTTCTGGGAAGTGGAGGAGACCTGGCCAGAGATGCACATCATTTTTGTGGGGATACTTTGTGACAAAGCTTGTAAGAAACAGTTTGTAAAACAATATTGCCCATTATGTGTGCGTGTGTGTTTGCATGTATGTGAGTGAGTTTGGATGACTGAGTTTTTTGTGTCAGAGTGATTTATTTGTGTCAGAGATGAGTGCATGTGTGTATTCTGTTTGGCAAATAGATGTCCACTGATGTTGCTGTATTTGTGTGTGTGTGTGTGTGTGCGTGTGTTTGTGTGTGTGTGAGAGTGTGTGTGCGTGTGCATAATGTCTTTATTGGGGGTGGGTGTTGCCTGTACCTCCTGATTGGACCGCTGACATTTGACATCTCCAGTGCTTGGGGGGTAAGCTGACTGCCTCTTGCACAATGGAGTTTTGGCTACGCACTGAAACAATAAACATGGAGGAATAGTGTAAAACACCACGGGATTGTGCAACCAAGCGGCAACATTCTGAACCAACATGAACCTCCGTCCATCAGAGACACAGCTCTGTCCATCATCATCATCTCTCTCGCTCTCTCTCTGTCTCTTTCTATCTCTCTCTCTCTCTCCAGTGACCTGTGGGACCTAAGGGAGTGTCTCTGTTACCAGCACTATGACAAGCCATCCTTCACCTCACAAACTCCATCACAGACAACAGTAATCACCCCAGGGCTGTGAAGGATGTGAGGGGTTTGCCATAAACACCAAAAAATACTAATGTCATTATGTAAGACCTGGGACAAACACAACACAGTAGTGTTATGTGTGGACATGGCTAACTGTAAGCGTCAGAAAAACATCCCTGACAAGCTTCTTAACAAAAGACGCCCAGTTATCAGTGAGTGTGAAATATGACCGGCGTGAATAACAACAGTTTAAACGACCCATGAGAAAGAAAACACAATACAGTTGTCAGTGGGCACAGTTAACTAAAAAGAACAAAATTACATCTAGGCTCAAGAGCAACAGAGTAGGGACACCAAGTACCAAAGTCCAGAAAACACAATCCAAAATTAGCAAACAGGTCAAAAGCATGGGATTCTGGGGCACATGCCATTAATCCGAGCTAATCCAAAGATCATCGCTAAAAGGGCTGAAAGATGCAACACACAGGTAACCGTATGCACACTGGACTGTAGCACTGGCAATGGAGCATGTGATAACAACATATAATGTATTCTCTGGGCACTTAGGCAGGAAATAACAACACCGCCATGACTACAAACAGACAGCACAATGTTGTGCATGAGAACTACACACAGTTAACTACAAATCATTTCACAATAATAACAAAACACTAACATTAATACAGTGATGAATATGAAGGGCAAACTATAAACAGCAGCCTCCATGATGTTAGATTAAGCGTCAGGGTAGCCAGAGCCCAATTGACCATTACTTATACCACAGGAAACAGGCTATTATAGTACTTCCTGCTCCGCGTTGAAGTCTGCCCCAAAGCCCTCGCTCCCTCACTCCCCTCCTGTCCTCCTCTCAGTCAGAAATATGTCCACTCATATTATTGTGTGCTGTTGCCAAGCCTATACATCTCCACAAAGGTCTGGCACCAAACATGTTTCTCAAGGCAGTAGAACTGTGTAGCGCCAAGTGTTACAGACCTTGTCTTGTAGACAGAACACATTCGGTGCTACCAAATGGCCTAATTTATTACAAAACCATGTAACACCGTAATGCCTTTTGTCCATGAAAAATACAAACGCATTGCAAAAGCTTTGTTTTCTCAAAATATTGAAGAGACGAAAATTAATGATGCACTAAATTGACTGTTGTGCTTTTCATTTTGTGGACAAAAGACTGAATGCACCTCTCACTTTGTGGACAAAATTCCATAGACAAAAGTAATTCTGTCCACCTCATAGATAGCCTGAGCCAACATTTATACTTCTGTGGCAGGAAATACACAAAGCTCTATGTTCTTTTGCACTGTGATCATTCTGGTCCATTGAATGTCCATTTTGTCCATGTAACAGTTCGGCTATATTAGGGAAAGCATAATGTGCACCAAAGGTCTTTGGTCTGATACATTTAGCGGGTTACAGAATGTCCATGTTAGCAAAGACTGCTTGAACTTTGAACTTTGAACTTTAAACTGACATGTGATGTCCAAGATGAAAATAGGGCCCAGGTTTAAAAAATCCAAAGTTTCGCTTTAGATCAATTCCATAATGAACCCTTCACTGGAAATAAGCTGCTTTTAACAACTGATGCCATCAAAATTTTACGCAGCCTTTGCTTTCGTGGACAGAACATGTAACCTGTTGACTTGTGTTGTGAGTGTCTTTAAAGGCACCCAGTGCAACTTTATGTAAACATTCAATGAAAAATAAACATTCAATTTCTAGTCTTTTTTACACGTAGTAAGTTTCAAAAACTCCATACCATTACATATCGACATTCAAGGAGCAAAGATGAGACGTCGTTGTGTGGTGAAAACTGATAGAAAATCGTAAACAACAACAATCGCAGGTGGGGAGAAGCCATTTTTCCATTGACTGGAAGCCTGCTTTATTTATTGTAGGTTACAAAAAATAAAGAAAATGGCGGCGATTGTTGTTGTTATCGATTTTCTATCAGTTCTCACCACACAACGACGTCTCATCTTTGCTGCTTGAATGTCGGTATGTAATGGTATGGAGTTATTGAAACTTACTACGTGTAAAAAAGACTAGAAATTGAATGTTTATTTTTAAGCCTCGAAAGTTGCACTGGGTGCCTTTAAGAGTGAGTCTTAGATAGTCCCAGAAGTGCTGTGGTGTTAGCACTAATGGGTTATCATAAGCTAAACATGTTGCTGTAGCTCATCAACTAGCCAATAGCATAGTGCTAATAATACAGGCATAATGACTCCATCCCCAAGGAGCACAAACACATACCTATAGAATGTGTCCTCTACTTGTAATGTATTTAGGTAAAAGTACAAAATGGACATAAACAACTTCACTATTAGATCAGCCACCATTGGGCTCGGCCCGAGTTCTAGATTCCACCAGAACAGCTCTGGGCTTGATCTGGCCCTCAAGGAAGCAAACTGGAGCCCGAAGCAAACATGCGAGAGGTTAGGCATGGAGAAGTAATTGACCTGCAACAGCCAAATTATGACCATGAAGTTTCACCAGGCTAAACTTTCACTTTTACATTCAATATTGTTCGTTCCACCAGAACAGCTCTCGGCTTGATCTGGCCCTCAAGGAAGCAAACTGGAGCCCGAAGCAAACATGCGAGAGGTTAGGCATGGAGAAGTAATTTACCTGCAACAGCCAAATTATGACCATGAAGTTTCACCAGGCTAAACTTTCACTTTTACATTCAATATTGTTCGTTCCACCAGAACAGCTCTGGGCTTGATCTGGCCCTCAAGGAAGCAAACTGGAGCCCGAAGCAAACATGCGAGAGGTTAGGCATGGAGAAGTAATTTACCTGCAACAGCCAAATTATGACCATGAAGTTTCACCAGGCTAAACTTTCACTTTTACATTCAATATTGTTCAATATTATAAACAAACAGGTTCACATTTCATATTCCAGAAATCTACAGTCCCCTTGTCCATTTGTGTTTGCACATACAGTATACAGCACATACAGTAAGTCAACAGGGAGGGTTTCTCATTGCAAAACTTTAAAATGTTATGGCCACACGTGTTTAGCATACAAATCAAACCTTATAAGAGCTTTCATTATGTCAACTGCACTAGGGCCTAAGACTCCCTTAAACACTCTGTTCCCAGACTGTGGTGAATGTGGAGATAATCGGTTACTTCTCCCAGCCATAATACATTTGCATGGAATGAGAAAAGACCCACAGCAGGACTCACAGGTGTGCTCCTAAAATGTGATGACACACTCTCCAACTGACACTTTGCAGGAACACTCAGGCAGGCCTCGTGCCTGACCCCTACGCCCGCTCGCGTGACCTTTCTCCACCTTGCCGGGGGCCTCCTATCCACCCTCCGCTTTGGCCGGTTCCTCCACCAGCTCTTTGAAGTGGGAACGTCTTGTCTGCACACAAATACATGAGCCCATGTAGTGCGCCGGCCACTATGAGTGTGTGCTCTGCAAAGGGAGAGGCAAGTACAAGCAAGAGGCATCTGACCAAAGAAACTATTGTTATGATTGTTATCCCACACGATGCTTAAGCGCAGACTTGCCTTGTCATCATGGACATTGCTAGTGCCAAGATGTTTGGAAAGGGTCAGGCGAGAGACGGAGCGGCACTGAGGGGAGTCATTTTTGCGCAATGCAAGCAGAGGAGGGGAGAGAATGTTCTGGGCTGTTTGAAGCCCGGAGGGGTCCAGGGGTGGTGATGGGGGGGGGGGTATGGGGTGGGGGGGGGGGGGGGGGGGGGGGGGGGTGGGGGGGGGGGGTGGGGGTGGCTGCGGAGTGGAGGAGAGGGGAGCTGTTGAAATGAGTCTGAGTCTGTGTTGCAGGGAGAGTGTGAGGAGGAGAGCAGCGGTATTGTCTGATGGAGACTCAGCCCTCATGTGTCACAGTGGAAGATAAGGTTCAAAGCTCTGCTATCACAGGAGCTGGGGTGCAGGCCGGGAAAACAGCCCACAGCTACTCAGAGCAGCCTGAAGGACATACAGATCTACACAAAGAGGTGCTCTCATGAACACACACACACACGCACCACACACATATGCACAAGCATGTAGACCCACACAGACACACCTATACAGAAATGCACACAGACACACACACACATAGAAATGCTCACAAACACAAGAACACACACACACAGATACGCACATGCACAGAAATGCACACAGACACACACCCACGCAGAAATGCACACGAAAACATGAACATGCACACAGACACACACCCACACAGAAATGCACACCAACGCATGAACACATACATAGACCTGCACATGCACAGAAATGCACACAGACACATACACACACAGAAATGCACACACACACAACAGATGTTCCACTTGTCTGACCACAGACTAAGACCCTTCCGGGGGAAAAAATAAATCCTTTTTTAAATGAATTTTCTGAGTGACAGGTTTGCGTGCGTGATCTGCACATTCAGCAAGACTGCCTGAGCGTGAACAGTTTCTGAATGTCTGTGTGTGTGTGCGTGTGTGTGTGTGAATGCCTGGGTCTGAGCAAGAGTGTAAGCATCTCTCTGTGTGTGTGTGTGTGTGTCTGTGAGTATGAGATTGCGTGTTTATGAATCTCTTTTTCCTGACCCTCTCCACAGCATGACCCCGCTGGCAGGTTAGTGTGAACAAACATCCATGGAGGCTCTAGTCTAATGTTCAGGCACAACGGACAAAGAAAAGCAAAACACAATTAAGCTCCATTGAAGGCAAAGATGGAGATAGGGAGAGATAAATAGAGAGATAGAGACTGACAGCGAGAGAAAGATACAAACTGACTACACGAGAGAAAAAGGGAGAGGGAGAGAGAAAAAGAGAGAGAGAGAAAAAAGAGAGTGAGCGAGAGAGAGAAACAAGAGAGAGCGAGAGAGATTCAAAGAGGCCCCTCTTGTGCATCAAACAAGCTCCTGAGAACATGGGGGAAGGCTAGAGTTCAACCCAGCTCACATTTCTACTGAGTTTGGGAGGGATTTGTGCCAGATCAGGGCCAGATCTAAGGCATACTCGATTCCTATGCCAGATCCCTAGCAGCAACACCAAGGGTCTCTTGGCTCCTTTGGCCAAGGGCTACATCACACAGGGTGCCACACACAAGTGCTTCGTCCATCACTAGGGTCCCCCACTTAGGGTCCCACAGTTCAGTGCTTCGTCCATCTCTAGGGTCCCCCACTTAGGGTCCCACAGTTCAGTGCTTCGTCCATCTCTAGGGTCCCCCACTTAGGGTCCCACAGTTCAGTGCTTCGTCCATCTCTAGGGTCCCCCACACAGGGTCCCACCGTCCAGTGCTTCATCCATCTCTAGGGTCCCCCACACAGGTGCTTCATCCATCTCTAAGGTCCCCCACACAGGTGCTTCATCCATCTCTAGGGTCCCCCACACAGGTGCTTCATCCGTCTCTAGGGTCCTCCACAAAGGGGTCAGCCTATCCTTTTTGGAGCGAAGGGGGAGAGAGCAGTCACCCCACCTGACTTCTAACCCAGGTGTCTGAGGGGATAAAGCTGCAGCCAAAGAGCCAGGCTGGGCGACTGCTGTCTCCATCCTCTACACTCTTCAACACTGTTCTCCTCATCACTAATGATTACCCCACCCTCACTCTTCTCTAGCGGAGGAACCACTGTCTTTTTCTCTTTCCTTCTTCCATAAACAATGATGTGAGCATCTTCTAACAATGAAGCAAGTCTAAACTGACTAAAACACAAAATACAGCTTATGGTTCCAATTCCAATTCCTCTGTATTCTCTGGGCCATATTTCACAGATGATTTGCAAACTGGTAAACATTTACAGTATCTCATAAAGTTCTAAACTGTCTAAAATTACAAATACAAGAAGGATATAAATATTGTCAGAAGTTGTAAATATATTCTCCCTAGTGCTGTGTAAGCCTATTACATTCCTCTCACGTGGACACAAATCAGTTACATTGTTGCATGTTCCTGCCATCTGGCAACAATTACATTGGACCATTTTACAAAAGACTTGTATCTAACCTTGTTTCACGGACACAAACGACATGTTTTCTCACCACAGACAGTGTTTCAAAAAAAATTCTGAAAGGAGGTTTGCTTTTTTACTGAATAAAACAGTTTCAACAGCCCTCAGAAGTTGGCCTTCACAGCATCATCGTCTGCTGAAAATGGATGTACTGACCTCAACAAATGTTTTAATAAAAAAACAATATTTTCACAAATAAATAGTAAAACATTGTTACTTCATATTATTGCCTATTACAAAACTAAGATAACGGAATTGTTGCCATACGGCAACACCATGCAATTAAGGTGATAACCCCTAAAGGACAGAAACAAAAGCTGCACATACTTTGTGAAGAAAACATTATCAATCGATGATGTCTGATATTGTGTTTCTGGACACCTTTGCATGGTAACACTGTTAACACTGGTATTCGAATGTTCCCCTCACTATGATTAATCACTGTTAGCAGGAAAATAAACATGAAAAGCATGAATATTAATATATCTTATTAATGTTATTACCCTTATATATTATATTATATATATATATATATATATATTACCGCTATATACATTTAATTACATTTCATTGAATTTGTTTTACGATACTGACCAGTGGCCTATACATTATCCCTAACATAGTAAGTAATCGTAATGTAATATCATATAATGTAGTTAAGGCTTTATTACCATTAATTAACACATTTAATACATCGTAGTTGATTTAATGTTAATCTTAAGTATTACCAATTTACTTTATGGTAGTCATGAAGTATTACCACTAAAAAACTGTTTGGCCAAGTTATAATGGATGTCTAGGACGTGTGAGATTAAATTGAAGTGGGTAAACTATTATTAGCGTCCTATGGAATAGCTGTAAACACAATAAAACGACCACCACTTAGTCTGTGCCACGACATTGAAAAGTGTCGAGGACAGCAGTGTTGATTTAGTGACATGCCCTGACAGAAAAAGTAGATGATAAGTGTGTTAAGTGTATGTACTGTATATAATTTTGAGCTTTACGTGATGTTTTTAATGTTTGTTTAGCTTTTCAAGAGTATGCTATGTGCGTTTCTGTCTTTTTTCGGGCAATGTAAACAAGCAATATTTTCCAAAGGAATAATATTTGGGGGATTATTTGGGGCTTTGCTCATGTCATGTTATCAACTTTCCCCCAACTCCTGGTGTGCAATGCCCCCGGGGTTCCTTATGTTGGGCCCATTGCTCCGTTTCACGTGAACTTACTGTATGTCACAGACCCCCAGCTCTTTTCTATCATAATATCTTCAGAGGATCTCACTTTCCATAACACTTTTGTGTGACTTTTTACCCATACTCCCCTCCCTATACAGTCTGGAACCTGTAACCCCAGTAAGCCATCATAAAAAATGTAAAATAATAAATTATATGGGCGGACTAACTGCCAAGAAGGGACTTCAATCTCCATCGTCTAAGTTTGGCTGTATTCTATATACACAACCCATATGTCCCTGACCGTATGGGACCGGGCTTTGGCCTTGATCTGGCCCAGATCTGGCCTGGATTTGGCCCAGGTCTGGCACTGATCGGTTGGTTGGAGTGAGCTGTTGTCAGGGCTCCTGTGTTCGTCCTCATAAGTGGAGCACAGAGAGGACAGTAACATGGGGGAAAACAAGTCCTCAGGCCATGTTGACACAAAGTAATTACACCGCCCAGCTGTCCGCGCCGCTCATCACCTAAAAGTCCATCTCTTATCTCCGGCTCTTAGTATCTGAAATGAAAGAAAAAAACACAACTCATTTCCCCTCCACTGCACCTCTCATCAACCCGTCCTATCCCAACTGCATCTCCACAGTGTCATCCATCATGTTCGGTGCTTTTTTGCGAACACTCAAGAAAAGTGGCCTTTTGGCTCGTGTATCCTCGACTTCAAACGGCCTCTCCGAAAGCCATTAAATCATTGGCTGATGTCAAACATGATAATGGGGGGGCTTCACTGCATCTCGCTCCAGGCTGCTCTTGACAAGGACAGCTGAGATCCCCTCGTGGGCAGGACAGAGAGCGCAAACAGACAGACGATACCAGACCTCGTTTCGATGAGATGGGGTTAGTCTTAATGCTTTAGTCCCCCCTTAAACAGAACTGCAGGTCAATCGCATGTGTGAAGAGTTCATGCTGGCCTTTTTTATTGTTGTTTCTCTCAGACGGGAGAGAGGAGCCGTCGTGCTTTGATAATCTGATTTACGTCTTTAGGAGTTCGTGACCCAATCGTGAGAAGGATTAATATCACCGAGGGATTCTCGCACAGACAGTCCTCGTGTCACTGTAAACGTGGCCTAGGCGTCAAACTCTTGATTTCAAATGAAAAGTGTCAGTGATCTGGGTGAGACAAATAAGAGATGGGAGGGGCGAGGCATATCCTCTGACAGACAGGGGTGACGGCCTTTACTTGAGACCCTGGCAGACAGTCGTTGTTAATTTCTTCGGTTGATGCGTCCTTCATTTCTCGCAGGCGAAGACACACAGGGAGGAGGTCCTGCTCTCGTTGCCTTCCAAGGAACTATGCATGCTGTACGTGATGACATGAATTACACAAACATACACACAATTACTCACACAGACACACACATACAACCGCACTCACCCAAATACATGAAACACACACACACAAACACACACACACTTATACAGACATACATACACGCAAGTAGTAGGTCAGGTTTGACAGTATGTTTACCATCCTTCTCTGATATAGTAGCACAGAAATAGGTCAGTGAAGCAAAGCCAGCTTCAGCAAAAGAGAGAACACGAGAAGGCTGCTCTTCTCTGCTCTTCTCTCTGCCTGATGATACACTCCAGCTTTGAATAAAGGCCATAATAAACATGCACTCACTAAGAATACACTTAATTTATGCAGCGAAAATGGTACAGGTCAGTTGGTGGAAAAGTGAAGTTTCTCATTTGCAGAGTTCTGAAAAACGTAGCCCAACCGCTGAATACATTTAGTTTGTCACGTCCCTGCCACAGACGTGGAACAAAAGGATCCTCAAGACCAAAAAAAAAAAAAAAGCATTTGACAAACAAAGTAGCCGAAGAAAAGGGCAGAGAGAGGTCAACTCTGCACGCCAGAGATGACAGAGATGTCCGGAGACGACAGAGACATCTAAGGGCTCCTCCAGGCCTCCCAGGGACGGCAGTCATCTGAATGTAGCTTGCCTACATGTGGAACATTGCCCTGGCCTCTGAGGAGCGATGGTGGCTGTGGGTGTGGAGGTCATAATTAACCTGTCAGCAGAGCGTGATGGACACAGAGGGAGGCTCTCACTGGCGTGTCCTCACTGACCGGGACCAGACTGAGCGACTCATCCACACTGCTAAATCAGCTGTGCTCTCGACCCCCCCCCCCATCTCTCCCTCTCTCTCTTTCTTCCACTTGCTTTCTCCTCTCTTAGCTGTCCTCTCTCTCTCTCTTTCACTTGTTCTCTCCTCTCTCAGCTGTTTTCTTTCTCTCCCTTTCTCTCCCTTCTCGTCTCTCTCCCCCTCTCTTTCTCTCATTCTCTCTCTCCAGTAGTGCCGGAGGGCGACAGCACCGAAGTGGTAAAAGTGAGAGGAAGTGGTGAGTGCAGTTGCCTTGTGGCTCATGTCACACCCTACACCAGGGGTCGGGAACCTTTTTTGCCTGGAAAGCCACTTTTACCATTTATTTAGTTTTTTTTTACTCAGAAGAGCCACAAAAAGACAGTTACAAGAAAAAGTTTGGATATTTAACCAACAGTTACTTTTATTAGTAACTTGAAATGTAAATGGCAATGGGAAATGACAGAAGTTAACAACGTTACAGCTTAACAACGACATGAAGTTAACAACGTTGACAACACAACACTTGAAATTGAACATTAGGCCTACCAGAGGTTAATGCGACTTCTGGTGCTGCATAGACTTGCTGATGGCCTTGTAGTCTGGCTCTTTTTCCTTTTCTCTAGCCTATCAACTTTAACAATGGAAGTTTTCTCGTTGACGGAAATGTAGGGAAATCTGTGATTTTGTTAGATATTGGCATGGCAACCAGCCGCGAATGTAACAATATTTTGCAGGCTATGGTTACGGAGTCAAGTGAGGTGGAAAGTTAAATAACTCAGATAGACCTACGTATTTGCCACGAAGCCTTGTCATTTTAATATAACTAGTATTGACTGTTATTTAAGCCTTCTACTAGGCCTAGGCTGATCCATTGATTACAAGTTTTTTTTCTCCAACCCATTTCGTCCGAGAGCCCCAGCCGTGAGCAAAAAGGGCCAGTGGTGGCTCGCGAGCCATAGGTTCCCAACCCATGCCCTACACCCCTCAGGTGCCTTAGCTTTGAATGTCTTGACAATGACTCTCTCTCGCTCTCACTTCCACTCATTCACACACACACACACACACACACACACACACACACACACATTCACACACACACACACACATTCACACACACACACACACACACACAGAAATATATAAAAAAAAGATGTCTAAAATTGTTTCTAAAATATCTGTAATATTTAAAATAAGATACTGTAATACATATGATATGATAAGGTTTAAAAAAGGTGATGATAAAGAAGGATGAGGCGAAGATTGTGTATTTTAAATAAACAAAATGCATCTACAGTAGTAGTAAAATCTGAAACAAAAACACCTGGACACACACACACAAACACACACACACACATGAGACATGAGAACTGTGTATACTTCTTCCAGCCACTCTGGGATAGACTGTGTACAACTATGAAGGTTCCCATAAAACTTATGTAAACCATATACACCAATAGCCTTCATAACTCCATAAACTGTGGAAAGATCCTTGTTAAATGCAGTAATTTCTGTTAAGGATGGGGTGTTATTGTGAGAAAGAGAGATTGGGAGTGTACCCTCGAGCCTCAGAATGAACACTGCAAGGATCTTTATGGTTCTGTCATTTAAATTAAAAAGGTCATGCTCTTTCATGCAGCATACTTAGTTTTACAGTTTCCCAAAGCCAAAAAGATAATTGCCTCTGACTTTAAATAATATTCACCTGCCCGCAAGATGTCTCCCACTTCTATTTCCTTTAATCCCACACACACACACACATACAGTACACATACACATACACACAGTGACGTGCAGTCAGGGTAGGCAAGGTATGCACTGCCTACCCTGCCAAAATTCAAACGTAAAAAAAAAATATTAGTATTCTTGTGATTTATTTATGCAATATGTGTGTTATTCCAATTTTATAGACGTTACGATGACAATTGTAGCAGTTACGCATAATCAAATACAAAAAAATGGTAGAATAAGCAGTTCCTTTACTGTCCATTCATTTTGAACGACAACGAAAAACTAATGTTGCGCATGCGCACTTCGATCCTGTATTCTTTAACATGTACGCCGAAAGGCACAACTCTCCTGTGCCTTTGCACGTAAATATGTTATGCCTGTTATCATCTACGTTACGTATCAAACATGGACCAATACAAATCGAGATATTACTGGACATTTGCAAAGCTGACGTCATTACACCAGCTAAGCGTAATCCCCGCGAAACTCAAAGTCAAAATGACAGCAGCGGTATCTGCCGATATTTTGGAACTTAGAAATTTCTCTAAACTCGACTTTAATAGCAAAAATGAGTTACTGGCAATAGGGAGGCCTATGCCAACACTATATGAACTTCAGCAGAAAAAGGGACCAAAAATTGTCCGCTAGTTTCAAACGGACTGGTACGACAAAAAAGATTGGGGTTTTGTGGCTGTGCTACCAGTCAGCGGCTGTAATGCCATCACTGCCGCTTTTTTCAACTAGTCGGACTGTTTGGACTTAAACGGGATACTGTGATTAAACAACCTGCCTGCAGCTATAACTAAGCATGAAAAGTCATCAGCTCACATCCAGTGTCAGATTATGCTAAAAACCTTTGGTAATTCCCGGATCGACCACTTGACGAGCAAAGGAGGCTGAATATAACCTGCCACAATGAAAACGTTAGGGAAAACCGGGAGGTATTGAAGGATCTGATAAATGCAACCTGCTTCCTTGCAAAGCAAGAGCTTTCTTTTCGTGGCAATGATGAGAGCGCTAGCTCTATCAATAGGGGCAATTACATTGAGTTGCTCGATGTGCTAGCTGAGAAAGACGAGAGGTTGGCTAGACATCTACTGTATTTTCTGGAACATCTAACAGAATACAAAATGATCTGATCAAAGTGGCAGACGTGCTCCTCGCTGACATTAGGAGTGACATAAATGCGGCCCCCTTTGTTGCTGTGGAGGTGGACGAGTCCACTGATGTGACAAAAAAAGCCCAAATATCTGTTGTTGTACGTTACGTATGTGAAGGTAAAGTAAAAGAAGCCTTTCTTGGCTTTGATGATGTTAGCAACGACCGGAGAGCAGCAGCCATTTCGCAGTATGTATTGGGCTCATTAGAGAAATTCAACTGCTGCGATAAACTGGTCGCACAGACATACGATGGAGCCTCTGTCATGGCCTCAGAGCTAAATGGGGTGCAGGCAAAAGTTAAAGAGAAGGTGCCCGAAGCTATATTCAAGCATTGCTATGCACACAAGTTGAATTTGGTTCTAGCCCAATCCGCAGAACCTTTTTCAAGACAGCTGAGGGACTTTCTGCCTTTTTTAGCAAATCATCCAAACGCACCCATCTCCTGGATGAGACTGTCAAACTCCGCATCCCGACAGCAGCAGCAACCAGGTGGAGCTCCAATTCAAGGCTGGTCCAAAGGATTTAATTTCACCTTCCAGATCTACGTGTCATGTTTAAGGAATCGGCGACGATCCCGACAACTGGGAAGGAGAAAGATTGGCAATGGCTGCTGGGTTTGAGTTGTGGCTTTCAAAACGGTCAACCTGTTTCCTACTGATGGCTGGAGAAGCTGTCAAAGTATGCAAGGTACTTTGACTTTGTCAGGCTGAAAAGTGATCTTGTGGGGTTGTATGGCTCACAAGAACTAAGGGGCAAATCGCCGACACAGCTTCTTGACTTTTTAAAACAATACCACTTGGAAGCAACAGTTCCTGAAGCAACAAAGTTGCTGCAACTGGTATTGACAATACCAGCCACTACAGCTTCGGTGGAGCGCACATTTTCCACACTGAAATAGATCAAGACGTACAGTCGGAACCGGACCGGACAAGCACGTCTTTCAGCCAGCGGCGCCGGAATGATTTCAGTGGTGGGGGGGCCAAATGCGCGTGCATGTGTCACTCTCCTTAATTTTTGCTATATCAATCGCGCGCATGCAGGCAGCCAGGCGCTAAGCAGTTTGACAACATTTTTATGAACGCAACCTACATCTACTCAGCTCTGCTACTCATCCTATAAATACATGTTCCTTATGCGGCACAACTTTAAACAGGCTTTCCAATGGTATAATATGTATTGCCCAGAGGCATTGATACAAAAAGAAACTATTCTACGTCTATGGTCTTGCCGACCGCGCCGCGTCTTCGAACTTGAGTTGTTGTGGGACCGCAGTACAGTGTGGGAGCAGGAGCACTACACTGCGACGGTTAGCTTACATTCTAAAAATATGTGTGTTGTATTCATCAAAATATGTGTGGTTTGTGTGTAAGCCTTCCTGATATTATGTCAATGTGTTCCAATTCATGTAGTTTGAAGTGCGTACCATGCTCATGTTGTATACAGGTGTCGGAGTTATTACTGACTATAGGTCTCTCATCATGGTACTGAAAATTAAGCCAAACACTTAAACTTAGACAGCGTGGAAACAACGCTATAGGTAATTAGGCCCACGGCATAGTAGAAATTAGACGACTTGCAAGAGCACCACAACAAATAAAAAACTAGTGACGGCGCACCAAAATTAACAAACTCCAAACTACACACCAAAAGGCCAAAGACACAATTAAAACTATTTAAGGCAATACCCGATCATTTATATAGATAAAAATGTGCTTACTTGCATCATAGCTGAATTTTCCTGGACACATTTCGCCAGTTATTTGTCTTTTATGTTAGCGAAGCAAAGAGCCAGCAGGGCTCACAGTAGGCTACATTTAGTTGGGGTGAGTAGCATAGCCATGTCTTTGGTAACTCCTAGCCAGACTTGGTTTTGCAACGAAATATGCTCTTGTAAAGCAGCGGTTATCCTCGGTATTCCGTGGGAAGGGGCCAGTAGGTTTGCATGACCCCATGGAGACTATAACGTTTGACATTTGTATAGACTCTCAGGGAAAATGTCCAATGTCAGTCGGATACTCAAGGAGAGTCGATACGATTGGCATGGCATCTACCTCGCTCTCTTCCATATTTTCATCTACCTCGCTCTCTTCCATATTTCCACCCTCTCCATTGATGTTTGGGCTGGTGCTAGCTTTGGTGCTAGCCAGCGAGCTGCTGCTACCATCTATTGCCTCAGATCTCTCTTGCTCCCGCTCAATTTCGATCTCCCCCTTAGGAATCCTTAGGGGAAAAAATCCGATTTTTGGCAACTTATTCCTGTCTTTGTCCAATTTTTCTTTTTGTTTTCGTTTTTGAGATCCACTTTTATGTTTGTATTTCGAATTCGACTCCATCTCTATCACTCGCTCAGGTTAAACTTTTAGTTGTTTAATGGTTGCCTAAGCTACGCAATACACGTTCAATATCATATCCCACAATCCCCAGTCACAATTTTAAAATAAATACACCAAAATACATCTTTGGTAGCTTCGAAAAGTATTGAATGATCCCTAAAATATAAAAAAGTTGTCAATATTACTTCAAATATGTTTGTGTAATTACTTTATATAGCATGCTATTATTTGGATGGATACTCTTCCAGGGTCACCATGGTAAAGAAGTGTAAGACTTGAATTACTTTATATACATCCCGATTTGGCATATAGCTGGAACGTGTTTTCAGATTAAAACAAAATTTCATGTTTATTCATGTTTATCCGTAATGTTTTCAATCTCAATGCCGACGTGAGTGGAACATTTCGAAGACCGACGGGCCCGCATACCCTGCTTACCGATAGTTTCGCCACTGGGCCTGGCACTTCTAATGGCCCCGCCCACTATGAGTATCTTCAGGTTAGCAGAAATGTAATGTCAATGAATGATGTGTGCAACCAATACAAAAAAAAAAAAAAATCCCGAAAAGTGGGGGGGCCATTGGCCCCGCGGCCTCTATGGTTCCGGCGCCAATGCTTTCAGCCCTTGCCATTCTGTCAATCGAGAGCCAGAGGCTGTGCCAACTGAAGGCCCATAAAGAAGACCTTTAAAACGCTGTGATCGACGTCTTCACGAGGAAAGAGCGGCGGATGGATTTTATGTACAAATAATCTACCGAAAGGTGAGTCAGAAACTATGATGGGCTTAATTTTGAATTGATAAGCCATTTGCCTCCGTATTTAATTGAGCAGTGTGTGTTCTCATTGTTGCTGACTGACAAACATAATTGGCCGCTGTGCAATAATTAAGGATAAAGATGGTTCATGTCATCCTGATTGGATTTTTATTTATTTATCGATCGACCGTGGGTGTGTGCCGCGCTTGTGCGTACTGTTGTCACGTAGCCTATTAGCATAAACAATAAATTAGGTAATCTGGCTTTCCTAACTCAGTGCCTACCCTCTTACTGACTTCACCGCACGTCACTGCATACACACCCATACAGAGGTACAGGTTGCTAATGGTGCCCCTAGGCTGTGGTAGCGGGGTGCTGTCCTGTGCAGTGTGAGGAAGTAATGAGATCTGGCCTGGTGAAATTAGATTGGGCTGCAGACAGAGGAACCGGGGGAAGCTTAATATTACAGATGTGCCAAGCAAACAGCTGGGACACAGGATGACAACAAGAGGAACCAGCCCCTCACAGGACACACACACACACACACATCAACCTTCATCAGTGTCAACATCACACACCTGGAGGAAAGGCAAGGACACGCAATAAATTCAAACATATGCTCAAACACACACACACACACACACACACACACGCACAAACACACCTCCTGTTCTCCTTCCCAGGCCAGTCAATAATGCTATCGGTAAATCTGGCGCTGACATAAGTTGGGCATGTATGGTTTGATTGGAATACTCCAGACGAGTGGTGTATTGCTTAAGATGCACAGTGTGTGGCTTACTGTGAGGTGAGCTGACAAAACACTGGCAGATAACGCTGGTTGAAAAACAGACGAAGAACAGACACACACGCAGACACACACACACACACACATACACAGAAGTGAGGGGGAGGCAGGTGAGACAGAGACATGGCTCACAAAGGAAGTGGCTGAATCAAGCTATCCGTTGTTTGGTTATATCTTTGGTTATATCAAGCTATCCGTTGTTTGGACTCTAATAGCTCTGCAGTCATGTTCACAGTGGTAAAATCAATACAAAAAAGTGGAGATAGAAGAAAAGCTCCTTTATTTCAGATACGCTCTGTGCCCCAAATCAATCAATCTAATTAAATTACAGTTTCTAATCAAAATGTTGGTGATTACAAAGGGTTAACATCTGATCATTTTGATTGGTTCTCTTGTTTACATTTGCACTGCCTCTCATCTGCCAATCAGAAAAGAATCAAAAGTAATCAAATGTTACTCTGATAGAATAATTCAAATGTTTACATAACTTATTACATTTTTAACAGGGTGACTAGTAATCTGAAACCTATTACATTTCAAAAGTAACCTACCCAACCCTGCTGCTTACCCATCATTGCATCCGGCCCAAACAAGGTCGACATCTGGCCCAGCACTGGCTGCCTCCTGGGTGGCGAGTCTCATGCTTTTCCAGGTCTGTAATGACTACAAGGTGAGTAGAGGAGGTGGGGTATAGTCACAGCGCTGAGTTTTCCCAGTTAGCGTAGTCACTCGCTAATCAGACACAGGGTTTCCTGAGTCACCACGCTGGGACTGTTTTTCAACAGAATTTCTTTGGGTGTGTGTGTGCTGCCACTTGGCCTTTTCTCAAAACTGTGTTTGTTAGAGCATGGGGCAAGTTTATATGTGTGGGTGTGGGCTTGCTGTTTTGAAGACTGTGTGTGTGTGTGTGTGTGTGTGTGTGTGTGTGTGTGTGTGTGTGTATTTGTGTGTGTGTGTGGGTAAGTGCATGCACGTGTGAGTGTCTTTGTGTATGTCTGTGCATGTGTGTGTGTGTGTGTGCATTAGTTGGGTGGCTGGGTGGGATGGCGGATCATTGGAGAGACTTCACAGAGGACCAAGGAAGGGGCGTTCATGGGTGAGAGACAAGAAACAAAGGAAGGACAAACAAACAGAGAAGATTCTTGCCTGAGCCGACAGTCTTCTCTCACTATCCATCACACCACTGGGAAGACAAACACAAGACCAGTGTGACTGCAGCCATGGACCATAAGCAGCCATTACACACTCTCAGACCTCTGACCTCGCCTGTGATCCTCCACAGGAAGAGTTCTGTCTGGTGTTTTTCTTCCCTTTTCCATGGGGAGAATTAAGATTGTGACACATACATTGCATGGATGGAGAAAATGTTGGCAGCAGAGATAGTGTACACTTATCCTCAGATGAACACACTCTTTGCAAGCAATGTATGCAAGCATAGACACACTCTTTGCACACACACACACACTCAAATGCAATACAGACACTGTGCTGTGTCATGGTTTCATTAGAGAAGTACTTCTAAACACTTCTATACAAGCATACACAGATGCATGCTTTTATACACAGAGGTAAATACAGTCTGACAACTTCTGTACATCAGTAGATGCTTATATATAAACACATGTACAAACAGACAGACAAAGGCATATACATAGACCCATGCATGCACGCTACACAAAAGCATACACACACAAAAACACCACTCCCACACAAAAACCCACTAACACACACACACTGACATGCGAGTGAGTGTGTGTAGGGTACTTTTAGGGCATGAGTGTTGGGCCAGGTGCTGAGATATGAGGGTATGACCTCATCAGCCATCTTTGCCACTTCGCTGTGTCTCCACGACCACATCCCCTCACGTGCAATGACCTCATTGCCTCTCGTCACTCCGTAGGCCTCTTCTTGCACACAGCATGCCCCATGTAAACACACAAACAAGTAAACTAAAACAAACCATAGCCAGCCACCTAGGGCTAAAGTATGTCCCCATGCTGGAGATTCATGCCATGTATGGAACTGCAGAGACCAACCCAGTGCTCCTTAAATCTCTGTCCAGGTTTTCCTTAGAAAAGATATTGTGATATTCTGCTTGGTGAAATACCCCCTGAGTCTCTGAAAATAGGTGCAAACGTGCTCTGATTGTGTCATAATGAAGCGTGGACAGTTTATGGGCTTACGTCACCGATATGGATTTTATCCTTAAAGCACTGCTGGAACTTTGAGTGTGTGTGAATTTGTGTGTATGTGTGTGCATGTGTCAAGGCTATGGATTTCAAATGTTAAGTACCTCAAAGGTAGCCTGACGATGACATACTCATAATTCTAGTCAGAATATGAGTCTGATACTGCTCCATTGAGCTGTGATTATGGGGCGTGTTTCAAACAAAATGCCTCTTCGCTCAATTGGATATAACTAGAACCTATCAGAGCAACGTAGTACGACCATCGGGGCCAGCTGATACATTAAACTTTTACCGGATCCCGTAGGAAGGACGGCAAAAACATCTTTTTGATCGAAAAATACCTTGATAACGTGTCTCTGCTCCTCTTTCAAAATGAATGCGCTGTCAATGTCTTCTAAAACAGACTTGAATCCCCAAATTTTAGCTCTCCAGCGGCAGCCATGTTTGTTGAATACGAACTCAACCCAAGTGTTGGTGACGTAGTTGATAACGTTACGGTTGATCATCTGTCCATCATCATATAAAGCCCGCCCTGACAATTTGATTGGTCCGGCAGAATCCTGCCTTCTGATAATTTCTCCCCAACGGAGCAGTGCCAGACTGAACTTCCCAACCTCAAATTTTGTGGGCGGGGCTAAGTTCGATTTTGGCATCCAGGCTACCTCAAAGGTGCTTTCTTCCTGAAAAAAAGGTTCCGTATCAGTTCTTTTCCATGTGAGGTACCGTTTGTGAAATTCACCCAAAAAGTTTGGATCCGAGGAGCTCTTCTTCCAAGTGTTCCATAAAGAGCCCTGGTTCCTCTAGGTTCCGCCCTTGGATAAAAACTGTGGTAGTCTTACCTCCCCCATGTTAACACAGACTGTGTTTGTCAAAACGATTTTTAAATACAGTTTTAAAACAGGTGCACTTAATTGACGACGTCACACCTATTCCAGTGGTGCCTTCAAAACATCACTTTTGAAAGGCCAACAACTCTGACTTCAAACGAAAGGTCAGACTCTCCTGACCGCTAACCTTATGGTGCACATTCTGCACACTCCTGGCCATCGCTTCAGTCAACAGAAACCCCTGCAGTCTGTCCTTACGGCGCGTACGGACGAGCACGGATACATCAGCACATCCTCAGGGGTGAACCAAAAGCGTCCAACCACATCCTGTCCTGATGTTAACACTGACCTCAGTGAGCCTTGGCAGGCTGTGAGAATGACTGAAGACGGTGCTGAATTAAAGCTTGGACGACTGACAGTGATTGTTCTCCTTCCTAGGCCAGTCAATAATGCTATCGGTAAATCTGGCGCTGACATAAGTGGGGCATGTATGGTTTGATTGGAATACTCCAGACGAGTGGTGTATTGCTTAAGATGAGCAGTGTGTGGCTTACTGTGAGGTGAGCTGACAAACCACTGGCAGATAACGCTGGTTGAAAAACAGACGAAGAACAGATTGGGTTTTAGACAAAGGAGTTCTGTTCTGATGTACATTCGTTAATAGCTAATTAGGTTCTGTTGTTTTGCTTGGCTGGATTACGTTATGTGTGACGTTGGATTACAGTGCAAAAACACCAGTGAATGAGTTTATTCGTTTGTGTGTTAAAATCTCCGGTGGGACTCGCCTGTGAGTTCATGAGACCCCCCCTTCATGTTCATCCAAAGCACAGCGTGTGCTAAAGCTTTTGTGACTTAAGTTGTTTTCCCTAATTGCACTTCACATGCATCTAGTGGACCCATTTATTTATTAGAGCAGTTTTCTCAACTCTGGTAAACAACCCGCACAAGTGCTCGTCTCCTTGGAGAGGAGAGATCTGGTTCATACAACTGTTTGGATGCAGCTAGAGGAGGCACCTAGAGACACACTGGGAGACTAGCCACATGACATGTGTGGAAATTGACACGGACGCACCATCCTTCTCGCAGAAGCCAGGAGAACATTAAGATATATTGCATCGGATGTTTGTAGAATTTGCAGGTTGCTTCAAAACTGTCACAACAGGAGAGTGTTAAGGAGCACCATTTGTATCCGTCCTTAGCGCGGTGCCTCCGGGAATTAGACAAGGATGCTGCCAGTGTCTTGTCTCATTAGGGAGTGTGCAGGACGAGTAAAGAGCAGTGAGCTTGTGAGAGAGTTCTTAGTGGTTGTGTTTGAGTTGGCTGTTGGAGTGAGCTCTAGTGTGTGCGCTCTGATACCTGGCTGACTGGACTGGTCCCTGTAGTCCACTATACAGAGGAGGCACAGGCCTGTTCTGCCTGCTTTTGTTTTCCTTCCCCCAGTCCGCCTCGCAGGTGTTCAGTTGCAATGTTGTTTTAAAAGATATACACAGGCACACAAACTCACACAGTCCTCTCTCCCTGCCACACACACACACACACACACACACACACACACACACTAATGCACAGTCCTTTCTCTCCCACAAACACACACATGCACATAGTCGCTCTTTCTGTCTCTCTCACACACACACACACACACGCACACAGTCCTCTCTCTCCCACACACACACACGCACACAGTCTCTCTTTCTGTCTCTCACACACACACACACACACACACACACAGAATCACATGCACACACTCACATTCATTGGCATGAGAGCATGCACATTCATAAACACACACTTGCATTCTTTCTCTCTCTTTCACACACACATACAAAACACTCTACATAAATGTTATGGCAGGTGGGGCACAAGACACATCCGTATCTGTCATCTTAGCGTTGACAGAGGTAAGGGAAATGAGTGCGTGTGTGTGTGTGTGTGTGTGTTTGTTTGGGTTTGTACCTAGTGTGTATGTATGAGTGACACATGTTGTGTTTATGTGTGTATGTATGCGTCTGTGTTATGTGTGTGTGTGTTTGTCTCGAGGTGTGTGACTACATGTGAGTGTGTGTACATGCATGCACATGCACACACACGCACACACACACTCTCACTCACACCAGCCTCTTCCCAGCACAATGACAGGATTCCTTTCCACAGACTGCCCATCAATGAGTGTTGATAGAGCTGCATCTCATCCGCTATTTGAGACCCTTCACCGGCCTCTCCCTCTCCCATTCCATCCTCAACTCTCTCCCAGCACAAAGGCTTGCCTGCTATAAATCTCTCTCTCTCTCTCTCTCTCACACACACACACAAACACACGTGCACACACCCACACACACACATACATAAACTCACACGTGCATAAACACACACACACATAAACACACACACACACACACGTACCCACACACACACACAGGTATACGCACACACACACACACACACACACATATATACCCTTCACACACAACACACACTTCTTTACAGAGGTTGCTGCACAACAAGATACAAAATGACCAGTTGGAAATGTCTTATGAATAGAGCAATCATCTGAGACATGACTGCTGACAGAATAGTGTTTTGGAGAGCGATTTGTGCTTTTGCCCTTGTAGAAGACATAGTGTGTGCAGTAGCTTGTTTACTGTAATCTTCACACATACAGGAAGGACTGAAGGCTATATCACGACAGCTCACACAGAAGCCACTACTGGAGCAGAGCTAGGTCGGATCGAGAGCAGAGGAGCATTCAAAATAGTACACAAAGGCGAACGTTTGTGAATGTTTTCAAACCATTTTTTGTTGGTTTTGAGTACACAGGGTTACAGTTAAAAGTCAGACAATTTGGAATGTTTACAAAAAAGAAAGTTTATATTTAAAAAGTTCAAAGAAAATGCGTTTCACTTGACCATTCAGAATTCGAACGCACCTCTGACGCTATGCTGATGACTTTCATCCTGACAAATAAAGATGGCCTCTGTGCTTTCGTCCAAATGGAGAAAGATGGGAATAAGAGGAATGTTGTCTATCCCCCCCCCCCCCTTTCCTCTCCTCTCTATGCCAATTACTGGCAATCAGAGGATTGTTTGTAGACTGTGTCTTTTGAGCGGGGAGATAAACCTTGTGTTTTGTAATCAGATCTGAGGAGGGCAGTCAGGAAGAGAGCAATAATCCGCAATAATTGCGGCAGAAAACCAGGCGAAGCTGGCAGGCAAGAGCCCTAAGCTGGCAAGCCTGGCAGACTTTTCCCAGGGCGCTTCGAGGCGGGTTTTCCGAGGGGGATTTTTTGTCTTGAACTGAAATGGTGACTGGTCTCTGATGAGGCGGGTACTTATGTTTTTTTTCTCCCGTGATTTTTGTGTTTATTTTCATGTGGCACTTTTTTGTTTGTGTTTTTTTGGTGGGATGATTAACCACAAATATCTACATCTCAGATCTGGATCTTTCTCTCTGGCTGAAAGAAAAAGCTTAGTGCCCTTCCATCTTGTACTAGAAATATTTGACTCTATAAGTGAACTAGCTGGGCCTTCATGTGACAACCTAACTAAGGCAACATTACTTAAACAGCACTTTTGAGTGAGACATAGATTCTCTAAAATATGACATACCTTATCATTCTGATTCTAATTGTCCAAACAACAACAACATGACAAAACATCTGCCTGCCTTAAGTATGAACTTTAAGTATCTATTTTTGTAATCTGTAGGACGTTTAAATTTACGGTAACTTCATGCCTAAATTAACTTAATGGTACAGATATTATAATCTTAATATCTCTTAAAATTGCGTTTTAAAACATTTAATCACACCTGACTCACATGGCTGTACAACACTGATGCGTCAGACCCTTTGGCAGTCACAATAAAATTATGACGTCACAGCCTTTTGGACTTAATAGGCCATTTGTCCACTGAACGGGCTGTTGTTCATAAGTAACCAAACAAGCACACTCCAAAACTTAATCTGAGTCAGACAGCCCCTTATCGTAAGGAAATATGGAACTGTGTGCACATACACCATAAAACATATGTGAAATACGCTGATTACCGAAACTCAGCTTATCCACCCAGATCTCTCAATATCCGGGTGAACTTCCTGCAATCCCCTCTGGCATTAATGTGCATTTTATCTATTTATCTATCTGCTCACGCAGCTAGGACAGCAAAAATGGTCCACGCTGGGTTTGCCACTGCGCCGGCCCATCTGTGCGTGACGCAAACGGCACCCAAATCCCAGTTGGGATCTGCAAGGGCCCCCGCTCACAGGCTTAGGTGGCTGACAGCGGCACAGAGAGATGGGGGGAAGTGCCAGCCTCATGAGAAAGAACAACAAAATGAAAAGAAAAAAGAAACCAAAAAAAGCGAGGTCTAGCCTAGTTTTTCCCCTGGTGTAAGTGCCCAGGAACAGCTGTATCAGTTTATGGATCAGGCACAGATAGTCATCTGGGCCCAGCGTATCCTCAGAACTGCACCCGCCACGCTGTGGGGGGAAAAAAAGAAAAAAAGAAAGAAAGAGAGAAAAAAAGAGAACAGAGCTCTAATGGACACATTTATCTGGTCCCTGCAGACAGCCTACACAATCTGCCCCAAATGCAGGGGCGGGTATTTTGACCAAGCGACCGGGGCAGGAGCTGTAGTGGCATGTTGAGTGTGATTGAAGCTGATAGTGTTGTTGTAAAGGGGAGGACGGTTCGTCAGCAGCACCTCACAGAATGAGGAAGAAGGCGGGAGGTGGTGGTGGTAGGAGGGGTAATCGCTGCCCCAATCCATCCCCCCCCCCCCCCCCCCCCCCCAAACACACACACACACTTACACACTATTCCTATGTCTGCCAGGTGACAGAGTGTTGGTTGCTGGGTTCACACTCTTCTAAGTAACGCTGTTGAAAATGCACAGGGCTTTATTTTCTATTCCTAGCAGCATGATAAAGCCGTAAATGGTTCAGCGAAGCTCAGTACGGCTACACAGAACAGAAGGCCTGCCAAGCACTACAGTAAAAAGCCTTTTGTGTGCAAGGATCTATCCCTGGCCCAATACAAAATGGAACAAATGCCCAAAACACAAGAAAGGAGGTACACTCTGCTTATGTTTGGGTCCCTGCTAGTAGCCAGCTCTTGAGTTGGTGTTGGTTGAATCTACGCCGAAGGTCATATCAGGGTCGAGATCAAGGTCATATCTGTCCCAGGCAGGACCGCTTACAGGTTTGGCTGGGCCCGGGACAAAATTCTCTCAATGCCCCCCCCCCCCAAAAAAAAAACACACACACCTCTACTTTCTCAGTCCCTACCCTACCCTTAAATGACGGAAATTCAAAAAAATACTCATTACTCAACAAACTATTTATTTAAACATTTTGTGTGCAACTATTTAGGTGCGAAAAACCATGCGCCGGAGTTTTTGTGGTGCCAAAGTCATCAATGAGGTATAGACTGATCAACTTGGCTAACTCTATCCCAAAGACTACAAAAGTTTAAAAATCTAAGGTTTTTTTTTTTTTCCCAAAATTGTCAAACGCCGAAACACAACCACAGAATTCCCTTGTGCAGCTCCCAAACACATGACGTCGGGATGACAAGCCCATTTATTACGGATAAACCAAAAGGATTATTTACAACTTTAATTGGATAGGCTATGGATATGGGCTGAGTGAAGTTATGGCTTTCAGAATCATACCACAATAAAACTCACGCTATTGTATTCACTTAGAGCTCATTAACTGCACATTTCATCAACCATTTTTCACTTGACCAAGGGGAATCATGTCAAGGGTACTTTTATTTATCGCCAGACCCGCGTGTATGTTCGCTGAACTTCCAGAGAATGTTTGGGGAACAAGGCGGAGCCCATTCATCTGGCGAGTGTCAAGTTAACGGCTATCAGAAACTAAGTTACAGGCTACCCCAAAACGTCACGTTTATAACCCATTCATTACATCCAACTCTATCTAAATGGCAATTTCACACGTTGCCATGCCACTGGCTTATTTTAAACCATGAGCCGCGTTACACTGGCTGTAATTCAGCTGACTGGGGATGATTCTTAAATCAATTCAGCCTGATTGGAGTGCGCAGCGCGTGCCTGCCTGAAACATTTGATTTGGACATGGGCCTATTTGCGGGGTAATGTGCATATTCTAAGATTCAATTAGATATAGGCGTATGAAACACAGTGTAATAAAGCCGTTGTGGTTATCAAATTATTTAATGCCCCCTGTCTGTCTAATATTGATCTCCGTGTGACTTGCTCATGTGGTGCTGCGCTAATATGTTTGACACGCCTCCTGTGCCTGTGTTACTTGACGATGGGGCTGGAAAAAGTTGGCTGTGTCTTACCTCTGCTGCACAGCTGCCTTTACTGGTACCTGCAGCATCACCTGAGTCTTTCCTGAAATATTTATAAAGAGATCCCCTCAGGCTTTCGGCTTCTTCCTCTCTTTTTCGCCTTTCTTTCTTTTTCAGGGCTCCTGACTTGTGCATGTTGAATCGACTACCGTAATTGGCTCGCGCACTGACCACTAATGGAATGATGTCGTCTTTTTTCTTCTCCAAAGACCAAACCATTTTGGCATAGGGGTGATAGGGGGTTATTGGCCGTTTTTTCAAGGGCAATGAAGGCAAACAATCTAGGAGTCATTAATTGAATGCAAATAAAGCACTTTTCTTCTCTAAATCAACACATTTTGAAGTATACATACAATAATTAATCCCAACTTCATGGGGGTCCAGTTATGGGCCCCCCCCATTCCAGGGCCAGTCCAGGGCCCGGGACAACGTACCCGTTTGTCCCCCCCTGTCGGCGGGGCTGGTCCCAGGTGCCCTCTAAGTGCCCTGAACAAAGTGCACGTTTGCACATCTGTATCTGTTCAGACAAAATCTCATGACACTAATTTGATGTTTGAGGTTTCTTTATTGATATCTGTTGTGTATTGGAAGTGACTACAGATGATGGGAATAATGACAGGTTGGATGAGGACAATGAGCTGGATGATGCAAGGATATACCTGAATCTGTCTACGTTGCTCGCTGTTATTTGGAAAAACAGGCTATATCCTGATTGCTATACCCTGAAGTCTCTCCCACTGAGTCAGTGCATAGCGAGCAGCGGACTGTGGGCTCAGCGTTCTCAGGTATCGCTCAGAGACACTCTCGCCTCCAGGAGTAGGAGGTGTCATGTGTGGGAGCCAGCAAGACAAAAAGCTGCTGTGGCAGCTGGATTTCTTTCACATCTCTGCAACCTATACATCAGAATAAGGCCTAGAACCTGTAGTGTGTAGTTGTATTTTGTTAAGTTCCTCCACTGTAATAACCCAGGTCGAAATATCGAACACGAAAAAAAACTGATATTTTACCTTCTGTTTCAGTCAATATTCAAGATTTAACATGCTGTGGATTAGTCATAGGTTTCATGGAATTATGACTTAGCACCCACTAATACTTTCTAAGTACTTCATGGTTATTTTAAAAGACATCGACAAGTGATTTGTGAAGCAGGCAATGGACTCTGCAGCACCTCCAGCAAAAAAAGGAAAAATGCAAAAATTGGAAAAACAAGCAGTGCTATCCGGGAGCGCTTTGCACTCAACCCAACTTAAACAACTAACGTCATCTGCAAATTGTGCCCTGCCAGAGGCAGTGAAAGCGTTATCAACAGACAATGCATACAAATTTAGTTAAAAATAAAAGTTGAAAAGTTTAGTTAAACATTCAAAGAGAGAGAGGAAAAGTACAGTATGAGGTTGTGGAAATATATTTCCTAATAAATTATAAATCAGCCTAAAGTCAGTACCTAAAACAGTACCTGTTTAGATACTCTGACATGCCTTGATGTTTTTGTATATATCCCCTAACTAAAAACATTCATGCAGAAGATTAAAGGTTTCTGGGGGTGTTCTTTTTATGACTGTAGGACAAAAACTCACGGAGCTATAAAGGCATATTGACAACAAGAACAAACATTTACAAATCTCTCCACAGGGATATAGTCCTAAGGGTTAAATCAATTTGACTTTGAAGGCACAACAATTGCATTGCCAATGAATACTTGGTTAGAAAATAGAATATTTGCCTGAGTTTCTGGGACTTCTGGTATAAACCACGTCCACTTCCAAATACAGATAACAGACATATAATTTTGTTGGATGAACAGATACAGATAAGATACAGATAACGATGTGTCTGTAACCCTCTATGATGATATTAGATAATGTTGACCACTGTGAGGAGAATGAGGTTGTCTCCCTTCCCTTCTTAGCAACCATGTCTCGGTGCCTCATCCAGAGTCCAGGTCCACACTCACATTCCTGAGGGACATTTTAACTTCTCCGCAAGGGAAGCTCAAACACGGCTCAAATCACAAGTCACCATTCTCTCTCTGCACAGAGACAAGCGAGAACAAAGACAAGAAAAAAAAATACTGAAGTACTGTGTGGAAACATCCACAGAGGTCTGGACGAAAAACAGCCAGGCAGCTCTTATAGATGGGTCTGCTGTCCTTGTGTGTGTATGTTCTGGACGGCCTTCAAATGTGTGTGTGTATGTTTGTGTGTGTGGATGTGTGTGTGTGTGTGTATGTGTATGTGTGTGCGCATGTGTGTGCATGCGTGTGTTTGTGTGAGAAATAAAAGCCTATATGCTTCAGCGTGATTAATAGGTGGAGGCGAGGAGACATAATCTGGGTTATGATGGAGAAATTAGGGCAGACATCCGGCTTCTTCTGTTTTTTAAAGCAACTGAATTTATGTCCTGGTTGAACCATTTGGACCTCTGTGGTCTCTGTGGAAAACTTGAACTGTTCTCACACACACACACACACACACACACATACACACAAATCCATGAATGAAAAGGAATATGCACATAGAAAAATGTTCCTCTGTCAGTGATCTTAAAAAGCTGAACTCCAGACAGAGCTCAAAGCTGGGCTGCTTCATGTCATCGTAAGCATATGCAGCATCTGTGCGTTTTTCCACAAGAGCACGGCGTGACTGAAACATCCTGCTGCTGAGAACATGGCACCATAAAACTGCACTGTAAAAACTTGTGTAAGACAAAACCCAGAATGGGCCCTCCAACACCATCCCTTGGGCATAGGAATGGGCGCGATGCCCCCTCCTGAGCACTGTGTGCCAGGCTGTTCCCAGACCCCAACTCAAAGCCGCTGCAGAGGCCATAAACACCCCATTTAAGAGGAAACAGGATAATTCCCCCCAATCCCCTGCCCCCCTCTCACTCGAGCCTCTACAGTTAAAACATGTCCCTCTTGCACCTTGCAGGCGTGCAGAGAGGCCACTAGGTGACGTGGATCGTCTCTTCTCTCCCTTGACCTGAGCCAACAGGAAGTGCCAACCGTGTCTTACAGGGAGCGCTGTGATTTAAGTCACCTCCTGGAGCAGAGAGAGAGAGAGAGAGGGAGGCGCGAGGAGAATAAAGAAAGGTGAGAGATCACGGCACACCTCCCTGGAGTTGCCTGAGGTCCCGCAGACCCCCGCAGACTTTTACAACCAGGTGAATGTGCATGACTGATCTCTCTGCTTTCATGCTGTCCAGTTAGCTGTTGTACTGGCTAAGCCCTCTCTCTCTCCTCTTCGCCTCTCTCGCTCTTTCTCTCTCTACATTTTCCTCCTTTTCTCTCCCTCTCTTCCCCTGGAGCCACAGATCTTGAGGGATTTGCATAGAAAGTAGTCGGCAAGGTCGACTTCTTTGGTCCAAACACCAGTGTGTAAATCCATCGTGAAGGCCCCCCACCACCACCCCCCTAGCCCATCTGTCTGGCCCCAGTCATTCACCTCTCCTCTTTGATTTTTGGCACCATGCGCGAGACCCGTGGCTCCTCTGACAGAGGGGGGTGGGGGTGGGGGGCTTCTCTCTCGTCTCTCTTCACACTGGGCCAGGTGTCTTGGAGATGTTTGCCCCCTCTGAGGATCCCCCTTACCTGATTTACGGCTGGCCGTGTGCGTAGAGGGCCTGCTGCTCCAAGTTTCTGCTTCTGAGAGCAACTCAGCAGGGAGGTTCAGGAAGGTCTTCCAATGACACTTACTGAGTTCACTTCCTTTGATGTGAGTTACAGCTTTAGACGAAAAGATGAAGAGAGTACGTGATGTGCTGATAGGGCAATTATGCCATTTGAGAAGATGTTTGTTGGACTGCCACCTTTGACTTGCCAAATACCTTAAGATGCCCACCAGTGTTTTTTGTATGATACACAACTCATCATAAGCGAAATAAGCAGTCAACGCCATGGGGGAGCATTTCCATCTTGGAACTGCAGAGTACAACAAGGAATCCGACAGCCTGAGTGTCATATGTCACATACCTAAGGAACCAATCCTGTCATCTTGCCTGTCAGGAGGGAGGGGTAACGTCAGTATACTTGAACATAGGGTACGATGTAATTTGATGATGATCTAGATGGCTTTCTTCAAAGACTTTTTATGGTGTTCAAAAGGTTTCTGCTTAATGTCACATCTGGATCATTATTATTTAAATCTAGCTAAGAACGATGATCCTATACAATTGGATGAAGTCTGGTGATCGGGAGAAAAGTTGATCTAACGTTAGCAACACATTATTAGTTGTTTGATAACGATGACCCTATACAATGGAACATGTATGCCTAAACTTCTATATTACCACTTGCCATAGTGTAGCGTGCAGTAGCTATCAAAACAGAAAATAATTGTCCAGGACAAACAATTAAATAAAGGAGAATCGAGAAACTATTTTGATGGGTGAAGAATGAAACATCTGTGAAATAACATATTTTCACGATGGGACATCTTTCGACATGCTTTTAAAAAGGCTACCAGTGAAATGGGCTGTTCATTTAGACAATGCAAATGGTAGCCAAAGCCTTCAGTCACTTGAATTCAGGTTGTCACTGGAGCATGCAAGTATACTCCTCAACCAACAATTAACAGGTTCTATCTGTCCACAAATTTGAGTAAATAATATGTATTAAATAATTTGATTTGGTGCAAAATATGAATATTATATAATTTACAAAAAAATACATAAAATAAATGTCATGGTGGTTATTTCATTTTAGATTTTTTTCTCTTGGACCTTGTTCATTCTCAGTTGACAAACTGCTGTTTCACTGGTTCTGTCTTTCTTTATTTTTCCTTTAACCACTTTCTCTCTCTCTCTCTCTCTCTCTCTCTCTCTCCAATTCAAAGCATCCAAAACAGACAGAAACAATGAGATGTCTTTCACTCACAGAGAAAGTGTCAGTTGTGACTCCATGAGAACTGTGTGGACTGAATACGATAACGGGACAATATCCAGAAGCAGATGCCAGCATTCTAGTTGAATACACACACTACTCTGGTAGAACCATGCCAACACTGCGCCCACTCCACTATGCCCGTGCAACCCAAAACCTTTCCATGTTGCCAGAGAAATGTATGTGATGATGTCCAAATATGCCGCTTCTTGTAAATGTTTCATTGGGAAGAAGAAATTAGATTACTGTCATGGCCCTGGCGACAAGGGCCCATATTGTTCCCATGACCCTCTCCATTCTCACTCACACATCAGCAGTCAGGTTTCCCCGAAGAAGCCCTAAAAACGGCGCTTTTAAGTGTCTGGCCACCCTCTCCCAGGCTTTGATATTCAGATGAGACGCGGCGCTATGCAAACACGGCCCTCGACTGGGGGGCCGCGAAGACGCGGGGCTGGAATTTCGGGGTCGCGATGAAAAGAAGGGGGCCCTGACATTTCGCTGCAAGCGGCAGTGGAACAATGAGACAATGTTGGTCTTAATGTCACGCTGCGGCGAGACGAGGGAATGCGTGAGCCTCACACCCCACTCCCGGCATCCAGCAGCCCACCGGCACATCGGCCCATACCAGACGCCACCCCGATCGCCCAATCAACGCCAGCGAACGGAACACGAGTTGCCGCGGGAACGAGCCCGCCCGAGACGTGAATCAATAGTGGCGGGGGCAACACACGGTGGGATTAGTGTGAACTTCCAATGACCAAAAGAAAGAAAAAGAAGGAGAAAAAAAAGATGAAAATGAAAGCGAGGGGGGGCTTTTGACATCTCTTAATATCCCAGCCCTTGGGGCAAAACCAATCCTTCCACAGAGACCCCGGACCCGTTCCCATATGTTGGGGAGCAATTTGAGAAGCAATAAATGAACAGTGATTAGCCCTCGGTGACTCCACGACTGGAGGGGTCAACAGTCACTTACTGCCCCTCTTGCCCCTCTGAGAGCCTTGATTTACATGCTGCCGAGCATCTGCACGTGAGTGAATAGACTACATGATAAGCAATAGAAAGGGGAGAGTGTGGCACTCTCAGGGCTTTGGGTTAATGAGTTGTTATGGGGTTAAGGGCCCTCTGATAGCTGTGTGTCAAGTTAGAATTGAGACATTATGCTGGGGGAGGGGAACTGGGGAGAAGAATGGTTTAACATGTAGCCAGGGACCCCTGTCATCCAGGCCACAAGAGGAGAACATGGCGTCTGCTGCTTTCACTAAGCTGAGCTGATACCCCACACAAACCACACGCACAGACATACACACACACACACACACACACACACTTCTTCAGGCCAGGAGGAGGATGTCCCGCCCAAACAGCACAGTTACCGGTGAGGAGAATCGTGTGAAAGGCACAGAGAAACTACCAGAGCCGATCCCCCTTCTTTCAAAGTCCGCCCCCCATCCCCCACCACCACCCCCACCAATACCTCCCCGGCTCTCATCTCCTCTAACTCCTCCGCTCTTGGAAGGCTAAAGTAGAAATAGCAGTTAGCCAAGCGTAGCACTTGGAGTGAGCCGAGGCCAGAGCCAAAGCCAAACCCCCCCCACGTCCCCCCCGCCCTTCTGAAAAGCGCTCCTCATCAGGTCGACTTCAGCCCCGGCTCAGATTGAGCGCCCCCATGAATGATTACATTCATAACGGCCACAATGCCCATTCACGGGGGCCGAGCTGACGTGATCCGGGGTGCCCGCCGAGTGCCAGCGACGTGAGACTTCACCCTAGAGGAGTGCCAGCCAGAGCCCTGTCCCCAGCTCGCCCACCGCCAACCCCCCACTCGCTGGTCCGCTGACGGGCAAAGAGCTCAGGGTGTACGTGCGGACTGACAGCACAGCCTCTCTCAATGCCCCCTGCCACCCCCCCAGCACACACACTCAACCACCTAAAATCATCCCTCCCCAACACACACACTCAACCACCCATCCTCATCTCCTCCCAACACACACACACTCAACCACCCATCCTCAACCCACTCCCCCAACCTCACCCCTCTGCTATTCTCTCTTTCACTCGCAAATTCTACACTTCTCTTTTTTTTGCATGAGTCTGCATCACTTGTTAGCTCTCTTTCTCTCTCTCTCTGTCTTTTCTCCTCTCTTGCTGTCCTCCCTCCCTTTTCTATTCTCTGTGTGTGCCAACGTCACCCCATAAAATGTGCTCAACTTTTTGTCCGCAGTCTCACATATGGTCACTCTACTCAACACACACACACACTCACACAAATGCATACACATACATACTGTACATACACAAACACATTCATATTTACATCGCCCTCACAAATACACGCACAGCACATTACATGATGGGAAAAAGCCTATCCACACCAGTGTTAATTTAATGCGGGGTGCATCACTGGCTGCACAAAGGACCCTGGCCTCTTGGAGTACCCATTCAAATGTGTTTGACAACATTCCCATTATGTTCCCTTCCCGCTACGTGCAGCGAATCCACCTGCGCTAATGACCTCACCACGGGTCGGGTTCTTTCCGTTGTCCTCAGCTAAACCTGCATCGTTCAGTGACCCGGCCTGGGGTTAACTGTAAATAAAGTTGGACTCCAGGGCTCAAAGACGTCCTCCACAAGGACCATCTTTCCAGACGTGGACCAGATCAGGGCTAGATGCGCGCCAGATTTCACTACTCTGTATGTGAGGTTCCAGTTCACACACACACACACACACACACACACACACACACTTTAATCCTCAGCCTGGGAATGCTGGTCCTGCAAATATTGCCAAAATATAAACGTTTATGCACAAACCTCCGTAAACAGTTTACAAGCACCAAAAAAAAAAACACTACAGAAGAAGCTGCTACCTCATGTGATCACATTTAGCGGTGGTTACACAATTCTGGGACGAGGGTTGAATAGATGGGAACAAAATGGCAGCATTTCTTTTACTGGCAGCAGCTCTGGTTACCCTTCTTTCAGGCCAGTGGACTTGTTTAGTTGGTCATTACCCAAAGGATCAATTAGGCCCGAGAGGCCAAATGATGATGTCAGCATCGTCCCACCGTACGCTGCAGGGATTCATGCCGCTCAGATATCCTTCCTGTGTGAGAGTCTGTGGTGAAAACACAGACTCTCACACACACACACACAGATACCACACACACACACAACTACGCGTCCAAACCACAGTCATGCAAGCCTACCCAGTCAAACAAGATACACTCACACATTATGGTTAGCCTCTTTGTCGCTTAAGGCCGATTTATGGTCAGAGGCGTCAGCGTAAGTGCAAGCGCAAGAGGCCCTGCAAGCCTCTTGCGCGACCTTTCACGTCTTGCGTGCAATTTTTCTAGACTTGCACCATTTTACGCAAGCCTATTGTTCTGGCGGTGAATTGCTTGGCAACAGCCCCAACGCAACACGTAGCAATTCATGCCCTTTAACTGAGTATATCTCGGCCTTTACATGCACACACAAACACAATCACACACACCATCATCATCATCTTCGGCGATCAAATATGATGGTTCTTCCGGGGGGGTCCTTATTATGGTCCTTATTGTGGGTCTTCAAATGGCTGAGGAACACAATTCTGGAACCACAAACGTTCTTGCAATGTGGGCATTGATGGGGCGAGGTGCAGGAGGTGAAATGAGGGAGAGCCTTTTCCCTTCGCTGCCGCTCGACTCTGGCAGCCTTTCAGAGATCTTCATGGAATGTGGCTCTTTCATGTAAACTGTTATGAGCAAGGTCTTCCCAGTCAGAGCTGTTTATGTGGAATGTTTTGAGGTTCATCCTGATGTTGTTCTTGAAATGCCTTTTCTGACTTTGAAGTGCTCAGTGGCCAGCATTTAGTTCTAAGTAGAGGACCTATTTTGGAGCATGTCAGGCCTTCTTCCTACATGGCCCGTCTATCTCAGCTGGTGTTTAATGATGGTGGAGGAAATGCTGTCAATGTTTGCTTTCTCAAGAACACTGATGTTTATGCGCTTCTCTTTTCAGCTGATACACTACATTTTTCGCTGGCATCTCTGGTGGTAGGACTCCAGGCGCCTTGTGTACCAACGTTCACAACGTTTGTATGTGTGTACACACTTTTCCAGCTACGCTACGTTTTAGTATTCATTCTACAAAAAGCTTTGTGCAGGAGGCCCCAGGACTTGCCTTTCATGCCTACTGTAGGTAATTCAGGTATCTGCACCATAAAAAGTGTGGACATAATAACTGCCTTGTAGACCAGTAGTTTGGTCTTTGTAAGCAGATCAGAGTTTTCAAAGACTCTTCTAGAGAGATTTGCGATACCAGCAAATGGTGTACCTCGCTGTCTATGTCTGCCCTTGAGGAGAGGGGACGTCCAAGGTAGGGTAACTGGTCTGCATTTTCAAGGCTTGTACTGTCAATTGTTTTTGTTGGAAGGAGTGCGGAGGAGTCCTGTGGGGGCTGATGAAGAACCTTGTTGTTTTATGGTCATGGCCAAACCAAGGAGTGTGTAAGTTGAGCAGCTGGCCATATGTTCTATAGATAATCAGTAAAGTGGGGGGTAAACTTTGACTGATTAGGTGGAGAATGACTACAGTGAACAGGTACAAGAACAAGACTGTCAACAGGGTGGTGGATTGGAGTGGATTGTTCCTGACATGTTGTTGTGAAGGAGCCTCAGAATCCTAATGTACTTTTCCTGGACATCCACACCTTTACAGGATTGTCCAGAGGGCCTGATGGTCAGAGGCTTTAGTAAGGTCAATGAAAGCCATGTACAGTGGCTGTTTTTGTTCCTTGCTTTTCTATTTGAACTGTCTGGCTGTGAAGATTAAGTCAGTTGTGCCATAAGCAGGACGAAAACCACCCTGGAATTTAGGGATAGTGGGAGTTCAAGTCTCTTGGAGAGAATGAAGAAAAAAATCTTCTCAGTGGTCTTGTCTTTCTTTTTATAAAGGATGACAAGAAGGGCATCTCTGAGGTGTGTCCCCTCTTTATCCAAGATATTCATGCTGAGGGCATGTTTATGCTGAAGGATGCTGGCCCCTCAGAATTTCAGCTGGAATCCCATCAGGGCCGCGTTGTTGAGATGGCATCATGAACCTCCAACAGGTTTGGTGGATCACTGTCAGGGACCTCCTCACAGACGGTTATTCTTTGGTGTAACAGTTCCCCAAAATGTTCTTCAGGATCTTTTGTCTGTTCTTAAACCAGAGAATCCGCAGTAGCTGCAGGGTCCATATACAGCTTCAGTCGCTTTGAGGAAACTCCTTTGTTTCACCTGTTTTCTGTAAGATTTAGAATGTCATAGGCGTTTCTCTGTCTACCATCGTTTTTAAAGCTCTCTGATGCCCTGGGTTAACTCAGTAAGCTGGCTGACCAGGTTGTTTCTGAATGCGAAGCCAACCCCATGTATCCTGGGTTCACTGGCAGGCATTCCTTTTCAGAAGGAGTATTCACCCGTTTCCTCCCTCAGTTGTCCTTCTTCTCAGTGGCGTGTCCAGACATTTTTGATAGGGGTGGCACCAGTGGGGCACTGACGTATGCAGGGGTGGCATGAAGTGTGAGCAGGAGCGCCTGCGCAGACATATACACTCACGTATGCACACACACACACACACACACAAGAAAATACACACCCACACCCAGGTGTCGGCATAGCATTAATTTACCATTTTTGAATTGAACATTAGGCCTACCCAGAGATTAATGCGACCTCGGGTTGCTGATGGCCTTGTCGTCTGGCTCATATTCAGTGAAGTGAAGCTTCATGCAAATATTGAGGCTTTCATTATTTAACCTCGAGCGCAGGTTCGTATTTATATTTTTCATATGTGAGAAAGATTTCTCACATGCATAAGTGGAACCGTGGTTACCATAGTTAACACAGCAATACTAACACGTTGCAATGTGCGATATGCAAGGGCGTCAGTTTGTTTTTAGAAGTGGTGGGGACAATAACCATAAACTTGAGTGTGGTTTGAAAAGTGCTGGGTACCCTTATGCAAGCTATTCATCCATTCAACGTTGCATTACAAAATGCTCTACAGTGTATTGTCAGGTGTTGAAAATCCCATTCGAACAATACAAAAATTGATAATATCGCCGTTGACAACAGCACCAGCTTGCTTATTTTACCAGATCATAACGGTCTCAATTTAAGACATACCGTTAGCTAGGCTAGCTGTAGGGAACGTTACCTCATCTGTGAATAGCAAGCTAACATTTGGCAAGTCAACGCCACATCTTACCTTATCACTGTCACCAGTCGGTGGTTTTCCAAATTAAATGCAGGCTAGAGTAATTGATATTTAATAACACCTAAAACAAAATTAGACTGACGGAAGAGATGGACAGAGGCAGCCACGAGCTTTGCCTCATCCGTGTTAGAAGGGCTGACTGCACACGTCACTACGGTTGCGTGCCCTGGCGGGGCATGTTGCATGTATGTATGCAAATCCATATTTAAGGCACAGCTGAGAACACTTCGGCTGTGCAAGAACCAATTTTCAGGTGTTCATTAATAAGGTGGAGATATTTTCTTACGTTGAACTTCCGAAGTCCGTAAAACACATTTAAGTGAAAAAAAAAAATCGAAAAATAGTCACCATAATAGTCACCAGATCGCGAGTAGGAGTATAAAACTCAGTCAGTGCATATTGATTGTTACATCTCTTAGAGTGGGGTGGCACGTGGGGTGGCCACCAAATTTCAAGGGTGGCTCGTGCCACCCTAGGCCACTCCCTGAACACGCCACTGCTTCTTCTGCCTGCCTGGTCTGGTCAGGGCTGCACTTTTCGATGTAAAACCACCTTTGCTACAAGGCTGTTTGTCTCTCTGGCTGTTAGCAGGAGTCACTGACCAGAAGACTATGCACATTCATGCTACTGGATGCAGTAACCCAGTCAAGACATTGGTGTGGCAGGTTATTTTAGGGCACCTTTTTTTTAGCCCTCTTCCCTACTAGGGTGAGCAGCTTGGACCTTGAAATGGACTGCTCAGGTGAAGGTGCCGAAGAATTATCCTGCCTCAATCCGAGTGTCCAACGACTCAACTTCACCCCCCTCCTCCAGTTTGTGACTAGGAGCTTCCCAACTTCTCGGTCCTGATTGCCACACGGCTTGAGACTAGGGTGTGCAGTGTGGGTTATCCCCCTACAGGGGGACTTCTTTTAACATGGAGAGACTGTGAGGTCTTTCTTGAGTTGCACTTTGTCTGGTACCTTCCCCTCAACCTTACCACCAACAGTGAACCTACCAGGAGCTGAACTCCAGACGGCATCGCTCTTGGGATCATTGATATACACACAAGCTTCACCTTGACAAGGTGACGACCCTCCGGAGAAGTGTACACACACATACACACCTGACTGAGAAGGCTAGTACCATAGTCAATGACAAGTGTTCCAGTATTTCCTTACATTTCTCACACAGTCTTAACATGAGCTGTTTAACGCATTATCGTATATATGTCCACACATGAATTATACAGCATGTGGGATTACGGACCAGCAGTGATCAGAGACACCTCATATGGTCTGTGTGTGTATGTTCATGTGCATGTGCGTGTGTGTGTGTGTGTGCACTACAGACACCTTTGCCTTCGGTTCAGCCTCTGGTTTCTGTAAAGCACCCTGAGATAATTGTATTGCTTTGGCACTATATAAATGCGTTCGGAGCAGAACACACATCTCAAACGGACCTTGAAGCCTCAGCTTAGTCGACAACCAGGTGAAAACTACACACTCTTTATTCAGACCTGATCACGCTCTCCAGCTGTTCATCCCCATGAGACATTGAGAGGGCCAGTCTAGCCAGCCTCACGTTAAGTGCCGGTGAGCCTACCGTCTGAGGGGGAGAAATACGCCCTGGTGACAGATTTATCATCACTGCACAGAAAATAAATGTTTGCGTTGAGAAGCGAGTCCGTTACGGATGGATGGATGGAAAATGGACACCGTGTTTTAACAGAGACATTTCAAATCACTTTCATACACACACATGTGGACATAAACAGGCACACACACACACACACACATGAACTCATAAACTCACACTAGTCCACACACATTCACAAAGAAAGGTAAAGGTTGGTAGGTAGGTAAAGAGAGAGAGGGAGATAGAAAGAATGATCAACAGAGATAGAGAGACTAGCAAGACAGCAAAACTAGATGGCAGGGGAGAGAGGCTTCACAAACAAAAGTATACATAGTGAAGATAGAATAGAATATGTGGATATATACATAAACACAACATATAGAACACAGAAAGCCTAAATCCTGTACTATAAAAAACAGCAAAGGCCTGTCAGCATAGGTACAAACCTCAAACTTAAAAAAAAAAATGCTTGGCCATCCTCAAGAGTTTGATAGAGAGAGAGGGTGTGAAAGAGAAAGCACCGTATACATATGAAGAGTGAACTCATGATTCAAGGGCGGTAGTGCTTCGTGCGGATCTATTGAGAGGCCATTGAGACTGAGAGCGGAGGTGCCCGGTCTTTCTGAAGCTCTTTTTGTCTGGACCCGTCTGGGAAGTTCCTTCCACTGCAGGCTGAACTCTGTGGAGGTTCATTAAATTAAGCCTCTTTGGAATGCCTTCACTTTCGCCACTTCTCTCAACCCCTTTTGTGAGATCCCAAATTTTTCTCTCCTTGGACAGAAGTGCCGGCGCACTGAAAGATTTAGGGGAGGGGAGGCCAAGTTTACAAGTCTGAAAAGATTTAGCAACAGAGACATGATAGAGAGAGAGAGACAGAGGGAGAGAAAAAAACAACATGCTCTAGGAGTTCATTCTCCTCTCATTCATTGTCCCCTCTCATTCTTTCTCTACTTCTCCCCCCCCACCCCACCCTCTCTCTCTCTCTCATTCACACATGCACACACACACACGACCCATGACGATTTTTACTCAGTGCCATTTTGCACAGAAAATATGGGGTTCGGTGAGTGTGTTTGCCGACGTTAGATGTGGTTCTGTCATCCGGGGTAGTTTTTCACACAATGGCTTACCTCAGGTGGAGTGGAGTGGACTCAGGGGAAACACACACACAAATGCACACACTCACACACACACTGGGGCTGGACCACAGTGCAGAACAGCCACTATTAGGCTATTAAATTACCACATCCCCCCAAATTAGGCACACAAAGCCTTTTGAAATCTGAGTCCGACTCTGCACGCTCTGTCAATAAGTACTCTGCTCTGTGTCAAGATGAAATGTTCATCGTTTTGCTATGTGTATGTGGATGTATGTATGTAAGTAAGTGTGTGTGTGTGTGTGTGTTTTCCGCAGATCCTGTTCTGTGCGTTTCAACAAGGGTGGAAGATAATTGGTGTATAATTGATGCATGTTGGGTATCACATGATGGATGGTGCAATTGGAATGATTAAAGAGCCTCCACCCCAGCCCTCCCCACAAACTTATGCTAACACACACACACACACAAACACACACAGATACTAACCCATGCATACAAGTGCACATACACACACACACACACACAAATGCAAACACACCAAACACAGACCGTGTACCCACTATACACTATAATTCCTCTAATCCCTGCAGCTAAATGGATATATATTGGCGCCTGAATCGCTATCCTTCTTAGTGATATTAGCCAGAGGATAGTCAGGCCTAGGGTTAGGGTCTGCACCAGAGACACACACACACAAGAGAGGGAATGATAGAGAGGGCTTGCCGGGAATGGTGTCCAGATGTTGCAGGTTTTTCTGATTTTGTTTCAAACACACATTCACACACAGATACACGCACACACATACACACACACACACACACACACACATTCACCACAGGTCAACCCTGTGAGCAGTCCAGGCTTGTGAAGGCTGTGTGAGAGAATGAGCGGGTCAGTGAGAAGAAGAAAAAGAAGAAAAGAGAGGAGAGGAGAGGAGAAGAGAGAAATCGGCAGGGTGGAGTATCCTGTCTCTGCACGGCTGGCCTTTTATGACTGCCCTGAGTTCTCCCATGTTAAAGTGGAAAATGAGTGCACGGCTGGCTGTCTGTATTTGTGTGTGTGTGTGTGTGTGTGTGTGTTTGTGCGCTGGGCTGTGGCTCCGTCTGCCTCAGATGGCCGGTCCCCCTGAGAACATCTGACTCTGATCTCTCCTTCTCTCCCTCCTCTTTTTCTGTGATCTCTCTCTTCATCTATCCCTCTCTCTTTCCTTTTTCTCCTCCAATCACTCTCTTTCTGATATTTCTCTCTTTCTCGTGGATTCTCCCCATTCATGCAATTGGCAGACTTCAGAACAGATCGGACTGAGAAGTGACTTCAGTATTGTCTGGATTAAGCTCCTGGTTTGGGCTAAAAGGGAGCACATCTACCCCAGGCTTTTCTTGATATCCAGGGCTACCCTAACCAGATAACAGTTGACTCTGGACTCTGGAATGGACAAGGTCCAAATCTAACCAACCCATTATAGTCTCACAAGAAAGAGAAGGCTCCCTCAATCCTCGAGACCAAATCTAAACTCTCCCTAAACTCTTCTTCAGGGAGGCCAAATTCAGAGGCTAGAAGTAGAAGCCATAGTTTTGCCCCACCCAGGGTCTGAGTTCACCCATTTATCTGCCTGAGGGCTATGCTGGTTAGCAAATTCAGATGGTCAATTCAGACAAGATGTGGAATACTAACTTTCTGAACTTCCACGGTTTCAGCCCTACTCTCATTCGGGGTCAGCTTTGCGTTTATAGCCCCAAATCCAGTGTGATTTAAACACTGCCATCTTGTCTCAATGCCCAAGCAATACCCTTTAGTACAAGGCTACATTCAGAGCCCCAATTTCCTGTTGTGTTCTCTGCCACTTTATGTCATAGCACAGAGACAAAAACAAAAGCAGACATTACCTGCAAACTCGACTTCACAGAAACCTCTTGCAGAGCCGCCATGGTATAAAGGGCAAAGCTGAGGGACACACACACACACACCAGTGGAGGCTTCTCCATTGAGGAGAGGGAGGAAGATCCTCCTTAACATTTTGAGAATAAAAAGTGTACTTTGCCCAGACTACTGTGATTAATTAAAACCCTTAAATATGACTACTTTAATACCTTTGTATATGTAATGTTAGTTTCCCTGGGTAAAGATGACATTAGCACCCCCTATCGCTATCGAAAATTACTGCTGGAGGACCTTCCTCCCTCTACCCTCCATTGACTCCCATTAATTTCTCTGCCTGCGTGGGCGGCTGGTGGAATGCGTTCACTTCAATGGCAGAGAGGAGGACGATCCTCCTCTGAGAGGGTGTGACTAGTTTAGGGGTCTGGATAGCGCCAAAATCTATTAACGAATAGGCTGGAGTCACATCTGCGCTATGAACCAATAAGCAGAAGCACTGGATATGGTGGGTGGGGTTATCCCCTCAAATCTAGGCTACGAAAGATAATCTGCTCAGTCTAAGAGACACAGTTAAGCAAGAAGATCTGATCATTTTAACAATGAGAACACATTAGCAAATTAGCAAATAAAGTAAACTATGGAAACCGAGGACATTGTTCATGTTTTATTACAGAAACCATTCCATGGGGTGAGTTACAATGACAAGTTGGCCATTAAAGCAACAGGTAGACCAATTCCAAAGATTGAAATCACCAAAAGCAACGGCAGAGTCAGTGTCTTGAGTGCTACATGGTTTGCTAGGTACTCGTGGCTGACTGGTAGCATTACCAACAATCGGTTATATTGCTGGCCCTGTTTACTAATGAATGTCAACTCTCCAACGTGGTCTTTTCATGGATTTACTGATATAAAAAATATTGACAGGGCAACCAAGTGCCACGACAAATGTCAAGACCACGTTGGTGCTGCTATCCGCCTTTCATTGCTATAAATAGTTGTGAAATAATGTTCATGTTGTTCTTTTACTTGTTGCCTTTGTTAAACTTTTGAAATCGCCGACAAGGCTGCTGCGTTTAAACTTCAACAGTCGCCTATGTAATCAATGTTCTCGTAACACTCGAATGTACTGACGTAGGCGGAGGACACCAGCCATTCGTTGTTGTCAAAGTTGTCAAGTCAACAGCGTGCGCCATTTTTCTAGCCAATAATACTTGCGCAAAAGGATGTAAGTGAATGATTCAGAGCATGATGCATTTGAAATGGCATCAATTATGGTCTTGTGTCTTCATTCTTCTTAAAACAATTGTAGCTGAAAATAATCAGACAAATTACAACCAATAGCTTCAGTCATTGAGCGGAAAAAATAGGCCCAATGATTGGCCCAGAATCTTTTATTTAGTTTTACAAATCAAGAGTAGGCCTGATTTGACTAATTGGCTTTGCATCCTTTCCTTCTGGCCTGGACTAGTCCATCAAAGACATGCTGCCCACCAGCTTTCAAAGTACACTGCTGCCACTGGTGAATGTATGAATAATTATCCCTCCCGGCTATTTTGTGCTGTAGTTCACCAAAACACCCTGAAACAACTTGAGTCTCACATACTTATGCCACCAACAGTACAAACGGGCCAATGGCAACCAAGCGCGCAGTCCTTCCTCCCTCACTTTAAAAACCACCAGTTGCCACTGACACACACATTAACTCTCTTGATTGTCTGTTTCAGAGAGGAAAGGCTGTAGCTAGCCCTGTCTGCTTCCCGCTGAGCCCTGGCGGTGTCGCAGCCTCTGGTTGTGATGAATATGTGAGGGGTATCTTCATGCTCTGCCAGGAGTTAAGGGGGCACAGAGCAGGGGGCAGGGGCACAGAGGGCATTCCCCAAACACCACAAGCGGAAGAAGGGGCACAGTGACATCATTTGTTTACGCCTCACTGGCCCAAACAACTTTTTGGCAGGAGGGCAATGGGCCTGATAGGTTTGGAGTAGTTTGTGTGTATCTGTGTGAGAGAGAGTGTTTGTGTGTGTGTGTGTGTGAGAGAGAGAGTGTGTGTTTGTGTGTGTGTGTAGAGAGAGAGGGAGTGTGTGGTTGTGTGTGTGATGTGTATCGGGTATGAGGTCACTACCCACCACACGCTATCCATAATCAGTAGAAGCAGGAGATGTGGTGCTGAGCTTTGCCGTGTTCTGGGCTCTGGGAGCTATCGTGACACCATCTTCCACACAGAGCCAATGCCAGGCAGGCTCACTGAACAGTGCTCTTCTTCCCCAGATTCTCAAGGCAAAGCAGTATGTGTATGTGCGTGTGTATTAGGGATGGGGGAAAAAATTGATTCAGTTACAAATCACGATTCTTGTGTGTGACGATTTTTAAATCGCCAGGCTGCCTGAAAAATCGATTTTTGTCTGTAGCCTACTTTTAATTATTTTATTCAAGGCGTGAAAAAACTTTGCCGCTTATAATCCTACAGATTGCGCAATGCATTCTATTTGTGAGTTCCTTACGGCTAGGAGCTCAGCTTCACACATAGTAGCTAGGTAGGAATACAAAGGCTAACATGTTGGCCAGCAAACATGTCAGATGTTCATGCTGCACCTCAACAGTTTAAATCGCACGTCTGGAAGAACGTCGGCTTTCATAATTTACAAGGAAAAAATTTGTTAGACATGAGCAATGCTGCAAACTATGCCACGGTAAGATAACGTAATGTGCTAATAATACCAAAATACGTGCCCATATCACTCTACACCATCCTGAGTTATCAGACAAAACGGAGGAGGAAGCCAAACCAAAGGAGGAAACAAACGCTGGATGCATGTTTCAGTAAGCTCAGAATCAATCTCTCATTAAATATGCAAAGACCTTCGTCCATATACTGTGGTCAAAAATACAGGTTGATATGATTTGCACATTAGATAGGGTGATAGGGTCCTCTTTTACCCCGACATGTACTCTTTTTGAGACCTAAAAAAGGCTTCCGACAGGGATTCCAAAAACATTCGGGATTTTGCCTCGTCGGATATTTGTGTTTCTCTGAGTCCTTCACAAACTAGTTGTTACGCGACAAAACAAATATTGTATGTAGCATGTCAAGCTGAATTTAGCCATCACCTTAATGCTCAGCACCCGACCCAAAGCAGTCCCAGGTTAGATTGCCGCCAACCCACACTCTCTCTTCTCTAGGAAAATAACTAGACCAACTCTGTAGCAGTTAGGGTTGCCGGTAGTTGAAGACGGTGGGCTGACTGAGGATATTCAAATTGCTTACCCCTAGAGTGGCACCATTGTGTCTCGCATAGATTCCTTGTATGACGGCGAGAGAGCATGAAAAAAATACAATTAAACAACAGTGTCTAAAATACACGCTGTCTGAAGTTAATTCGTTAATCGTAACTCTTTCATTTATAAGATATAGTCTTGAGAAGAAAAGCAAACTTTTAATTGCGATAAATCTAGATTAATTAATTTCGAAATGTTTTAAAATCTATTGACAGCAACTATTTACTGTCCCAGAATGGTTAAAAGTAGCCTAAGTGGCATTAATTTCTTAATCTGTCAGTTTGTGTGCAGTTTACAGGGGCTATACAATAAAAGGGCACATTTGTATTTATTTTCTCTATTGGCTGCCCTGCAGTCATTAAGTTAATGTTAAGATTTAGGAATTCAAACTTGAAATAAAACTTGGAAAGCTCTAAGTGAATTTGACTGTGTTGTAATTGAATGTATGATTCAACTGTTTTCCATGGTCCAGTTTAAAAAAAATAATAACCAAAAGAAATTGCAAGAAATCGTAATATCGAATCAATTGCAGAATCGCAATACCCACAGAATAGCGATACATATCGAATCGCCACCTAAGTATCATGATAGTATCGTATCGGGAGGTCCCGTCCCTAGTGTGTATTGAATGTGTTTGTCTGCGTGTGTTTGTGTGTACATGTGTGCAACTTGTTTGAGAGATAAGGCCAGGACATTTCATCCCCTCTGCATTCAGATAGACAGCTTGTGGGGTTGGGGTTGGGGTTGGGCTTTGTGCTGGAGTCGGTGGGTGGGCTGGGCAGAGGAACCCCTCAAACAAGAGACCTCAGAACCGTCAGTGGAGGGACGAGGGCAGTGTTTATGTTTATGGTTGTGGTGAAGTTAGCAGGGAAAGCAATCAGACCTAACCAGAGGACCCAACCAGAATGGCCTTTGTGGTTCTCCAGAAGGCTCCTTTGATGGGCGCCTGCAGTTTGCCTGTCTCACTGAAGGGGGCAGTGTGGCTTCAGGAACAGCAGCAGTGATCAGGATGAGATATTAAGGTCAGTGATGTCCCTGATCTCTGAGACAAGGTCACAGGCCTCAGGCCCACTGTGCACCAATAGGATGGCTCAATCTCATTGCCACAAACCCACTGCTAGCCAATAGAGTGACTTGATTTAACTGCTGTAAACTTACTGTCAGCCAATGGGGAGGCTCGATCTCGAAGCAACAAATCCACTGTTCGCCAGAAGAATGGCTCTGTCTCACAGCCATAAACCCACAATGAAACAATAGGGGAGCTTGATCTCACAGCCATAAACCCACAATAAACCAATAGGGGAGCTTGATCTCACAGCCACAAACTCACCGCAAACCAATAGCGAGGCTCGATAGCACAGACACCATACATAATGTGCACCAAAGGGAAAACCCGTGACGGAGGTTGTGGCTCAAAACATGGTTCACATTTTAGCATAAAACCCTAGCCTACATTTCCGCTGTCCTCGAATTCACCCATGTATAAAATTCAAATAATGTACCCACTCAAACAAACATTCGCTAAACCACATGCAGCCTTCATGGGAATGTTATGTTAAAAAAACACACATTTTTTAAATGGAATCACTTCTTATGTGGCTAGCTACCCTCCCCCTCCTATAAACTGCGTCGATATATCGTGCAGTAAACTCTGGCTCTGGGCGCAAAGGGGTTAAACTCAGCCTAGCCGAGAGTGTGGTTTGCTCATTACTCTCTCTCTCTCTCTCTCTCTCTTGCTGTCTGTCTGTCTGTCTGTCTGTATGCCGGTCAGATGGCTGGATCAGGATTGTTGGATGTGTAAGACACACACACAGGATGCAGCTGTCTCATGTTTGGCCATGTCTTACACACTCAAGGACAGCATTCAGAAAGCAATGCAACCCCCCAGCCTTAATCCTACATCACACTGTAATATGGCATAAGTACAGTATGAAATGAACACAGTGAAACTATGTTATACCAATGTAGACAAAAGAGGAAGACTGACTTTTAAAAATGTTAAACCAGAAAAGTCAGTCTTTCCATCTTCAGTCTTTAGTTGCATCTTTCTGACATGCAAGTGTGAGAAACAGCTTGTCAGTAAAACAAACGTTATTCATTTTTAGACCACCCAATATCAACATATTAGATCTTAAGACCTCTATCTGTTCATCTCTTACAGCTGAGCCAAAGAGTCTGTTTCCCAGTGCTTTATCATTAGAGCTCTTGGGCAAGCAATATCGGATTTTGGCCTGATACACAACAAACACGCACACACAGGCACATACACAAACGCACACGCCCACACACATGTACACACACGTATACACACACACACAAAGATAAATTCTGCTCCTCTCACGAAAACAGTCCCAGCATGGCGACTCTGTGAGCCCTGTGTCTGATTAGCGAGTGTCTGTGCTAACTGGGAAAGCTCTGCTCTGTGTCTATACCCTCCTCCTCTCCTCTCTTCTACTCACCTTGTAGTCATTACAGACCTGGAAAAGCATGAGAGAAGCCACCCAGGAGGCAGCCAGCACTGGGCCAGAGCTGGGACATACACGCACACACACTCACACATACACACACTCACTCAGACACACACACACACACACACACACACATATGTGCCCACACAATTTTCACATACCCTCACCAACCCCAAATTCCCAACAAAATGATTTGGATATACATTACTATTACATACATATTTTGAAATTTGATACCTTATAAATATGCATATGAAAGACTTCAAAACATCAGGATTACATGCAGTGGCCAGTTGTTTGCAATTCTGGTATTATTTCCTGAACATTCTTTGATAAACAACTGTCAGCAACAGCATAGGCTACCTCATGTCATATTCACCTTTGACCTGAGTTCCCTGCGGCTCCTTCGCTGTCTGTCTCCCCTGCACACACACTCAGCGATGGGCACAGCAGCACCTCATTTGAAGTGACGTGGCACATGTGCTAAGCGTTGGCAGTGTTTAGAGATCTCTCATGAGGGCCTGTGGAGACCACCCTCCCGCTGCAGTGCATTTAGATGAACTCCTGTGTGAGCCTGAGCTCCAGGATCTCTCTCTCTCTCTTTCTATTTTTCGCTCTCTCTCTCTCTGTCTGTCTGCTCTGCTCTGCATGCTCTGTGTTTGCTTCAGACACTGGGAAGAGTCTGACAAAATCCAAACACAGCAGTTAAAAGTAACGTCTCACCTAGCCTAAGAAATGACACTCAGTGCGGACACATGTGTCCAGTTTCCGATTTAAGCCCGATTTAAATCGAAGATCCGATTCATGTGTCTCCCCAAATCTAGATTTCCTGTGTCCGACTTGAGTCCGACTGGACTCCGATGTAGACCCCTGGATAAACGATGGGATTGTGCTGGGAATCGGACTACGCGCGCATGTGTCTCTCGAATCTAGATTTCAACTGGACAACAACAACTTTTGCACGTGCTTCAGATCCTGCCCACAGACATATACATGCATCATATATGTCTATGATATGATAATCGCTGCTAGACGCTCAGTTCTTGTGCTCCCTCTCATTCACGTTGAAATACTGAAACCGAAACTGAAACTTTGAAACTGGAACGCAACTGTTTTTGACAGAACGCGCTAATTCAGTGAACAAATATTTTCATATTACTTTTCCACCAGTTGTTAGTCATGTAATCCATTCATATCGATGTGAATCAATCAATACTAATACAACTTTAACTGTGGTGTGTTTTTGTTTCATTTCACAACATATTTACTGTATAATCAACCGTAGCAGATGTAAACATTCCGCATTTGATTTGAACTGACGCGGCCAAGATCTGGATTTGTCACTGCCATGTGCCGTGAGATAACGCAGTTAACCCCCCATGGAGAGAATCGGATCGGATCGGAGTACTGCCATCATGTGCACGCACTGAATGGAACTAATTTGACCTCATTTGCTGAGTTTACAGAACTACACATTGTTTTTGTCAACCCCCTTTTGTTTCTATCACTTGTACCACATTGCAGTTCATTGAGTATTCAGACAACACCAGTCTCCAACACCGTTCAGAAGCTACCGCATGGCTGGATGAAGAACAGGATCTGTGGGCCAGACCTGGGCCAGATCTGGCTGTGCCGTGGGACAGAGGGTGTCTCTGGTTCAAGGAAACCCTTGGTATGTTGACAGATTGGGGCGTCTTTTTGAGTGACACTGTTAGGCAAAAGAACTGCCAGAACCCAAAGCAGGGCAGGTTTTTTATTGATGAATAATAAGCTCTGGTGATATAACCCTTCAAATCATATACATACCATTCGCTGTGTGATATGTTCCCAGTGCTGTTGCATCAGTTCATATTGCATCAGCTGCAGCTGGCTGTGAACCAGATCCGGCCCTGCTAGGCTGATGCAGGTCAGACCAGTTCCACAGTGAGCTGGCACACAGAGCAGCCACACCTGACGTGATACCCCACGCTCACGTGCCGGTGACACAGAGATCTGGAGATGGGAGGAGAGGGGCCTGGTGGCCACCCAGCTCTGGGTTTGGACAGCGCGCAGCTCCTAATGGGATGTTTATACTGGAGAGAGGGTTCCTGAGGCACTAAATAGTCTTCAGCAGACCAGCATGGCCATGTAGCAGAGCTGGCCTGAGGAGGAAACCATGATATCAATCTCACTAGCAGCCCAGTGGAGGATGCTCTCTCTTCAGGGGGGCGGCGGGGTTGAGCAGGGGGTGAGGGGTGGTTCAGGGGGGCTTGCGACTCTAAGGGGAAGAAGTAGTGGGAGATGAGTTTTGATATTTTGCTAACCCTCTCTCCCCACCCCCCCACCCCCCCCCCGCCTCATGTCACTACCCCCCTCGTAGACCTTGGGGGGGTGAGTGGGGGCGGGTAATGATGTTAGTCCGTGGCAGAGTTCTGGGCCGCCTGTGCGTCACACGTGATCCGGTGTGTGTGTGTTTGTCTGTGTGTGCGCGTGTGTGTGCATCAGATTTACACGAGGCAGCGCACGGGATTCAAATGAGGAATCACCATCACTCTCTCTCTGCCCTCTGGGAATAGCTTGAGTGCGTCAGAAAATAACATCCTGCCCGTTCAGAGCTGCTGTTTGTGCATGTTTTTTGTTATGTGTGAGTGTGTGTGTAGAGGTAAGTGTGTGTGTGTCTGTGTAGAGGTAAGTGTGTGTGGTGTGGTTTCATAGCTTTTGGTGGGTCTCTGATTGCGGCACTTAAGATAATTGGCCCTTTTGAATGGCCCCTTTATTTTTGAAAACTCTACCACTCTCATTTACACAAAAACACTCATGCTCATGTAGACACATATGCACACACTCTCTCTCTCTCTCTCTCTGTCACATACACACAAGCACACATAACACACACACACACACACACGCGGTTAAACGGTTACTGTGTCAGGCTAGACCCGGCATGGCTTGTACAGCATTTTCTCCCTTCCATTGTAGCCTCCATCCTAGCTGCACACTTCTGAAGCGCTGCATCTGTGCTCCATTCATAAAGCCAGGAGAGGTAGAGGCGCTGATTCAGGCGTCTGGCTCGACGCAGGACATCACAAGACCTTGGTTGAGAGGAAATCAGAAACACACCTCCACTGGGCCTGACCCAGCTCCACACGGCTTTTCTCAGAGGCTCGTAAATAAGCGCTGCCTCTCCGGGTTGGACCTTGCCGGGCTTGCTGGTTTTATATCTGAGCTGTCATAATGCTTAGGTGCGAGCAGGAAGCCAACACTGGACTGCAGTCTTTTTGTATTGTTAAATTGTAAATTACTGAGCAGGAGGACAGGAGAGGAGAAGAGAAAAGTAAAGAGGTGAGAGGAAAAGAGATGGGTGGAGAGGTGATGTGAGTAAAGGAGAAGTGATGAAATGGGATAGGAGAGAAGTAGAGAAGAGAGGAGTAGAGTAAAGAGGAGAGGAGATTGGAAGAGTAGAGGGAAAGATTCCCAGGCTTCAGCCCTGCCGTGTCCAGCAAACCTCCCAGTCTGGCGGCCAGCATTAGAGGAGGCTCCACATGAAGCTGACAGCACCGTAAATCAGACAGACGGGTCTGCTGTTACGGACATGCTCTCTGGGGATGGGGGAGACTGTGTGCGTGTGTGTGTGCTTGTATCTGTAACCAACATGCTCCCTGGGTCTGGGTGTGTGTGTCGGTGTGTGTGTGTAACCAACTCTGGGGGTGGGTGTGTGTCTGAGAGACTGCCAGTGTGAAGAAACTCTCTGTGTATTAGTATTTGTGCATATGTGTGTGTGTGTGTGTCTGTGCATGTTAGTGCGCAAATGTGTGTGTCTGTGTCTGTGCATGTTAGTGTGCAAATGTATGTGTGTGTGCATTTCTGTATGTGTGTGAATGTATGCATGTGTGCTTGTTTGAGTAGGTATCTGTGTGTTTGTGTGTGTGTGAGTGTACTTGCACAGTACCACAGTTCAAAGCGCTTGTTTCATTTTGCTTTTGGCTCCAAAGCTGCTGAGAAGCACAGGGGATTCCTCCCTTCGACTGGCCTCCTCATCTTGCAGTGGCAAAGATGTCCATACATGTGTGTGTGTGTCTGCGTGTGTGTGCATATGTGCATTTGATAATATGCATGTTCAAATGTGTGTGTGTGTGTATTTTGTGTCTCCCTCATCCGGCCTCTCTCTGCCATGGAAAGGATGTGTCCAGCTGCTCACGGTTTGATCCAGAGCAGAGCATTGTGGGAAGGGAAATGACCCCTGACGTGGCAGGTCCAGGGAAAGCCTACATGAGGACGTGGCTTGAGGCAAATGTCAGAGCTGAGGAGTGTGGAGAGTGAGTGTGTGTAAGAGTGAGTGTGCAGATATGATTATGTGTGTGTGTGTAGGAGTGAGTGCGCACAAATGATCATGGGTGTGTGTGTGTGTGTGTGTAAGAGTGAGTGTGCAGATATGATTATGTGTGAGTAGGAGTGAGTGCGCACAAATGATCATGTGTGTGTGTGTGTATGTGTGTGTGTGTAAGAGTGAGTGTGCAGATATGATTGTGTGTTGTGTGTGTGTGTGTGTGTGTGTAAGAGTGAGTGTGCAGATATGATTGTGTGTTGTGTGTGTGTATGTGTGTGTAAGAGTGAGTGTGCAGATATGATTGTGAGCGTGTGTGCCCGCGTGCGATGGGGCCCTCTCTGTCTCGGACAGCTTTAACAGTCCCGTGTCATGAGCCGTGAGCCATGAGTCTGCCAGGTGTGCCCCATGCTGAAGAGCAACAACATGGAGGAGACTTCAAAGGCCCAGCGCCCCTGCTCTTTAAATGAGATCATGGCAGCTCCTCGTGGCTTTAAAGCCAGACGACAGGCTAGAGCTGCAGAAACGCACGCACCGAGCAAGTGTTTCAGAACTTCCAGCACAATCACTCCCAATCCCAATCCAGTCCACTCCTTCTCTTCTCCTCTCTTCTCTGCACCTCCTTGCTTCTCTTCTCTCCTCCCACTCCACTGCTACTTCTTCTTGCTCCCTTCTTTCCTTGCCTTCTTTCCCCCATGTTATCCTCTTTTCTGCTTTCCTCTCCTCTCCCTTTATCTTTTCCTCTCACCCCTCCTTTAGCCTTCCTTCCTCACTCTTGTCCTCCCCTCTCCCTTCTCCTCTCATTTCCTCTCCCTCCTCTCCCTTCTCCTCTTCTCGCCTCTCCTCTCCCTCCTCTCCTTCTCTCCTCCTCTCTGACCTTGTGGAGAAGCACACATATGTGACCCAGCCCTGACGGCTGAAATTGCATCATGTCAAAACAAATGGCGACTTCCCATCACAAGAGTAAACCGCAAAAACACAAACACCTCTTGCTGTCGTACATGAAGCATCTCCCCCGTCTCTCTTTTTCCCTCCTTCTATCTTCTCTTTTGGCACAGGCCATCCCTCCAGTCCCTTCTTTCCTCAAGTGTTTGGAGCTAGCAGGGGGTGGGTGGCGGTGGGGGGGAATGTTGGGGGTTGACGGTACAGTTTAGAGGGGAGAACTCAAAGTCGGAGAGGGGTGGTGGGAGGGGGGACGGACTCCCCAGCGCAGACACATCTGCTTTCCATCAGTATATCACTGAAAAGGGGGCGCAGCGTCAGAAAGAATGGGGGTGCTTGTTCCACGCCAGTGAGCCTGTACTCAGCCAAAGCCTGTGCCAGCCTGGCCTGCTGGAGGGCAGGAACCAACTCCCTGGAGAGAATGACATTTGACCCCTACAGCAGGCACAATTCGGGGCAACCTGTTCTACTGAACTCTGATTAGAAGGTAGAAGGTAAGAGCAGAGATATCTTAATATCTTAACGCTAATGTAGGAATCAGTCTTGATGCGGGTATTGCAACAATGGTGAGAGTATTACAAGTGAAACTTTGGACCTATTAACATATATACACAAATGTAATTTAAAACAGCACAAACAACTAGGCCTAATTTGTCTTGGTTGTGGAGTTGGTTCTGTAAGAGATTGAATCCATCTGGTGCTAGATAAATAATGAGGGGATTAATGCAGTTCTGGTACACTGACTTTCTTCCCATGGATTGATACTGAAATATCAGTCTTGGAACAAATAGTTCAACTGACTGTCCTACTGACTGCAACACCATGCAGACAAAATGGCTTCTTCCCCACTCGATATTTGGATCCTACCCCTAGACAATTCAGTTGGTTATAATGAACCTTCCATACAGAATCCTTATTGACACTCGAGTTGTGTTCTGTTTTACCAGGCACATGATCAGAACTTTTTTAAGTGGGATGCAGAAAGAAATGATTGCTGACTGTTGCTCTCTTCCTTGCTGGTGGGTTTACAACCTGGCATGGCTCATTCACCTGTCTTAAATGACCGACGCAGGTGTAGGGTTTTCATGTTCCTCGCGAATGGGGTGCGAGGGAGTTTACTTGATTTTCTCTTAGTCCTTAGGTGTGGTGAGACGGAGTGCTTTGCGTGTTATTACAGGAAACATTGGAAGGAAGCGAGATGCATCCAGCTCCGAGTTGCGATCCTGGAAGGGGGCCAATGACTGCGACGTATGTGACTGTGGTTCGGGTGGTTGGATCAACGCAGCTATCTTGGAGGGGGCTTTTTTCCTGCAAGCACACCAAGAGGCCGATACTGGACTTTCGCCCTCCAGCAACTTAAGTGGTCTCCTCTTATCTTCGAGTTGGGCTATTTAGAGGGACTGAACTGAGATATTTTTCCGCCTCGTCTCTTCATCATGGTATTTTGGAATTGCGGTCAGTGGGGCTGCAGTTGATTAGAATTGGCACTGTCCACTGTTCAAAGAGGACCTATTGTGCTTTTCTGTTTTGTCCCTTTCCTTAAGTGTGCTATATAGCCTCGTTGGAATTCCAGACTTTTTCCTTTGTAACAAGATGATGCAATCTTGTAAAACAATCCTTATTGTCCACCTTGCTCCCCAATCAGAGATCACTGGGCTCATCAGGAGGGAGGCGTTTCAGACGAGAGGTGTACATCTCGTACAGTATGAGAAAAATGATATGTTTTTGGAACATTGAAACCTATTCTAGTAGAAACCAAAAAAGTGCAATTTTATGCTTGGCAAACATTCATTTCCTTTAAAAAAAAATCTCTACATTTATTGTGTTGTGGAACTTAAACATCTGGTATCTGGAGCTTGTGTTGACATATTACGGCCTTCCACTGCCAGTTTGATGCTAGTTTTTCTCCCCTCTCCTTCAGTGTTCAGTGTTCAGCTCTGGTGCGCTAGAGATGGACAGCGTCATGGATTCCGGACGTTAATACTGTTGGGACTCTGCCCCACCTCTCTGTAGTCCTTGCGAGGTGAAACTGTCCCCTTGCTGGCTTGTCCCACCCTTCATTGGACTGTACTTTGTGTCTATTTCATATACTGACTTTTTGTGATTGTAGTAAGCAAATCAAACATTTGTATTTTTTGTAAACTGATTCCTCTGTCTCAACTGGTGTGTTGAGAGAGAGAGAAAGATTATTTTAACTTTGGTTTACATGAGCACTTTACTGCTTAAGCAGTATCTGGAACAAAAACTTGAAGTTGATTTAACCACTGTGTTCCCGTATAAATTGAGCTTGCAGGTTGCATGTCTGACCTAGATATGCCATACAAGTCTGAGCTCTGTGGACTCGACTCGGAAGTGAGCTGAAGTGTGTGTGTGTGTAGAGTGTGTTTGCGAGATGCGCTGCTGTTGCTCAGCTCTACCTGGTACACAACAGGGTTGTGGCTTCAGTCAACCACGTGCCAAGAGTCAGTGCCGAAGTCTCTGGAAAGTTACAAATATTTAGTCTGAGAACATCTGTGCAGCAGGCTCTGATCCATGGCGAGAGAGAGAGAGAGTAAGATAGAGAGACAGAGAGAGGGAGAGATAGAGAGAGAGGACAGGGACCTTTCTTCATCATACATTTAAAAATCAGATGAGGATGTGATGTAAATTACGAATTACAGCGCTATTGTGTAACAACAGTAGGGTCAAAATCTGCTAAATGTTAGGAAATGACTCACAGGGGACAACACACAGGTTATTGTCATTGTGAATCTTCCAGCGAACACACACTCTAGTCCTAAGCCCCTCTTCCAGAAAGACACACATCATGGGCCGACAGCTGGAGGAGGCATGTTTGTGTGTGTGTGTGTGTGTGTGTGGTTGTGTGTGTGTGTGTTGAGATGAGGATAAGATATGCGTGAAGTCTGGAAGACGACGTGTGGATGTCTCCGTAGCAGGGCCAAGAGATGCAGGCCTATCCCCCTGTTACAGGGTGGAAGTGGAGGCTATGAACCAGCTCTCCTCATCCCTCTCTTCCCCAAGCCCGCCCTGCTCTGTTCTACACACCTCCTCCCTCCGGGCAAAGGCTAATCTCTGTGTTAGATAACAGCGAGAGCCTCTCAGACCAGGCCACTCACTGCTGTCGAGGACACGCACAGACACACATTCTCACTCTCTCTCCCTCTGTCTCTCGCTTTCTCTCTTTCCTTTCTCTACCCTTACCCTGCTTTCCCTTCCATCCCTATCCTTTCCATCCACAGAAACACACTTCCAAGAAAATGCCTGGCCCAATTTTTTCTGCAAGGTTTCAAAGCACTTTCAAGCAGGTTTTATGAGGTGGTCATTGGACTAACTTTCACGACCACATTAGAAAGAGCAACAACCATTCTTTTCAGCTGGAGCACACTAGCGTGTCCAGTGTCCCCCCCCCCCCCCCGGCTTACCACAAATACAAACACTCACTGAATCACAGCCTTTAACTTCCCCCTTCACACACCTAATGAATTTGTGTTTGGGCACCAGAGACCTAAATGTCTCCAAACGGTCCTTGAGGAGGAAACCAAACAGAGGCTGAAAAGTTACCCAAACATGCGCGGCCTTGTGATCTGACCTCACACTGCCAACCCCCCCCCCCTCCTGCTGCACAGTGGAGCGTAGGACCAGCGCCACACCACCTTACTTTCAGCTCACCACTATCCCTCTCTGCAGCTACAGCCACAGTCATGCCTGCAAACCCTTAACCAGACAGTTTTCTTAAGCTAATCTCACAGGTTTCTCATGTGTTTGTTTCATTTCTCCCAAACAGAGCACGCTTTGAGCAGTTGTGCTCATCTCGTGAGAACACAATGTGTTTCCCTCAGGTGGTCCTTCCAGTTCTGACATCAAGGCACTAGGAACATACTGTCAGATCATCTGACCTACATAAGGCCACACAACTGAAATCTTACAACACAAAGCCTTCAGTGCTTCAGTTATTTAGCCTCCTCTTGCTTTGTAGAGTGGAGTCCGGCTCAGATGAGGCCCAGATCAGGTTAGTGGGGGGAGTTCTGCAGAGAGGTGTTTCCAGCCCTGATGTATTTGTGGGTTCCTGCTGTGGATACTCTGTGTTGGATCCCCCGCAGCTTGTCTGTAAAGGACATCAGGTGGAGATGGGTGGGTTGTTGGTGATTGGGGGGGGGGGGGGGGGGGGGGGGGCGGGTGGAGCTACCAATGGGGCTGCAGCCTTGCCTGCATGCACCCCGTGGGTGAAGACTGAAATTGGGGTGATGGTGGGGTTGGTGTGTTTGGGGGCTGGGGGGATTTGGAGGCAGCTGGAGAAGGGAGGGGGTGTCTGTGCTCTCACTCTCCATCACAGCTGCAGCCTTGCAGGCTGGCCCTTTGCCTGCACAGCTGAGACTGAACACACACACACACACACACACACACACACACACACACACATACACGCACACACCATCTCTCTCCCCACCCTAAGTCTTTGGCTCAAAAGTTAGTAACCATACTGGAAGGCAGCCAGTGGTGCTAACGACTCAAAGTTGTGCCGCTGCTGCAAATTCAATCACGCTCTCTCTCACAGCCCTTCACTCGGGCTGCACGTACAAATGGAAGAGAACCGTTATCATTTCAACAAGAGATAGCAACGCACAGAGCAATTGCTGCAATCTGCCCTGAAGTTACACTGGCCTGATTACACAGAGACCGAGTAGGGTTTTCTCTGACAGGCATGAAAAACAATTGCTTTACAAACGCTAAATGTACTAAGCACACACCTGGAATTGATATTTGCAGGAAAACCCTAATTTTCCCTGCCTAGCAGGGCTGTGAGCTGCCTAAGTCAACATGAGGGCTGTTTAGGTGTGCGATGAAGAAATTGTGATGCAATTAAAACAGGAACACATGTTGATACAGCACGATTATCATCTTGTGTAAATGTAAATCAGATTTGGAAGTTTTCATTTTAATTGAAATTCGCTGTCATTTTCACTTCTCCGGACTCTGTTTGATGGGGAAACCTATCAGTCACTGGAAGTTTTCATAAGGCTCTGCTTCTGTCATACAATGTTTTGTTTGGCAGTCGCACTGACAAGAACCACCCTACCCCCCCCCACACTGATTTCCTAGGGCTTTGTGAAATTATGTTTTCGTTTGCTCAAACCTTCGAGAAATAGAAAGTGACAGAAGAAATGAGCTCCCACCTCATGGTGCAGCTCCCTCCCAGCATGGGTGTTACACATATGGCTATTGCATTCTCGTGACTAGTGATACATATACGCCGAGGCTCTCCGCATGTTGAAAAGAAGATATCTCGTTTGTTTAAAACTAAGAGTAGGAGGTTCTGCGTGAGAACTGTCACTTTTAATTAGTGTGTCCCTTGTCTGATTTATCAGGGCCTAGCGATCAAGACAACTAGCAGGGTTTTTCCTGGGTCAAAATGGCTCTTCGGTGCACCCCAAAAAAAATTGCGCGCTGCGCGCGCACAGTCTGTCTTATCTATCACCGTATTAGCAGACTTCAAAGTCTTTTTTTCCCCCTTTTCTTACATTTCATAAATAATGGAGGATATGCTTGAGGTTATCATTTTGCTTCCACTTTAAATCAAAATAGACAATAGGCTAATACATTGACAATAGTCCAAGCCCCATGGTGCTATCATGTATGGTTCAAAGATTAGCAAGGTTTACCTCATATGCAAACTACTGAAATCTATATCAATAGAATCTAGGACTAACCAGTGGTCAGAAATGGAGCGCCATAAATATTGAAACCGCCGACTGATGAAGTCAGGTTGCATACGCAGGTTGAGTAATTAAGTGATTGGCAGCTGGCCGCTCAGTCCATTCGCGCACCTCACAGTTGCGTATAGATCAGACTTATCAACTCGATTACTATTGATGAAAACAGAACGAGGGCTTGGCTGTAGCCTACTTGAAACATAGGCTACTATTCAGAACATATTCGCTGACATGCATTGCATACGTGATGATATGCTTACAAATCTGCTTGAAACAACTAGTGAAGGTGTTTTAGAATAATATTTATGCCATACAATAAGTGACGTTATGTTAACACCACTTATTAATGTTATAGTAAACACTATTAACACCCAAGCTATTAAAAAGGTGACAAACAGTTATAAACCTTGATAGATAGAAACATCTTTAATCAATCAATTTTAAATATTTCAGTAGCGGTGGGTGTCTAGATTACGACAAGTAACTTGTTTGGATTTCAACTGAAACATGTTTTCGGTTTTATCCCGTTGTGTAGTAGACCAACACGCAAAATGAGCTGATACACGAGGTATTGTGTATCAAGATCCAATCGTGATTTAGGCCTACCTGTGCTACGTGTCAAGAGATTAGCCAAACATTACCGATATGACCAAGTATGATCTCTATCAAAATCCGTAATCTCTCGTGAACATCTCCTCATTCGGTCGTCAGCTGTCGTCCCTGTGATAAGCGGGTAAACCTCAATTTAAAGAGGGATAGAGGTATCGGTGTCGGTTGAAAACTGTATGACCCTCACAAGTTCTCGTTGCGAAATCGAATTCGCTCAGTTCGTTCCATGACAGTTTGTACACACAGAAATAAATGGCTGTCTAGTACACTTAATAACGTTCTACAACTGTAATGTTTTACACACATACAATATCAATACCCCTTTTGGGCTGGAGCGTATATTGTTTAAAATCCGTTATCCTGATTGACACCGAAATCTATATTAAGTAACGTGTACCAGCGCGTAGGTGTTTATAGGTCGTGGGTGCTAATAGGATGTCTATGGTGCTAATAGGTCGGACAACATTTTTAACTAACATCTTCTCTAAACTGGCAACTTGGAGAAGCCTCTGTTCAATGATTGGCTGAAGGGGTGGGAGGCGGGATCTGCTGCTGCTGTCTTGAATTCAACGTGAGGGCTCAAAACACCGTTAAACTGAATTGGATGACAGTTTTTTTTTTTTTTTTTAAATCGCAGACTCTTTTTTTTTTTATTTAGGCGCTCGGGATTTTTCATAGGCGCACGGGAAAACGGCTTAGGCGCGCGCCGAAATTTTCTCTATGCAGGAAAAACCCTGAACTAGGCTCCACGTAGCTGCACGAGATTGGCGCGAACATTTCCCAAGAAATCGGAGTGATTTTTTTTTGTTTGTTATTGGAAAAAGGGTTTATGCTGGGTAAGTCTGTACGTCCCTGTGGTCTTCCTTAGACGTCAAAGGCCTTAAGGGGCTCGGGTCCCAAAGGAGTCCTAAAGCTCCTCTCTTACGTCGATACAGTGCAAAACGTCCATCTCAGAGGAAGGGTGGGATTTGACGCAATGACGAATTGAGCGAGTGAGTCTGAACATGTGTGTGTGTGAGAGAGAGAGGGTATGCATCAAGCCCAGGGGACTACAAGTTCTGCTTGTCTTACTACAGTGACATCTGTTTTGGTCAGATGTTCTCCTTTTCCTCCATCTTTCTGTATACTCCCCCGCCCACCCAACTCTTCCCCACACCCTCTCTTTCTTCCTCTCTCTCTCTCTCACCCTCCCAGTCTGTGTGTCTGTTTCCCAGCGTCCTCGTTCCCACACGGTGCTCCCTCCTGTCTGCAGGCTATGGAAACCAGTCCTGCAGCTGTTGTGCATTGGTTTGATTAGAGTTGAGGGAAAACATCAAATTATTTGTCCTGTCTTTGTCTAAACTTCCAGTTGTTATCGTATCCTGTGAAACGGCCCCGGCAGCCGTTTGTGCTGGACCCGGCCAGCGTCTCGGGACTCCAAGGGCCGCGGGATCCATTTCAGGGGCCCCAAGGTGTCTCACTCTTAGGCTTACTCCCCCAGAGGTCCCTGTGTGTTCTCTGCGGGTTTGTATGTGAGTGAGTGTTGTGTGTCGGTGTGGAAGCATGCATGCATGGTTGGGTGTGTGTGTGCATGTGTGTTTGTGTATGTGTGTGTCCCTGGGGCGTTGTACGACTAGAGGAACCACACACACCTGGTTCCTGTCCCTTCGTGACCCATAAAGAGAAGAAGGAGGCCCACCTACCTCGAGTGCCCCTACTCTGTGTCCAGCCTTTTCCTCCAGATCTCTTCTTATGTCTCTCTCTCTTTCTCTCTCCCACACACACACACACACATGCACACACCTGCACACACACGCACACACGAAAAAACACATACACACACACTTTCTCTATGTCTCTTCCTCCCTTTTCTCTCCTTTCACTTCCTTTTTCCCTCTCTCTCCCACTCTATCTTTCTTTCTCTCTTTCCCCTTTCTCTCCCCCTATATTCCTTTCAACACACACATCTGGGAGAGGTTAGGTGTGACAGGCTTTTGACGGGGCCCTTCTCCCATAAAGATCAGTGTCCCACCACCCACCCCTCCCCACCCCCTTTCTTTGACGTTGAAATCTCCATCCTGTGTCTGTGCCTGAAACCAGATCTGGAGAATAGCCCACCTGGAGGGGGTCCTTTTTCGCTGCTACTCAGAACCCGCCACATGAGCAGCCATGGGCCGGTGAGTCCAAAGACCTTTTTATAAGCCAGTAAAAGAGCTGCTGAGAGCATCTCAAATTGGCCAGGCTCTCTGCGTCGCCGAACAGATCGAAGAGATGATCGTAGGCTCTGAGCCCCTGGGGGTAGTTCTCCCCTTCTACTACCACCACCCATCCCCCCCCCCTGCCGCAGATTATAACAGACTCACGAAATCAGCTGCAGGGTTGCGCTCTGCCTAGGAGGAGGAGGACACCGCCACCTGTTTTACATGCTTGCAGCAGCTTTGTTCCATCTGCGCAGAAGTCTGCAGAGTCTCTCCATGAAGCACAGGTTGGGTCGTGCACTTCTTAGAGTGCTCTGGCCATCAGGGCAATAACTGTGAGACAAGCAAACCCTGAAACAACACAGAATCCTCCCTCGCACACAGAGTGAAGAAGACGAAAAATGGCCCCGTCACCAAACGGAGCCTGGGAATGACTATAAGCAAAATCCATATGAGTGGGAAAAGCCTTGCCCAGGAAGTCAAGGAGGCTTATGAGGACATTTCCTTGGAGTCTTTCCAGAGGAGGCTAATTCATACGAGGAGATTCTTCCCTCCTTCGGCCTGAGGGAGCACTCAGACGGTGATGCAGACGAGGCAGCAGAAACCCTATCTGGCCTCATTTAGTTTTGGGGTCACACTTTATTTGGACAGACTATAGACTATCTACAGATGCCCAGATTTTACAACAAATCTATCTATTCAAACAACAATGTATGGTAAAGATTAGGGTTAGGGGATTGGTTTGGTTAAGGTGATGTTTAGTGGACAATTTTATTAAACCATCTGTAAAAGTGTCTAGTAAATGTAGACAGACTGCAAATAGAGTGTTAGAGATGGAGAGCCATGACAGTGAAAGAGAAAAAGAGAGTAAAAGTGATTTTTCTTTCTTCCAGGTCTTTTCTTCCAGCAACAGGGTTTTTTGTACCATATACGTTGTCGCAGTGATGTTGTTGCAACAGATCGAGTGTCCAAGGGTGTCATTTTTAAAGAGTGCATATGTACAGTATGTGTCTGTTTTTGTGTAAAGTAATAAAAGGTTTCTAATGGTGTGTAGGAGTGTATGTGTGTGTTTGTGTATGTGTGTGTGTTTGCATAAAAGCCTTCCCTGTGCAGTTGTGGCAGAAAGCCATTGCACTGGTTGACCGCTCAAACTCTATGCACAGCACCTGTTACTATCACTCCTGTTCTAGTCTGGGTGGAACACCATGTTTCTGTCACAACTGCAGACTATGAACAAGCCTAGTGTGTGTGTGTGTGTGTGTGTGCCTGGGTATTTGCCCATGCATGTTTCCATGTGTGCCTGTGTGAGCTGTTGTGTTTGCCCATGTGTGTTTCTGAAGATGTGTGTGTGTGTGTGTGTGTGTGTGTGTGTGTGTGTGTGTGTGTGTGTGTGTGCTTTTGAGCTTCAGCAGTCAATCAGGCATGACACAGCCATGAATGTAGAAAAAAAGGTTTCCTGTAAAAAAAATAAAAAAAACCTTCCTGTGCGAATTTTACACAAATTCACAAACTAACTAAATGAAGAGCACCATATAAAAAAAGTGAGCCAACAATTAAAAAAACTCCAGACAATGACTCACTTCTTTTTTCACACACTCTTTCGCCGTTTCTCTCTCCCTTCCCTCCCTCCCTCCCTCCCTCCCTCTCTCTCTCTCCTTCCCTCGCCGTCTCCCTCCCCTCCACTCCTTGCATCTTTTGTGCAGCGTGAGGATGGAAAAGTACTGGTGCCCTCGCCAGCATTTTGCCTTGTGTCTGTTCTGTTCTTATCGCAGCTTTTAGCCGTCGGTGCTCTGAATGGAACCAGTGCAGTCCCACCTCCCTGGTATCCCCACTGAAACCAGACCTGCGTGTGTATGTGTGTGTGTGTGTGTGTGCGCAGAACTCTCCGGAAAAGAAAGGGAGTGGGCAAGGGACCTGGCACTTAAAAGGTATTAAGGTGTCCTATTTGGAGGGGTTTAGAATGGGAGAAGTTACTGCTGTTGCTGAGCTGTGCGGTAAGCTCTTAAGAAAACATCAGATAAGGACTGGAGAAGCATCCAGCCTCATGCCACACACACACAAACACACATACACACACATACAGATACAGACTCACACACACAGACGTGCAAACATTCACACATGCTAACACACATATACCAGCACATACTCACACACATGTGAATACACAGCCATGCACACACACCCTCTCTCTCTCTCTCTCTCTCACTCACTCACTCACACTCACACACACACACACACACACACACACACACACACACACACACACACACACACACACACACACACGAAGGGCCTCCACTCCGTACCAGTTACCACATAAACTTTAAGTTGTAAATCAAACACAAGGCCCAAGACAACATTCTAACGAACACACACACACACTCACATACACCACGATTATATGCACAGACAGATTGGTAGAGACAGAAAGAAAGAAAAAAAAATCCCAATCTTGATGCCTTTATGTTAGTGGTTCTTCCCTCTGTTTTATAAAGGCAGGCATTTAGGAAGATTGGAGAACTTGGATTAATTTTAGGTGTTCAAAAAATGTCCTCATGTTTGCTAAATTAGAGGTTAATTGTGAAGAATGTCACCGCATCTGAACCGCATTTGTTGCATACAACTGTTGGCACCAAAAACTCACTTTTAACCAGTTCAGCCCTAAACTTGGAACTTGTAACTTCTTGCCAAACAAACAGGGGGCGCTGTTGCTCTCTTGGTCATTGAACTGGTTGAGACACAGAGAGACAAGGAACGATAGAGGGTCAGTGAACAAGAGAGAGTGCAAAGGGAGAATACAGAAGAGAGCGAGAGAGAGAGAGAGAGAGAGAGAGGAAGGGTGAGAGTGAGGGTGAGCGAAAAGGGTAGAGAGAGAGAGGCAGAGGGAGAGACAGATGAGGAGTGCTGCTGTGTCTTGTCTGCTGGTAAGTGGTTGGTGACCAAGTGACCAAGAGTAGGGTGAGCAGCACAGCTAATCTCTCAGTGAAGGGAACATTACCTTTCTTGTCAGCAAACCTGTGTGAACAGAAGGAATGCAATGCAGCTAAAAAGACTGAATTACATGCCGTCTCACTGAAACAGGAAGCCCTTAACACTCTGGTTACATGTGTGTGTGTGTGTGTGGTGTGTGTGTGTGTGTGTGTGTGTGTGTGTGTGTGTGTGTGTGTGTGTGTGTGTGTGTGTGTGTGTGTGTGTGTGTGTGTGTGTGTGTGTGTGTGTGTGTGTGTGTGTGTGTGTGTGTGTGTGTGTGTGTGTGTGTGTGTGTGTGTGTGTGTGTGTGTGTGTGTGTGTGTGTGTGTGTGCATGCATACGTGTTTGTGCTTATCCATCAGACTTGTCATGTATTTTGTTGAGATGTTTTCACAGCCAGCCATCCCTTGTGATCTGGTAAATTAGGACTGGATAAACTCAAATGATCTAAGCTGTCATGCCTGTGCTTATAAATGATCAGCTGGTTCCTCGAGGTGGTGTCTGGCTAGAAGGGCAGAGTTTAACAAATGCCACCGTCTGTGGACCGATGCCCATTCCTCTCGTCCATCCTGCCAGTGTCCAGTGCCTCTGCCCGTTCCCCATTCACTGCATGCCACCAGGGAACAAACTCACTGTGGAAACATCCATGTCATGACTCCTGTGCCACAGCAGAACTTCTTTTTCCAAAGCACCACACTCCACACACACAAATAGAAACCATCAATCCCTCAACCGGACAGCACGGGACAGAGAGGGGGACTCACTGCCTTGAGCCGTGGGCCACCTGACCTGGATGGATGTTCAGAGTGGACCTTCGGAAGACCTTCAGGAAAGGTGAGCAGCCAAGCTGAGGTGGCAGAAGTCTGGGAAGGGGTGAGCCATGGCAGGGGGTGCCAGGGGACAGCAAGGCCTCAATGGAGTTCTTGTGGGGGGGGGGGGCGCTCTGCAGCCATTCTGACCTTTAGATCCCTCACGGAACAGTGCAACACCTCTGCTCTGTCTAAACACTTACTGGACTGTGGGCCTCACTGTGCGTATGAAGCTTTTTACACAGAAAGCAACTGACTGGTTGTTCAGATTAAAGTCTTCCATGCTACAACTTTTAAATGCCTAATATCAAACAACGCAGTCTTACACCTCTACAGATGGGTATTTTCTTGCTTTCATGTTATTCATGTTATTTGGACAAATAGATAATGTCATAGGGTTTTGTGTATGTGTGTACTATGGGCCGTCGAGGTCATACTTGACAGCCTGCGCTCTCACAGGCCATTTCCCCTCCTCTCTCTACTTGCTGCTCTTGCCTCCGAAGATTTAGTAGAAAAAAAGTCAAACAAGAGAATGAGGAAGAAAAGAATGAAATTGGGGGGAAAAAGGGAGGAAAAAAATCTCTCTATGGCACCAAAGCAGCTTAGGCAGTCTTAATCTCTCCACTCCCCCCATCCCCACACACACACTCACACCACCACCTCCACACCTTCTTCTCAACTACCCCCCACCCACCAACCCCACCCCCCGACCTCAGCCCAGATCAAAGCCACCTTCTACCTTTGGATTTGGCTCCTCAATTAGCCGGATTAGTATCAAATTGAGTTTTGATTTGGTCCCCATTGTGACACGCTCGGCGGGGTGCCACGGCAGTATGGGAGCACGTGAGGACTGCCGAAATACCGAACTCCACCGGGGGGAGGGGGTACCTTGCTCCTCCACAACAAGGGCCCCCCATGTTAGAGAACGGACCCCCAAAGAGGGCAGGGGGCCCCGGAAACAGGCCTTAATGGGAACTCTTTCACATTCTTCTGCAACAAAAGGCGCTGGCTCTCCCTCTTTTTTCTCCTTTGCCTAGTCGTCTCTTTTCCTGACTTTGGAGCCACTACAGATGTGACTAAAGGGCACTTGCCAAGCGACTTCATACGACAAAATAGGTCATTAAGGCAGAACGTCAATTAAGCGATTGTGTGTGTGTGTTTGGGTGTGTGGGTGTGAGCATTTGTGTGTGTGTTTATGTAAGTGTGTACAAGTGTGTGCCTGTGTCTGTGAGTGGGGGGCACTCAGAAAGCCTGATTCGGTGAGATTCAACATGGGTGTTCATATATGTGTGTGTGTGTGTGTGTGTGTGCATGCATGTGTGTGTGTGTGTGCGTGCATGCATGTGTGTGTGTGTTTTTGTGTGGATGTTTGTTCATGCACTTTGCAGACAAATGGAGCAACACCAAGTCTTCAAGTCTGGCTTTACTACAATAAACTTTTCAAAGGCGAGGCGCGTCAGTGCTATGAAAGCGCTTCCCCCTGCAGTCACACATAAATTAACGTGCTTTAGTCAGCGGGGCCTAAATAGCTGGAAATGTGCTGACAGCTCTCATTGTTTCACTTTCATTGCATTTTATGGCCAAAAAGCCTCCCGTCCCGTTTTTGGTGTGTAATCTAAACGAGGCAGAGATCTGTCGCCACTGGGAAGCCATCAGCGAACGGTCGGCCACGAGAGAGATGACAGACGACATGCGACAGACTGGGAGGAGGGGGTGGGGTGTGTGAAAGAGAACAACGGTGCTAAAAGAAGGTGAGTGGAGTAAGTGGTCAAGCGTATGTGTGTGTGTATGTGTGTGTATCTGAGTGTATGTGAGTGTGTGTGTGTGTTTGTGTGTGTGTGTGTGTGTGTGTGTGTGTGTGTATGTGTGTATGTGTGTGTGTGTGTGTGTGTGTGTGTGTGTGTGTGTGTGTGTGTGTGTGTGTGTATCTGAGTGTATGTGTGTGTGTGTGTGTGTGTGTGTGTGTGTATGTGTGTGTACGTGTGTGTGTTTGAGAGAGAGAAAGCATCCTGACCAGCTTGTCTGTGGTGTCTGTGGTGTGGTGGAGGTGCGGTTCAGGGAGTAAATGATCTGCAGAGGAGGAGGAGGAGAAGGAGGAGGTGGAGTGGATGTGTCAGGGCTGAGTGCTGATGACCTGTCAGTACTAATCAGCCTGAGATCCCCACCAATCCCTTGGGGAATGAGAGCTTGTGTGTGTGTGTGTGTGTGTGTGTGTGTGTGTTTGTGTGTGTGTGTATCTGAGTCTAGTGAGTGTGTGTGTGTGTGTGTGTATGTGTGTTTGTGTGTGTGTGTGTGTGTGTGTGTGTGTGTGTGTGTGTGTGTCTCTGGAGAGGCTAAGGGGGGAACACTGATGAGATGGTCAGGTGTGAATACAGCTGGTAAAGGGATAGATGACAGGAGATGGGGAGACACAATGCGGAAAAGAGAAAACCAACGAACACTCAGTAAGGACTGTGCTTTGGCAGACTGGACTTATGACAATATTTATATTATTTACAATGTATAATTAGAGGATTATCTCTTACCTGTCGGAGACACAAAGCAGGGCCAGATCCTGACCGGCTCAGTGACCACAGTCTAGTCATAGAAAACTAAGAAAATCATGATTGAATAGGACAGACAGCAGCTACAAATTATGAATGCCTTTGAGCCAGGGACAGTGCCTTGACAGCATCATTGTACGGACATATAGCCTACTTATCCCCTCATACATAGCATTGCAAACATCCTGCACACACAGTGTTTTAAAGTTTCACTTTGGCAATGCTTGGACATTTTGACATGCCAATTAAGTGGTCGAGTGGGTGGGTGGATGAGAGTGTGAGTGTGTGTGGGGTTAAAGGACAGAGAGAGTAAGAGAGATGATGAAATAATGAGCTGAATCACTACACCAGGTCATGAGGTTTAGTCTGCATGCATTCCCTCACATCCCAGTCTTCCTCATCCACGTGTGCTGTGGCGTGGATTCATGAGTGGAATATCAATCAACCCCCCCTCCCCCCATGTAAGGATGAAGACAAATAGAAATTTCCATACGCATCACTTCCCAACCTCTCCTATCCTCATCTAATCTACACGTGCACTCAAACACACCAGACCTGCATCAGACCACTGCATCATATCCTCCAAGTGAGTGTGTGTATGTGAGTGTGAATGTGTGAATGTTAGTGATTTTTTTTTAGGTCACTTACAAAATTTGGACATTCAGTTTTTTCACATAAATTCATTTACCAGATGCTTTCATCCAAAGCGATTCCCAGTAAAGCTTTACACTTCCTCAGCAGATGTGCTCTCTTGAGAATTGAATTTTTTGTTTGTTTGTTTGTTGAGTAAACACTGAAAGACCAATCTCCCAAAGACTAGATCACTACGGGAGGGTTAATGCTACTTTATCTATGTTAGCTACGTTAGCTTTGTGAGCACATGGGACAAACCAGTAGTGATCCGTCTGCATAGAGAGAGAGAGGCTAATGACCCTGGCGGGACATGGAATCTGACTAAGCATCTGATCAGCTATGAGGTCACAGTGAGAGGAGTCAGCCTAGCCCAGCCTGCTCTAGTTTCTTCCAGATCAGAGTGCTGTCGGCATCCCACAGCTGTTGTCTTGCGTCTGTGTCAGTGCGTAACGTCCCTGAATCCAATCCCGCTGTGACCTCACTTCCTATTACAGTGTTAAAATGAGGAGAGAGTGAGTGTGCGTGTGTGTGTGTGAGCATGGTCATGAAGTTGTACGTGTGTGATGCCACATGGGTGTGTGTGTGTGTGTATGTGTGGGAGTGTGTGTGTGTGTGTAAGAGAGAGATAGAGAGAGAGAGGGAGAGAACTGTGGAAGAAAGTAGCACTCATCTTGGCTCTCCCATATGTTTGAGTGTACTTTGTGTGTGTTCGCCTGAGTGCGTGCGCAGGGGAGTGTCTACGTGTGTAATGTTTATAGGCGTGCGGTTAATATAGACATGCATTATCTGAGTCACCCCAGCACTGTCTGATCTACAAGTGGATATTCATTAGTTAAGCTTGTAAACATCTCATCCTGTCGGAATAAGATAGAGAGACGTCTCTCCCAAACAAAGCTACACAGTGAATGGGAAAGGACAGTGGTCCACACCCCCGTGTAGACCAGCTCATGGTTCATTCTCCATAAACCACTCTCTCGCCTCATTCAGAACACAGTTTGGACATTACTATCACAACATTCTCTCTGCAGCAGCCAAGCTAATTCTAATTGTAATAATACACGCTCCAGGCATTTCTAACCTCATTAGAGCCGAATTTAACAGCGGCTTGGATCTCACAACAACCTGACAGGGAACTGTAGGACGGAACCATAAATGAGGTTAAAATGGCCTTTTCAGCTGTGGGCTCTGGCAGCTCTGCTGACGTTGTTTCATGTCTCTTGTGGGAGCGCTGGCAGGGAAATGTGTGCTCAGAAGAACTGGACCAGTAGGTGGTCCCCATGACCAATTTGGTAAACACACAATAATGGGCCCGTCGGAATAATGTTATATTGAGCAAACCTTACTTACGGGAGCTAGCTTTCCTCTTCCCCTGAATAACGAATCGTTATTGTTTCTTGAGGCTTAGCAGCTCCTGAGCCCCATCTGGACTATTTCACCTTTAAATCCTACTTAATGTGTTTAAAGTACACTACTGTACACTTAAATGTGTTGTTTTAGCTGTAAACTAAATGAAATGACTCTACTGCGATGAAAAACATCAATGCTGGTGTTAATATTGTAGCATGCAGGTTCGGTAGTGTGCTTCCAGTGTGTAATAGTTTGCCCCATATTGCTTTATGTGTGTGCTTGTGTTTACTTCATGTAGAAGTGTTCGGTTCTGGAATAATGTGATAATGCTTTCCCTTTTGTGTCCAGTATGAGTGTGTGTGTGTTTCATTGATGATCAATGCCTTAGTCTAGCCCACTTCTGTGTGTGTTCTTTAGCACTCCTGGGGTCATGTGGTGTACGGGGCATGGCACTTACCTTTAAAACCTGAGATCTTTGAGTCTGCCAGCATTCTTCTGGAATCAAAGAGATAGGAAAAAGGATCACAGAATAAATCTCTTTGGGTTATTGGACAAACAGTTTACCATGATGAACAGACAAATTATAAAACAAATGTCCTGAATGATCCTATCTCTAGAAAGCATCACATCATCTTCATCAGGTGATGGTCCTCCTCACTTATACCTACACAAGCATGGGTCCTCACGTCACACTGTCACTGCCAACATAAATATAACTAGGACTGGAGATATGAAATGACTGGAGAGCATGACTGGAGAGCATGACTGGACATCCGACGCCAACGCGACCACACAGGAGCAAGGAGATTCCCCTACAGTTAAGTGGTGCTTTAAAGGTCAGACAAAGACTCATACTTACTTTATCTGCATCATAATGGTTTATGTTGCTTTTTGCCTTCAAAGACAATGGCTTAGTGTTGTCCACTCAGAATCTCTTTTTTTTTTTTTTAAGACAGTGGAAGTTTGGACAGGAAATGAGAAGGAAAGTAGAGGTGGGTAGTGGGATCGGGAAATGATAGCGGGTCGGATTCGAACCCCTATATGGTCGGGGCTACTGCTTGAGCCCCAGTACCCAGCACACTCAGAATCTTGAGCCTCCGCAGAGAGGACGAGTCATAGAGGACATAGTTGGAACCAGGCCTATCACACACCTGTGGAAACAAATTCCGCCTGCTTCTCCCTTACTCACCTCCCTTTCCCATCATTCCCTTTTCTTAGGGATAGCTTAAAAGAGATGCCCCCCCCACTTTCACCCCAGGCCACACATTTCCCATGTTCTCTCCTTTTTCTTCATCTCAAATCATCCTTTTATCCCTTCAACTCTGCCTGTGTCCCCCTCCCATTATCCTGCTTAAGACAAATGGGCCCCCCCTTATGAGCTGGGTAATGTCAGAGGGTTATATCCTGTGTTCATGTCAAGCATTTACAGACCACAGGAAGAATTCAGAATGAGACCCAACTGCTGTGGTTGTTGGAGACTCAGTTACATCATCTCAAAGGCCTCATCACTACGTCATGGCACTGCACGGCACACCTGACTCGTTTTACGGAACAGCGAGTGAGCTGTGGGGAAGTTTGATGAAATATCCCCAGAAGGTGTGTATGTGTGTTGAGCTGAGAGTCTCAACATTCACTTTACAGCCACATTTTTACGGGTGAAGGCCTCTCACTGTTGGCGGCTACGTCAAAACGGACCTCAGCTCTTGACATCATTATGCCCCTCCTCCAATTTCCGTGATGTTAACGTTCTCTCTCCTCTTCTGTGTTTCCTTGTTCCAAGTTGGAAGGCTTGCCCCATTGGCTTCTGCCACCGGCCCAGATCTGGCCTGTGTTTGGACCGGAGTCAGGGGCAGTCTGGGTGGGCAGCGTGAGAACAAGGCTGGGAGTTGGCGTTTAGTTGCACACCATCCCTGGAACCATGAGCTCAGCCCTCCTTTATTTCACCCACAAACACCCTCCAACACACACGCACACACACACACGAATACACATACACACACACAAACGCGTGCATACCCACACACACACACATACGCACACACACTCACACAAACACACACACACATAGCCTGCACAATAACAGTGTCACAACTGTGCTTAGCTTCAAAGGATCATTAAAACACCAGAGTGGATTGGTAGAGAGACCTATTAAGGAAGAGAGGGAGGGAGAGAGAGAAAGAGAGGGAGACAAAGGAGGGAAAAAGAGAGAAAGAGAGCATGTTTCCACGTTTCCAAACTCTTTGATGGTTGAGGAAAGAATTAAATGGACACAAAAGGATTTGTCCCGGTTTGCGGAGCTGCTGCTATGTAAATGTTTAGAGAGGGCAGAATGAAAGAGAGCTGGATAGCACCGCGCTGTTTACAGCCTGCGCAGGCCTGTCATAAATCAGCCTGCATACTGGCCAGCAGCCACCGACAGGGTCCGCCCCAGATACCAGCAGGGCCCGGCCCGAGTCCGGCTCCGCTCCCCAGGCGGTTGTTAGTCAGGTCGGTTTTGGCTGCAGGCCTTGCTAAATCCCCACCACACTGGACCTCTTCCTCCATCTCCACCTCCACACACCATCCCCACCACATGCATTTCACAGGGGCGAGAGGTTGAACTGAGGGTGGGGAATTTAGAACGACACCATACTAAGTAGGAAATTAATTTCTCTGTGGAGTTACAACACAGCGGAACAGCTCTCTGTGTGTATGTGTGTGTGAGTTTGTGTAAGTGTGCATACGTGTGTGTGTGTGTCTGTTTGAGTGTGTGTGTGTGTGTGTTTGAGTGTGTGTGTGTGTTTAATGGGCTTGCTTGTAAATCTCTGAGAGCCGCTGCGTGGACCCCGCTGGGTTTGGCGACACAGAGCTTCCATCACTCAGCGACCTGTGGAAGCGTGGCGTTTGGGGAATGTAGTTAGAGATAGAGAAGCCCTCTGAACTGCCCCCACAAGAGCACCTCACCTCAAGAGCATCATCTTATCCCTCAGAGTTTTACCTGCCACCTCGTATGTGTGTCTGTGTGTTTGTGAATAAGTCACCTTTTAGGTCACTCAGCCAAAGAGCGAGAGACAGAAATGGAGGGGGAGCCTAAGCGAAAAAGAGAGATGTAGATGTAGATGATGATGAGTTTGTGTTTGTTCATGTGCATGTGTGTGTGTGTGTCTATGTGTGTGTGTGTGTGTGTGTGTGTGAAAGAGAGTGAAAGACAGAGCAAAAGGGAGAAAGTGATTGGGTAGATGTTTATGTGTGTGTGTGTGTGTGTGTGTGTGTGTGTGTGTGTGTGTGTGTGTGTGTGTGTGTGTGTGTGTGTGTGTATGTGTGTATGTGTGTATGTGTGTGTGTGAGTGTGTGTCTGTGGGTGTGTGTGTGTGTGTGTGTGTGTGTGTGTGTGTGTGTGTGTATGTGTGTATGTGTGTATGTGTGTGTGTGAGTGTGTGTCTGTGTGTTTGTGTGTGTGTGTGTGTATGTGTACGTGTGTATACTTGGTGCTGTTTCGCTACGCTCCATTGCACGCTAAATGGACACGTCCAGTCTCAGTTTCACCGTGGTGGAGTCCTCTGACCCCTCACAAAGACTTGAGTCACACGTTGTGCTCTCAACCTGACATTTCATTTTGCCTGTTTGCTTTCCCGAACTAATTTGCTCCAGACTTCCCAAAAATTGGCTCCTCAAGTTGTTTTCTCTCTACTAATAACATTGCTCCCTCAGTCAATACTTGTAATTTTAGCCAGTGGCCATTGGTAGTGGCGCTACATCTGGCTCTTGTCAAATACCTTCCATTTTTAATACCTTTACAAACACGGAGAAGAGCTGGGGACAGCGCTAGCTAAGAGTTGTATGTAGAATCCACAACGTACTTGTTTTTATCTGTAACTGACGGATTAAACCCACACCTCGCTGTTCCGTGTGATCTCGTCAGTGTTTGCGTTCCTGTTTTTATAAATTAAGTGCAAACAGAGTCTCACCTCTAGTGGTCAAGGGTTTGGAGCAGGACAGAGGTTCAAGAGACAAGCGGTTGACTGGGTGTGACCTGGCTGACTGATCAGCTCTCTGGCTGATTGTTTTGGACCGAGGGCGTAGTTGGGCACAGTATTGCTGACAGCGAGGATTGATTAGCTTTGGAGAGAAGAAGAAATCTGTGCCAAAGAGGGAAATAAAATAAAATTTGAGCTGTTCAAAATTAGGATCACGTAATTTCAAAGCAATACCTAGCCCCCGAGATGTTATGTGCAGACTCGCTCACTGGACTCTTCCGAGTCCACATGTGACCCCTGACATTTATTTCATGCAGCAGATTCAAGCTGAACAGAGATTTATTCAACATAAATATTGCATGCAGGTGGACACTTGAAAGGACCAATCATTAAGAGGCTAAAATTCAGCCCAGGCCAAAAGCATTACAGGCATGCAGAGTGCATTAGAGAGGCCTATGTGAAAATGATGGTTTGTTCTGGTCCATTAAGAAGCATAACTCGATACTTGTAGTATACATAACGCAACTCTAAAATAGTCCTATGTTATTACAGGCTAATAAGCGCATTTGTCTCATGTGTTACATGTTGTGTTACTAGGAAATGTACAAAAGATGAAGCACCTCAAGGATGGACCTCTCCCTCCTGTTTTTTTTTTTTTTTTAAGTGAGTAACAAATGAGCAAGACATCAGTGGTCAAATAAGCATCGCAAGAACTGCTTGGTGTGAGCATTGTGTCACTTTGGAATCATTTGAAAATATTGAAAGAGGTGAAACACTTGACTGTCCTGCTTTTCTTGGAGCTAGAACGTTTTAGTGGCTTCATCACGGACATTCCCTCACGCACTGACACACGTCACGAAGGAAGTGATGATGGAATGCATATTTTTCTTCCACCACACAAGAAATTGATCCATCATGTGTCACCAGGCAGTGGATGCCATGGAACCATGCCATGCCATGAAACTTAACCATAGGCTTCGTTTAAGCCACACACATCACTAAACAACCAGCTTTCTCTGGAAGACATGTTGTCTGCATTCCGTCTGGATCTTCCAGAGCAAAACAAGACTCAAGACTGTTTTGGCCTCTCAGTCACTGGAAGGAGAGGTCACCATAGCACTCACCCAAGGGAACACCACAGTGACTCCATCGGGGATTTTCCTTAGAACCGCAGCCTTCACTGACAGCATACAGAACATATTGAAGTAATTAGACATTCAGAGATGTACGCATTAGTGGGCAATGTGTGTGCGCGCGTGTATGCACGTCCCTGTGTCACCATGAAGTGATTGTACATGTGAAAGCTGCTCATCCTGTTTGGATCTCATCCTCTTCCTCCCCATTCGTCGCATGATCACAGAGGTGTGATATTTTATCCACTTTCTATGTTCCTTGTCTCTAATGTCAGTGGAGGCTTGTAGAACCTGATAATGTAATAATTTCCTGATAACGTAATAACCCTGATAATGTAATAAAAAATCCCTCATAAGTCCCTAAAAGATGTAATAAAACCTGATAATGTAATAATATCCCAATAATGTAATAAAGTGCATTTCCCAATAATGTAACAATCGCCATACCAATAATGTAATAAAATGTTACATTAATTGGAAGTTATTACATTACCAGGTTAGCCTCAATTTTGCAGAACCTGATAATGTAATAAATTCCTGATATTGTAAAAACTTTGGTCAGTGCTGAAATGTTGGGACACCAGTTATTCAGACCAAGTAGTGATGCTGTGTAGACAACCACCCACTATTGTTTTGCTCATATTTTGATCCCAATGGTATAGGCCTTTAGCCTCGCAAGCCAAACCTGTACAGCAAGAAGCTGTACAAGGGTCTGGCACAACACGATTTTCAGTGTGGGCGGGATTAACGGTTGTCTGTTAAGTTGCCTCTGCACGCAATGCCACGCAATAGGAATGGCGCTACAACCAATCCGAGCGACTGACGAATGACAAAAGACGATTTGATTGGCCTGGTACAGTATGTGCCCATTAGCTGCCGGTCTATAACATACCAAAATGTTCTTATTTTTTCTCTATTAGTTGATTACCACTGAATATCCCTTTCACCATTGTAAAAATTGTGCATTCGCAATCATATAAAATATATACTGTATCTGCTAATAGTGAAGCAGCAGGTCTCTGGACAGCTTCACTGTTTGGACCTCTGAAACTGGAGACCTGATGCTACAGCACCAACCAAAGTTACAATATCAATATCAAGATATTACAATATCAGGTAATTATTACATTATCAGGTTCTGCAAAATTATTGGGAAATGCACTTTATTACATTATAGGGGTATTATTACATTATCAGGTTTTATTACATGTTTTAGGGATTTATGAAGGAATTTGTATTACATTATCGGGAGTTATTACATTATCGGGAAATTATTACATTATCAGGTTCTACAAGGCTGTTAATGGCTCATTTAGTGGATCAGGCTCATATCCGGCCAAATGGCACCCTGCCGGAGAAGTGCAACCTTTTAAGGAGACACAGCAGTCATGTCCTTTTTCTTCCAGGTATTCTACCCTAGACCTCAGCTCAAATAATCTGTGTACGTGAGCGGTGTCAAGCACGGAAAGTCCACAAGGTTTCCATTCCAGTGGATTTACAGAACACTTTGGGAATGCTACAAGCCCCTTACCAACACCGTTCTGTGAGAACGATCAGTCCCAACTTTTATCAAGCATGCAATGTGCTCAGATAAGTAACAGAGAACTAATCCCATACAAGTAATACTAGGTAATAGAACACTCATCCCATGTAAGTACTTCTAAGTAAGAGAGTATTAATCCTATGTAAGTAATACTAAGTAAGAGAGTACTAATCCTATGTTAGAAAGTACTAATTCTATATACTTCTGACCTAAGCACTTGTAACTCATCACAAACTCTATTTCCAGGTATCCTGTACTTTTATACCCATTAATGAAGCACTGAGTATAGTCCAAAGAATGCAAAAAAAAGTGGGACAAAAACATGGTTTCATCAAGAATCTCTCAATTCTCTTATCACTGAGGACATTCACTGATGCATTCTATTTTTTTGTATACTTCTGATAAGAGAATTCTGCAATATTTATGATGTCCCTGAAACTATGGATACATAAGAGCACTGAGTTAGCTGCAAATCAATGCAATGGGTCCACTGTACAAATTACAAATTGGTGTTAGAACCCTCCAGTGACAACCACCAATCTGCTAAGATTCAGGGAAAAGGGCTCTCTGTAGTAGCATATCGGCTGTGCTGCGATAATGATCACCTCACTGTACCTTATCCCTTACATAACTTTAAGTTTGAATTACTATTATTGTTATTACATTTCTTACAGCCACTCTATGCCAGCCAGCTCACTAACTATTCACTTATATGGAAACCATGCCAGTCTAGCCTCAATCTTTGGCTTTATCTATACAACCATCTTCTGTCATATCTACTATCATAGACTTACCTTCCAGAAGTGACTGTGTTGTTTCGTCCAAATACTCCATCTGTAATTAAAAGAAAAGGGTTCTTACTCTTTCAGAAAGAAAAGAATCTTCAACTTCAAGTCAAGGCTAAAATAGCTTACTGCAGCTACCAGCTATTATAACCAAAATTCACTCTAAATGTATCCTCTGAACTTGCTTACTTTTCACAGAGAAGACTACAAGAGACACAGTTTAAAACATATGAGAGACGTTAGCTCAGTGGACATTGCTTCAATTTAATTATTGTGATAGGTTAGCTGTTTTAGCTGACGCCAAGTGTGCTAGCTTTGTTTGCTAGCTTTGTTTGCTAACACGTTAATAACTTACACCAGGTCCAGAAGTCTTGGTCTTTTGCAAGCATGTTCGTTTTCAACGTTGCTGACGAATTACCAAAACAGGTCTAGGTTAAATTATGTAAACTTACTTTTCGCCTTTGAAGTTGAAAAGTACAGTGTTTACTTCAGCTCTTGTACCGGCTACAGTTCACATCACTGACATGCAGCTGAGCTCGAGCGACGTTTGAGATGCGTTCGAGTGAATCCATTCTTGCCACCAAGGTTGAGGAAGCTTGTGGTTTATGACAACACTTCTGACTGAGCATCTTCTGTTCAGTGTTAGTCCACAAGTATCCCAAGTAGCCTATATCTGACGGTTTCTTAAGTGATTTAGGTCACTTTTACTACATGGTGCAATGAAGTGGTTGTTAAAACTCATATAGTTGAAAATAACTTGAATTATGACCTTAAATGCAATAAGAAAATAACAAGTGAATTTATGCTTGAAATTAGACGTTTTCAACTAGCCACACTATTAATTTACATAAGACTTCCACACTTAAAGTGGATTCTTTTAAGATATAGTTCTCATATCTAGTTTTAAAGAACTCAAATTAAGTTAAAATGTGTTTATCAAGGCAGCACAAGTAGCCTATTTGCTTGACATAGGTAAAAATAACCCTATCAAAAAAAGCACAAGGAAAGTCCAATTTTGCTAAAAACAAGATCAACTACATATTTCATCTTAATATAAGAATAATAAACCTAGGTTAGAAAAGCAGTTTTTGCAGTGTATGTATTCATGTAGGCTACTGTGTATGTGTACATCTACATGGTCGTGTGGGTGTGCATGCGTATGTACTGTATGTTTGTGCATATGTGCCTGGAGCTGTTTGAGTCAGCTCAGCCTCATCACTCATTTGTCTGCACACCCAGCCCAGCATCTGTGGCAGGCATTTCCAGTTGAAATGGACCTCGCCGGCAGGAGATATAGGAAGTGACCCTGAGGGTCAGTGTCATGCTCCAGTGAAATCTTAGCCCTCTCCACACTAAACCACGCCACATCTCAGACCACCTCACCACTCCCTCCCCTCCCCTCTCTACTGCCTGGGCGTGGAGTAGAGTGTTAAAAGTTAACTGTGTGACCATTAGCTTTTATGACCTCCTTCTGGTGTTTAACACTGAGGGGGGAAATTGCCTATTCGCTTTTTGGCGTCTTTAACGCGACATCCCCCAGAAGCCCCGCGTGGGTTTTCACTTTCACCCGGCTCTCTCAGTTCCCCGACATTAAGAGAATCGGATGCTATGAAAATTTCTCAGGGCCTCCTCGGATGTCTTTCCCACTTCTTGAGTCAAGAGAAGCGAAGGACATTTCTGCACCAGTTTACATAAACTGCCCATAACAAGGCTGTACAAGTTAAACTGTAGAATTTGTGGAGGAATGTGCAGCTTTACTGACACTTTCCATGTTCCTTGAGAGTTATTGCTCTGGGCATCAATGCTTAAGTGACCTGTAAATGTACAGTGTTCTCACGGCGAATTCTGAGCATGCATTCCCAGGTCCCTCTCATTGGTGAATGGAAAGTCAGGTGATCAGTGTGTCATGCTCGGATAGGTAGCCCACTAAAAACACCAGAGAAGAGCTCATCCATGTCCGTGTACAAAGCCGAAAGCAATGGGTGTCTAACACAGTGTGTGTGTGTGTGTGTGTGTGTGTGTGTGTGTGTGTGTGTGTGTGTGTGTGTGTGTGTGTGTGTGTGTGTGTGTGTGTGTGTGTGTGTGTTTAGTGAGTATGGTCTTTCCAGAATTTCTTAAACACAGATGAGAAGTTACATAATAGCAGAATCTCCGCCGCCCCTGAGTTTGTCCTTTACCGGAGCTGGTCATCGTTAGGTCATTCAACCCCCCTCCCTGTACGGTCAGTCACTGAATGGCGGCCCCCCTGCCGGTGCTGGGTACACATTGAGGTCTTAAACATCCTGGCCTTCCAGCAGAGGCGGCCTGCTGCGCTGGGTCTTGTTTACAGCAAGGAGGGTCTCAGGCTGTGACCTCTGACCCCGGTGACCTTTCAGTTTAACAGCAGGATGGCGAGTACAGAGGGCCAGGGACAGGGCAGTGATCCGTTTGCCTCCTCCACCCCACCCACCTCCTGCCACACATACAAACACACACATACACACATGCACACACACACATTACACAAACACACCACACTCCTATACCCCATCATACCCCAGGCCTCACCCTGGGATCAGAGAACCAAAGAAAGCCGTCAGGCTCCCAGGAACCCTGAGTACCACCACTGAGCAGCAAATGTGTTTGTTCACCCCCGTTCTCCTAACACATTGAAGATACTAGTAGATAACTTTCTAAAATGGCGGTACTTCATAAAGGTCATGGAGTTTTCTGCTGCGTGTACGTTTGCATGTCCTATGCCACGCTGAGCATGTTCCATTTGAGGGTGAGGCCAGACTGGCTCCGCCTGCGTGCCAAAGAATAATCTGGAGGACATCTGTGGAGTGAGGCCCGGATTCCCTGTCAGACAGGAAGTGGGGTGCACTGAGCACCCATCTGCGTTTTGGGGCCACTCTCCTCTCTCCCTCAGGGGGAATCTCAGGGAAGCCTCAGGAAACACAGCAGTCTTTTTTTTTAAGGAGGGGGGAGGGAAGGAGGAGAGCTGGGGAGGTGGCATGTTTACACACCTGCACTATTTATAGAGCCTGCTGAGAAGAGAAGAGTGTGTGTGTGTGTGTGTGTGTGTGTGTGTGTGTGTGTGTGTGTGTGTGTGTGTATGTGTGTGTGTGTGTGTGTGTGTGTGTGTGTTGTGAGGTGGTGAGACTGAGAGTTGCAGCGATGCTTTACAATGGCCCACTCTCCATCCCAAGAGGCTGTGTTTCCAGTACCCAACCCAAAGGGTAAATGTTTACAGGATGCCTTCGTCCCAAACTGAAGAGAGAGATAGAGAGAGAGAAAGAAAGAAGGATAGAGAGGGGGCACAGAAGGAAGAGAGACTGAGACTGGAGAGGGCGAGAGAAAGAGGTAGTGAAAGAAAGATAGAGAATGGACAGAGAAACTTTGCAGAGCATGGCATACCTAATTTTAGACGTTTATGGCCGACTACCAGACATCAAATTAGGGCACTGGGAATCTGGCACCATACCAAATGGTGTGTGTGTGTTCGTGTGCACCTGTGTGTCTGCATACATTTTATAGCATCAGCTTGATTAAGAGGGTAAAAAGCCTCTGAGTTTCTGTAATTGTCAATAACTTATTCACAGATTACTCTAACTCTAGTGTTTATAAACAATAGAAAGTGTATTTGCAAAGCAAGTGTGTTTAGTGGCATATCTCATTACTACTGCAGAGGTCTCTGAGTCCCTCTCTCTTAACTGTCATATCTAGGTCAACTTGTCATGTATGTGGCAATATATTCTCAATGTATTGTAAACAGGAGCATGTCAGCACTAGTTTAATGGGTGCAGTAAATTCAACCCCTTAATTTGTGGGTTGAAGTGTTGAGCCAGCTGGTATAAAATTAGTCCTTTGCAATGAGTTGGGCAAATACAGCACACACACACACACACACACACAAACACACACACACACACACACACACACACACACACACACACACACACACACACACACACACACACAAACACACACACACACACACACATGTTCATGTAAAAAGAATGACAGGGTTTACCAGCCAGTCATGTTTGATATTCCATACGTTCCCCTAATATATCACACTGATGCCCTATTAAATGTACAGCGATACAGGTACACCAAATAAATAGGTTATCAACAGGAAAGTCCATGAATCTTTCAAACACACATCGTGGTTTGTTTCCCCACTGTGAGAGGCAGAAACTCAATCCATCAAACAATCAATCAAACTACATTGATATAGCAACTTTCAAAGGCAACCAATCAAAGTAATATTAATGATACATGTAAATATTGAATCCTAAACAAGTAACATGTGTGCCAGACCGAATAGATGGGTTTTTACTTTACTTTCAAAAATAGCAATATTTTCACATTCACTGGGAGTCTGTTCCATCGGCTCGAAGCATGATGGCTATAAGCAGCATCACCACATGTTTTTATTTTGCTTTGTGGAGCAGCTGAAAGAGAAGAACTGGAAGAGCTCCCCGGTTCATAAACCAGAAGCATCTCTGA